>NC_135498.1:207993029-208293029 GCF_052857255.1 Amblyomma americanum
GGCGGCGGTCGATACTGATGTACAGGAGGCAGGCGGCAGAGCGTCGAAAAGAAGTTTCACAGCGAGGGAAAACACCTGCATTGTGAAAACTATCTGATTAGTAGCCTGCGCTGATGCACAGCTACCGAGCCCACAGACCGGTCGCGGTGGCAGCAAGGGCTTTATATTGCTGATAGAATTTTCTGATTATGTTCTTGGTGATGACACTGGCCTCTGATGGTCCAAGATAACGTCCTCTGGCGACGATGAGTGTAGGCGATGGGGAAGCAACGGTGATGAGGCAGGCGGTTGAAAAAAGCCTCTTCCAAGGAACTTCGGGGCGGCGGTCGATACTGATGTACAGGAGGCAGACGGCAGAGCGTCGAAAGAAGTTTTACAGCGAGGGCAAACACCTGCATTGTGAAAACTATCTGATTAGTAGCCTGCGCTGATGCACAGCTACTGAGCCCACAGACCGGTGGCGATGGCAGCACGGGCTTTGTATTGCTGATAGAATTTTCAGACGATGTTCTTTTTGATGACACTGGCCTCTGATGGTCTAAGATGACGTCCTCTGGCGATGATTAGTGTAGGCGATGAGGAAACAACGGTGATGAGGCAGGCGGTTGAAAAAACTCTTCCAAGGAACTTCGGGGCGGCGGTCGATACTGATGTACAGGAGGCAGACGGCAGAGCGTCGAAAAGAAGTTTCACAGCGAGGGCAAACACCTGCATTGTGAAAACTATCTGATTAGTAGCCTGCGCTGATGCACAGCTACCGACCCCAGAGACCGGTCGCGGTGGCAGCACGGGGTTTATATTGCTGATAGAATTTTCTGATTATGTTCTTGGTGATGACACTGGCCTCTGATGGTCCAAGATAACGTCCTCTGGCGACGATTAGTGTAGGCGATGGGGAAGCAACGGTGATGAGGCAGGCGGTTGAAAAAAAGCCTCTTCCAAGGAACTTCGGGGCGGCGGTCGATACTGATGTACAGGAGGCAGACGGCAGAGCGTCGAAAAGAAGTTTCACAGCGAGGGCAAACACCTGCATTGTGAAAACTATCTCATTAGTAGCCTGCGCTGATGCACAGCTACCGAGCCGACAGACCGGTGGTGATGGCAGCACGGGCTTTATATTGCTGATAGAATTTTCAGATGATGTTCTTGGGGATGACACTGGCCTCTGATGGTCCAAGATGACGTCCTCTGGCGACGATGAGTGTAGGCGATGAGGAAACAATGGTGATGAGGCAGGCGTTTGAAAAAAACCTCTTCCAAGGGACCTCGGGGCGGCGGTCGATACTGATGTACAGGAGGCAGACGGCAGAGCGTCGAAAAGAAGTTTCACAGCGAGGGCAAACACCTGCATTGTGAAAACTCTCTGATCAGAACCCTGCGCTGATGCACAGCTACCGAGCCCACAGACCGGTCGCGGTGGCAGCAAGGGCTTGATATTGCTGATAGAATTTTCTGATTATGTTCTTGGTGATGACACTGGCCTCTGATGGTCCAAGATGACGTCCTCTGGCGACGATGAGTGTAAGAGATGGGGAAGCAACGGTGATGAGGCAGGCGGTTGAAAAAAGCCTCTTCCAAGGAACTTCGGGGCGGCGGTCGATACTGATGTACAGGAGGCAGACGGCAGAGCGTCGAAAGAAGTTTTACAGCGAGGGCAAACACCTGCATTGTGAAAACTATCTGATTAGTAGCCTGCGCTGATGCACAGCTACTGAGCCCACAGACCGGTGGCGATGGCAGCACGGGCTTTGTATTGCTGATAGAATTTTCAGATGATGTTCCTTTTGATGACACTGGCCTCTGATGGTCCAAGATGACGTCCTCTGGCGATGATTAGTGTAGGCGATGAGGAAACAACGGTGATGAGGCAGGCGGTTGAAAAAAGTCTTCCAAGGAACTTCGGGGCGGCGGTCGATACTGATGTACAGAAGGCAGACGGCAGAGCGTCGAAAAGAAGTTTCACAGCGAGGGCAAACACCTGCATTGTGAAAACTATCTGATTAGTAGCCTGCGCTGATGCACAGCTACCGACCCCAGAGACCGGTCGCGGTGGCAGCACGGGCTTTATATTGCTGATAGAATTTTCAGATGATGTTCTTGGGGATGACACTGGCCTCTGATGGTCCAAGATGACAACCTCTGGCGAAGATGAGTGTAGGTGATGAGGAAGCAACGGTGATGAGACAGGCGGTTGAAAAAGCCTCTACCATGGATCTTCGGGGCGGCGGTCGATACTGATGTACAGGAGGCAGACGGCAGAGCGTCGAAAAGAAGTTTCACAGCGAGGGCAAACACCTGCATTGTTAAAACTATCTCATTAGTAGCCTGCGCTGATGCACAGCTATCGAGCCCACAGACCGGTGGCGATGGCAGCACGGCTTTATATTGCTGATAGAATTTTCAGATGATGTTCTTGGTGATGACACTTGCCTCTGATGGTCCAAGATGACGTTTTCTGGCGACGATGAGTGTAGGCGATGAGGAAACAATGGTGATGAGGCAGGCGGTTGAAAAAAACCTCTTCCAAGGAACCTCGGGGCGGCGGTCGATACTGATGTACAGGAGGCAGACGGCAGAGTGTCGAAAAGAAGTTTCACAGCGAGGGCAAACACCTGCATTGTGAAAACTCTCTGATTAGTAGCCTGCGCTGATGCACAGCTACCGAGCCCACAGACCAGTCGCGGTGGCAGCAAGGGCTTTATATTGCTGATAGAATTTTCTGATTATGTTCTTGGTGATGACACTGGCCTCTGATGGTCCAAGATAACGTCCTCTGGCGACGATGAGTGTAGGCGATGGGGAAGCAACGGTGATGAGGCAGGCGGTTGGTAAAAGCCTCTTCCAAGGAACTTCGGGGCGGCGGTCGATACTGATGTACAGGAGGCAGACGGCAGAGCGTCGAAAAGAAGTTTCACAGCGAGGGCAAACACCTGCATTGTGAAAACTATCTCATTAGTAGCCTGCGCTGATGCACAGCTACCGAGCCGACAGAACGATGGTGATGGCAGCACGGGCTTTATATTGCTGATAGAATTTTCAGATAATGTTCTTGGGGATGACACTGGCCTCTGATGGTCCAAGATGATGTCCTCTGGCGACGATGAGTGTAGGTGATGAGGAAGCAACGGTGATGAGACAGGCGGTTGAAAAAGCCTCTACCATGGAACTTCGGGGCGGCGGTCGATACTGATGTACAGGAGGCAGGCGGCAGAGCGTCGAAAAGAAGTTTCACAGCGAGGGCAAACACCTGCATTGTGAAAACTATCTGATTAGTAGCCTGCGCTGATGCACAGCTACCGAGCCCACAGACCGGTGGCGATGGCAGCACGGGCTTTATATTGCTGATAGAATTTTCAGATAATGTTCTTGGTGATGACACTAGCCTCTGATGGTCCATGATGACGTCCTCCGCAGCCGATGAGTGTAGGCGTCGAGGAAACAATGGTGATGAGGCAGGCGGTTGAAAAAACCTCTTCCAAGGAACCTCGGGGCGGCGGTCGATACTGATGTACAGGAGGCAGACGGCAGAGCGTCGAAAAGAAGTTTCACAGCGAGGGCAAACACCTGCATTGTGAAAACTATCTCATTAGTAGCCTGCGCTGATGCACAGCTACCGAGCCGACAGACCGGTGGTGATGGCAGCACGGGCTTTATATTGCTGATAGAATTTTCAGATGATGTTCTTGGGGATGACACTGGCCTCTGATGGTCCAAGATGACGTCCTCTGGCGACGATGAGTGTAGGCGATGAGGAAGCAACGGTGATGAGACAGGCGGTTGAAAAAAGCCTCTACCATGGAACTTCGGGGCGGCGGTCGATACTGATGTACAGGAGGCAGGCGGCAGAGCGTCGAAAAGAAGTTTCACAGCGAGGGCAAACACCTGCATTGTGAAAACTATCTGATTAGTAGCCTGCGCTGATGGACAGCTATCGAGCCCACAGACCGGTGGCGATGGCAGCACGGGCTTTATATTGCTGATAGAATTTTCAGATGATGTTCTTGGTGATGACACTTGCCTCTGATGGTCCAAGATGACGTCCTCTGGCGACGATGAGTGTAGGCGATGAGGAAACAATGGTGATGAGGCAGGCGGTTGAAAAAAACCTCTTCCAAGGAACCTCGGGGCGGCGGTCGATACTGATGTACAGGAGGCAGACGGCAGAGCGTCGAAAAGAAGTTTCACAGCGAGGGCAAACACCTGCATTGTGAAAACTATCTCATTAGTAGCCTGCGCTGATGCACAGCTGCCGAGCCGACAGACCTGTGGTGATGGCAGCACGGGCTTTATATTGCTGATAGAATTTTCAGATGATGTTCTTTGGGATGACACTGGCCTCTGATGGTCCAAGATGACGTCCTCTGGCGACGATGAGTGTAGGTGATGAGGAAGCAACGGTGATGAGACAGGCGGTTGAAAAAGCCTCTACCATGGAACTTCGGGGCGGCGGTCGATACTGATGTACAGGAGGCAGGCGGCAGAGCGTCGAAAAGAAGTTTCACAGCGAGGGCAAACACCTGCATTGTGAAAACTATCTGATTAGTAGCCTGCGCTGATGCACAGCTACCGAGCCCACAGACCGGTGGCGATGGCAGCACGGGCTTTATATTGCTGATAGAATTTTCAGATGATGTTCTTGGGGATGACACTGGCCTCTGATGGTCCAAGATGACGTCCTCTGGCGACGATGAGCGTAGGCGATGAGGAAGCAACGGTGATCAGGCAGGCGGTTGAAAAAGGCCTCTTCCAAGAAACGTCGAGGCGGCGGTCGAAATTGATGCACAGGAGGCAGACGGCGGAGCGTCTAAAAGAAGTTTCTCAGCGAGGCAAACACCTGCATTGTGAAAAGTAACGGATTAGTAGCCTGCGCTGATGCACAGCTACCGACCCCAGAGACCGGTCGCGGTTGCAGCAGGGGGTTTATATTGCTGATAGAATTTTCTGATTTTGTTCTTGGTGATGACACTGGCCTCTGATGGTCCAAGATAACGTCCTCTGGCGACGATGAGTGTAGGCGATGGGGAAGCAACGGTGATGAGGCAGGCGGTTGAAAAAAGCCTCTTCCAAGGAACTTCGGGGCGGCGGTCGATACTGATGTACAGGAGGCAGACGGCAGAGCGTCGAAAAGAAGTTTCACAGCGAGGGCAAACACCTGCATTGTTAAAACTATCTCATTAGTAGCCTGCGCTGATGCACAGCTATCGAGCCCACAGACCGGTGGCGATGGCAGCACGGCTTTATATTGCTGATAGAATTTTCAGATGATGTTCTTGGTGATGACACTTGCCTCTGATGGTCCAAGATGACGTTTTCTGGCGACGATGAGTGTAGGCGATGAGGAAACAATGGTGATGAGGCAGGCGGTTGAAAAAAACCTCTTCCAAGGAACCTCGGGGCGGCGGTCGATACTGATGTACAGGAGGCAGACGGCAGAGTGTCGAAAAGAAGTTTCACAGCGAGGGCAAACACCTGCATTGTGAAAACTCTCTGATTAGTAGCCTGCGCTGATGCACAGCTACCGAGCCCACAGACCAGTCGCGGTGGCAGCAAGGGCTTTATATTGCTGATAGAATTTTCTGATTATGTTCTTGGTGATGACACTGGCCTCTGATGGTCCAAGATAACGTCCTCTGGCGACGATGAGTGTAGGCGATGGGGAAGCAACGGTGATGAGGCAGGCGGTTGAAAAAAGCCTCTTCCAAGGAACTTCGGGGCGGCGGTCGATACTGATGTACAGGAGGCAGACGGCAGAGCGTCGAAAAGAAGTTTCACAGCGAGGGCAAACACCTGCATTGTGAAAACTATCTCATTAGTAGCCTGCGCTGATGCACAGCTACCGAGCCGACAGAACGATGGTGATGGCAGGACGGGCTTTATATTGCTGATAGAATTTTCAGATAATGTTCTTGGGGATGACACTGGCCTCTGATGGTCCAAGATGATGTCCTCTGGCGACGATGAGTGTAGGTGATGAGGAAGCAACGGTGATGAGACAGGCGGTTGAAAAAGCCTCTACCATGGAACTTCGGGGCGGCGGTCGATACTGATGTACAGGAGGCAGGCGGCAGAGCGTCGAAAAGAAGTTTCACAGCGAGGGCAAACACCTGCATTGTGAAAACTATCTGATTAGTAGCCTGCGCTGATGCACAGCTACCGAGCCCACAGACCGGTGGCGATGGCAGCACGGGCTTTATATTGCTGATAGAATTTTCAGATAATGTTCTTGGTGATGACACTAGCCTCTGATGGTCCATGATGACGTCCTCCGCAGCCGATGAGTGTAGGCGTCGAGGAAACAATGGTGATGAGGCAGGCGGTTGAAAAAACCTCTTCCAAGGAACCTCGGGGCGGCGGTCGATACTGATGTACAGGAGGCAGACGGCAGAGCGTCGAAAAGAAGTTTCACAGCGAGGGCAAACACCTGCATTGTGAAAACTATCTCATTAGTAGCCTGCGCTGATGCACAGCTACCGAGCCGACAGACCGGTGGTGATGGCAGCACGGGCTTTATATTGCTGATAGAATTTTCAGATGATGTTCTTGGGGATGACACTGGCCTCTGATGGTCCAAGATGACGTCCTCTGGCGACGATGAGTGTAGGCGATGAGGAAGCAACGGTGATGAGACAGGCGGTTGAAAAAAGCCTCTACCATGGAACTTCGGGGCGGCGGTCGATACTGATGTACAGGAGGCAGGCGGCAGAGCGTCGAAAAGAAGTTTCACAGCGAGGGCAAACACCTGCATTGTGAAAACTATCTGATTAGTAGCCTGCGCTGATGGACAGCTATCGAGCCCACAGACCGGTGGCGATGGCAGCACGGGCTTTATATTGCTGATAGAATTTTCTGATGATGTTCTTGGTGATGACACTTGCCTCTGATGGTCCAAGATGACGTCCTCTGGCGACGATGAGTGTAGGCGATGAGGAAACAATGGTGATGAGGCAGGCGGTTGAAAAAAACCTCTTCCAAGGAACCTCGGGGCGGCGGTCGATACTGATGTACAGGAGGCAGACGGCAGAGCGTCGAAAAGAAGTTTCACAGCGAGGGCAAACACCTGCATTGTGAAAACTCTCTGATTAGTAGCCTGCGCTGATGCACAGCTACCGAGCCCACAGACCGGTCGCGGTGGCAGCACGGGGTTTATATTGCTGATAGAATTTTCTGATTATGTTCTTGGTGATGACACTGGCCTCTGATGGTCCAAGATAACGTCCTCTGGCGACGATTAGTGTAGGCGATGGGGAAGCAACGGTGATGAGGCAGGCGGTTGAAAAAAGCCTCTTCCAAGGAACTTCGGCGCGGCGGTCGATACTGATGTACAGGAGGCAGGCGGCAGAGCGTCGAAAAGAAGTTTCACAGCGAGGGCAAACACCTGCATTGTGAAAACTATCTCATTAGTAGCCTGCCTTGATGCACAGCTACCGAGCCGACAGACCGGTGGTGATGGCAGCACGGGCTTTATATTGCTGATAAAATTTTCAGATGATGTTCTTGGGGATGACACTGGCTTCTGATGGTCCAAGATGACGTCCTCTGGCGACGATGAGTGTAGGCGATGAGGAAACAATGCTGATGAGGCAGGCGGTTGAAAAACACCTCTTCCAAGGAACCTCGGGGCGGCGGTCGATACTGATGTACAGGAGGCAGACGGCAGAGCGTCGAAAAGAAGTTTCAAAGCGAGGGCAAACACCTGCATTGTGAAAACTCTCTGATTAGTAGCCTGCGCTGATACACAGCTACCGAGCCCACAGACCGGTCGCGGTGGCAGCAAGGGCTTTATATTGCTGATAGAATTTTCTGATTATGTTCTTGGTGATGACACTGGCCTCTGATGGTCCAAGATAACGTCCTCTGGCGACGATGAGTGCAGGCGATGGGGAAGCAACGGTGATGAGGCAGGCGGTTGAAAAAAGCCTCTTCCAAGGAACTTCGGGGTGGCGGTCGATACTGATGTACAGGAGGCAGACGGCAGAGCGTCGAAAGAAGTTTTACAGCGAGGGCAAACACCTTCATTGTGAAAACTATCTGATTAGTAGCCTGCGCTGACGCACAGCTACTGAGCCCACAGACCGGTGGCGATGGCAGCACGGGCTTTGTATTGCTGATAGAATTTTCAGATGATGTTCTTTTTGATGACACTGGCCTCTGATGGTCCAAGATGACGTCCTCTGGCGATGATTAGTGTAGGCGATGAGGAAACAACGGTGATGAGGCAGGCGGTTGAAAAAACTCTTCCAAGGAACTTCGGGGCGGCGGTCGATACTGATGTACAGGAGGCAGACGGCAGAGCGTCGAAAAGAAGTTTCACAGCGAGGGCAAACACCTGCATTGTGAAAACTATCTGATTAGTAGCCTGCGCTGATGCACAGCTACCGAGCCCACAGACCGGTGGCGATGGCAGCACGGGCTTTATATTGCTGATAGAATTTTCAGATAATGTTCTTGGTGATGACACTGGCCTCTGATGGTCCAAGATAACGTCCTCTGGCGATGATTAGTGTAGGCGATAAGGAAACAACTGTGATGAGGCAGGCGGTTGAAAGAACCCTTCCAAGGAACTTCGGGGCGGCGGTCGATACTGATGTACAGGAGGCAGACGGCAGAGCGTCGAAAAGAAGTTTCACAGCGAGGGCAAACACCTGCATTGTGAAAACTATCTGATTAGTATCCTGCGCTGATGCACAGCTACCGACCCCAGAGACCGGTCGCGGTGGCAGCACGGGGTTTATATTGCTGATAGAATTTTCTGATTATGTTCTTGGTGATGACACTGGCCTCTGATGGTCCAAGATAACGTCCTCTGGCGACGATTAGTGTAGGCGATGGGGAAGCAACGGTGATGAGGCAGGCGGTTGAAAAAAGCCTCTTCCAAGGAACTTCGGGGCGGCGGTCGATACTGATGTACAGGAGGCAGGCGGCAGAGCGTCGAAAAGAAGTTTCACAGCGAGGGCAAACACCTGCATTGTGAAAACTATCTGATTAGTAGCCTGCGCTGATGCACAGCTACCGAGTCCACAGACCGGTGGCGATGGCAGCACGGGCTTTATATTGCTGATAGAATTTTCAGATAATGTTCTTGGTGATGACAGTGGCCTCTGATGGTCCAAGATAACGTCCTCTGGCGACGATGAGTGTAGGCGATGGGGAAGCAACGGTGATGAGGCAGGCGGTTGAAAAAAGCCTCTTCCAAGGAACTTCGGGGCGGCGGTCGATACTGATGTACAGGAGGCAGACGGCAGAGCGTCGAAAGAAGTTTTACAGCGAGGGCAAACACCTGCATTGTGAAAACTATCTGATTAGTAGCCTGCGCTGATGCACAGCTACCGACCCCAGAGACCGGTCGCGGTGGCAGCACGGGGTTTATATTGCTGACAGAATTTTCTGATTATGTTCTTGGTGATGACACTGGCCTCTGATGGTCCAAGATAACGTCCTCTGGCGACGATTAGTGTAGGCGATGGGGAAGCAACGGTGATGAGGCAGGCGGTTGAAAAAAGCCTCTTCCAAGGAACTTCGGGGCGGCGGTCGATACTGATGTACAGGAGGCAGACGGCAGAGCGTCGAAAAGACGTTTCACAGCGAGGTCAAACACCTGCATTGTGAGAACTATCTCATTAGTAGCCTGCGCTGATGCACAGCTACCGAGCCCAAAGACCGGTGGCGATGGCAGCACGGGCTTTATATTGCTGATAGAATTTTCAGATGATGTTCTTGGTGATGACACTTGCCTCTGATGGTCCAAGATGACGTCCTCTGGCGACGATGAGTGTAGGCGATGAGGAAACAATGGTGATGAGGCAGGCGGTTGAAAAAAACCTCTTCCAAGGAACCTCGGGGCGGCGGTCGATACTGATGTACAGGAGGCAGACGGCAGAGAGTCGAAAAAAAGTTTCACAGCGAGGGCAAACACCTGCATTGTGAAAACACTCTGATTAGTAGCCTGCGCTGATGCACAGCTACCGAGCCCACAGACCGGTCGCGGGGGCAGCACGGGGTTTATATTGCTGATAGAATTTTCTGATTATGTTCTTGGTGATGACACTGGCCTCTGATGGTCCAAGATAACGTCCTCGGGCGACGATGAGTGTAGGCGATGGGGAAGCAACGGTGATGAGGCAGGCGGTTGAAAAAAGCCTCTTCCAAGGAACTTCGGGGCGGCGGTCGATACTGATGTACAGGAGGCAGACGGCAGAGCGTCGAAAAGAAGTTTCACAGCGAGGGCAAACACCTGCATTGTGAAAACTATCTGATTAGTAGCCTGCGCTGATGCACAGCTACCGACCCCAGAGACCGGTCGCAGTGGCAGCACGGGGTTTATATTGCTGATAGAATTTTCTGATTATGTTTTTGGTGATGACACTGGCCTCTGATGGTCCAAGATAACGTCCTCTGGCGACGATTAGTGTAGGCGATGGGGAAGCAACGGTGATGAGGCAGGCGGTTGAAAAAAGCCTCTTCCAAGGAACTTCGGGGCGGCGGTCGATACTGATGTACAGGAGGCAGGCGGCAGAGCGTCGAAAAGAAGTTTCACAGCGAGGGCAAACACCTGCATTGTGAAAACTATCTGATTAGTAGCCTGCGCTGATGCACAGCTACCGAGTCCACAGACCGGTGGCGATGGCAGCACGGGCTTTATATTGCTGATAGAATTTTCAGATAATGTTCTTGGTGATGACAGTGGCCTCTGATGGTCCAAGATAACGTCCTCTGGCGACGATGAGTGTAGGCGATGGGGAAGCAACGGTGATGAGGCAGGCGGTTGAAAAAAGCCTCTTCCAAGGAACTTCGGGGCGGCGGTCGATACTGATGTACAGGAGGCAGACGGCAGAGCGTCGAAAGAAGTTTTACAGCGAGGGCAAACACCTGCATTGTGAAAACTATCTGATTAGTAGCCTGCGCTGATGCACAGCTACCGACCCCAGAGACCGGTCGCGGTGGCAGCACGGGGTTTATATTGCTGACAGAATTTTCTGATTATGTTCTTGGTGATGACACTGGCCTCTGATGGTCCAAGATAACGTCCTCTGGCGACGATTAGTGTAGGCGATGGGGAAGCAACGGTGATGAGGCAGGCGGTTGAAAAAAGCCTCTTCCAAGGAACTTCGGGGCGGCGGTCGATACTGATGTACAGGAGGCAGACGGCAGAGCGTCGAAAAGACGTTTCACAGCGAGGTCAAACACCTGCATTGTGAGAACTATCTCATTAGTAGCCTGCGCTGATGCACAGCTACCGAGCCCAAAGACCGGTGGCGATGGCAGCACGGGCTTTATATTGCTGATAGAATTTTCAGATGATGTTCTTGGTGATGACACTTGCCTCTGATGGTCCAAGATGACGTCCTCTGGCGACGATGAGTGTAGGCGATGAGGAAACAATGGTGATGAGGCAGGCGGTTGAAAAAAACCTCTTCCAAGGAACCTCGGGGCGGCGGTCGATACTGATGTACAGGAGGCAGACGGCAGAGAGTCGAAAAAAAGTTTCACAGCGAGGGCAAACACCTGCATTGTGAAAACACTCTGATTAGTAGCCTGCGCTGATGCACAGCTACCGAGCCCACAGACCGGTCGCGGGGGCAGCACGGGGTTTATATTGCTGATAGAATTTTCTGATTATGTTCTTGGTGATGACACTGGCCTCTGATGGTCCAAGATAACGTCCTCGGGCGACGATGAGTGTAGGCGATGGGGAAGCAACGGTGATGAGGCAGGCGGTTGAAAAAAGCCTCTTCCAAGGAACTTCGGGGCGGCGGTCGATACTGATGTACAGGAGGCAGACGGCAGAGCGTCGAAAAGAAGTTTCACAGCGAGGGCAAACACCTGCATTGTGAAAACTATCTGATTAGTAGCCTGCGCTGATGCACAGCTACCGACCCCAGAGACCGGTCGCAGTGGCAGCACGGGGTTTATATTGCTGATAGAATTTTCTGATTATGTTTTTGGTGATGACACTGGCCTCTGATGGTCCAAGATAACGTCCTCTGGCGACGATTAGTGTAGGCGATGGGGAAGCAACGGTGATGAGGCAGGCGGTTGAAAAAAGCCTCTTCCAAGGAACTTCGGGGCGGCGGTCGATACTGATGTACAGGAGGCAGACGGCAGAGCGTCGAAAAGAAGTTTCACAGCGAGGGCAAACACCTGCATTGTGAAAACTATCTCATTAGTAGGCTGCGCTGATGCACAGCTACCGAGCCGACAGACCGGTGGTGATGGCAGCACGGGCTTTATATTGCTGATAGAATTTTCAGATGATGTTCTTGGGGATGACACTGGCCTCTGATGGTCCAAGATGACGTCCTCTGGCGACGATGAGTGTAGGTGATGAGGAAGCAACGGTGATGAGACAGGCGGTTGAAAAAGCCTCTACCATGGAACTTCGGGGCGGCGGTCGATACTGATGTACAGGAGGCAGGCGGCAGAGCGTCGAAAAGAAGTTTCACAGCGAGGGCAAACACCTGCATTGTGAAAACTATCTGATTAGTAGCCTGCGCTGATGCACAGCTACCGAGCCCACAGACCGGTGGCGATGGCAGCACGGGCTTTATATTGCTGATAGAATTTTCAGATAATGTTCTTGGTGATGACACTAGCCTCTGATGGTCCAAGATGACGTCCACTGGCGACGATGAGTGTAGGCGTCGAGGAAACAATGGTGATGAGGCAGGCGGTTGAAAAAAACCTCTTCCAAGGAACCTCGGGGCGGCGGTCGATACTGATGTACAGGAGGCAGACGGCAGAGCGTCGAAAAGAAGTTTCACAGCGAGGGCAAACACCTGCATTGTGAAAACGATCTCATTAGTAGCCTGCGCAGATGCACAGCTACCGAGCTGAGAGACCGGTGGTGATGGCAGCACGGGCTTTATATTGCTGATAGAATTTTCAGATGATGTTCTTGGGGATGACACTGGCCTCTGATGGTCCAAGATGACGTCCTCTGGCGACGATGAGTGTAGGCGATGAGGAAGCAACGGAAATGAGACAGGCGGTTGAAAAAAGCCTCTACCATGGAACTTCGGGGCGGCGGTCGATACTGATGTACAGGAGGCAGGCGGCAGAGCGTCAAAAAGAAGTTTCACAGCGAGGGCAAACACCTGCATTGTGAAAACTATCTGATTAGTAGCCTGCGCTGATGCACAGCTATCGAGCCCACAGACAAGTGGCGATGGCAGCACGGGCTTTATATTGCTGATAGAATTTTCAGATGATGTTCTTGGTGATGACACTTGCCTCTGATGGTCCAAGATGAGGTCCTCTGGCGACGATGAGTGTAGGCGATGAGGAAACAATGGTGATGAGGCAGGCGGTAGAAAAAAACCTCTTCCAAGGAACCTCGGGGCGGCGGTCGATACTGATGTACAGGAGGCAGACGGCAGAGCGTCGAAAAGAAGTGTCACAGCGAGGGCAAACACCTGCATTGTGAAAACTATCTGATTAGTAGCCTGCGCTGATGCACAGCTACCGAGCCCACAGACCGGTGGCGATGGCAGCACGGGCTTTATATTGCTGATAGAATTTTCAGATAATGTTCTTGGTGATGACACTAGCATCTGATGGTCCAAGATGACGTCCTCTGGCGACGATGAGTGTAGGCGTCGAGGAAACAATGGTGATGAGGCAGGCGGCTGAAAAAAACCTCTTCCAAGGAACCTCGGGGCGGCGGTCGATACTGATGTACAGGAGGCAGACGGCAGAGCGTCGAAAAGAAGTTTCACAGCGAGGGCAAACACCTGCATTGTGAAAGCTATCTCATTAGTAGCCTGCGCTGATGCACAGCTACCGAGCCGACAGACCGGTGGTGATGGCAGCACGGGCTTTATATTGCTGATAGAATTTTCAGATGATGTTCTTGGGGATGACACTGGCCTCTGATGGTCCAAGATGACGTCCTCTGGCGACGATGAGTGTAGGTGATGAGGAAGCAACGGTGATGAGACAGGCGGTCAAAAAGCCTCTACCATGGAACTTCGGGGCGGCGGTCGATACTGATGTACAGGAGGCAGGCGGCAGAGCGTCGAAAAGAAGTTTCACAGCGAGGGAAAACACCTGCATTGTGAAAACTATCTGATTAGTAGCCTGCGCTGATGCACAGCTACCGACCCCAGAGACCGGTCGCAGTGGCAGCACGGGGTTTATATTGCTGATAGATTTTTCTGATTATGTTCTTGGTGATGACACTGGCCTCTGATGGTCCAAGATAACGTCCTCTGGCGACGATTAGTGTAGGCGATGGGGAAGCAACGGTGATGAGGCAGGCGGTTGAAAAAAGCCTCTTCCAAGGAACTTCGGGGCGGCGGTCGATACTGATGTACAGGAGGCAGACGGCAGAGCGTCGAAAAGAAGTTTCACAGCGAGGGCAAACACCTGCATTGTGAAAACTATCTCATTAGTAGCCTGCGCTGATGCACAGCTACCGAGCCGACAGACCGGTGGTGATGGCAGCACGGGCTTTATATTGCTGATAGAATTTTCAGATGATGTTCTTGGGGATGACACTAGCATCTGATGGTCCAAGATGACGTCCTCTGGCGACGATGAGTGTAGGCGTCGAGGAAACAATGGTGATGAGGCAGGCGGTTGAAAAAAACCTCTTCCAAGGAACCTCGGGGCGGCGGTCGATACTGATGTACAGGAGGCAGACGGCAGAGCGTCGAAAAGAAGTTTCACAGCGAGGGCAAACACCTGCATTGTGAAAACTATCTCATTAGTAGCCTGCGCTGATGCACAGCTACCGAGCCGACAGACCGGTGGTGATGGCAGCACGGGCTTTATATTGCTGATAGAATTTTCAGATGATGTTTTTGGGGATGACACTGGCCTCTGATGGTCCAAGATGACGTCCTCTGGCGACGATGAGTGTAGGCGATGAGGAAGCAACGGTGATGAGACAGGCGGTTGAAAAAAGCCTCTACCATGGAACTTCGGGGCGGCGGTCGATACTGATGTACAGGAGGCAGGCGGCAGAGCGTCGAAAAGAAGTTTCACAGCGAGGGCAAACACCTGCATTGTGAAAACTATCTGATTAGTAGCCTGCGCTGATGCACAGCTACCGAGCCCACAGACCGGTGGCGATGGCAGCACGGGCTTTATATTGCTGATAGAATTTTCAGTTGATGTTCTTGGGGATGACACTGGCCTCTGATGGTCCAAGATGACGTCCTCTGGCGACGATGAGTGTAGGCGATGAGGAAGCAACGGTGATGAGACAGGCGGTTGAAAAAAGCCTCTACCATGGAACTTCGGGGCGGCGGTCGATACTGATGTACAGGAGGCAGGCGGCAGAGCGTCGAAAAGAAGTTTCACAGCGAGGGCAAACACCTGCATTGTGAAAACTATCTGATTAGTAGCCTGCGCTGATGCACAGCTATCGAGCCCACAGACAGGTGGCGATGGCAGCACGGGCTTTATATTGCTGATAGAATTTTCAGATGATGTTCTTGGTGATGACACTTGCCTCTGATGGTCCAAGATGACGTCCTCTGGCGACGATGAGTGTAGGCGATGAGGAAACAATGGTGATGAGGCAGGCGGTTGAAAAAAACCTCTTCCAAGGAACCTCGGGGCGGCGGTCGATACTGATGTACAGGAGGCAGACGGCAGAGAGTCGAAAAGAAGTTTCACAGCGAGGGCAAACACCTGCATTGTGAAAACACTCTGATTAGTAGCCTGCGCTGATGCACAGCTACCGAGCCCACAGACCGGTCGCGGTGGCAGCACGGGGTTTATATTGCTGATAGAATTTTCTGATTATGTTCTTGGTGATGACACTGGCCTCTGATGGTCCAAGATAACGTCCTCGGGCGACGATGAGTGTAGGCGATGGGGAAGCAACGGTGATGAGGCAGGCGGTTGAAAAAAGCCTCTTCCAAGGAACTTCGGGGCGGCGGTCGATACTGATGTACAGGAGGCAGACGGCAGAGCGTCGAAAAGAAGTTTCACAGCGAGGGCAAACACATGCATTGTGAAAACTATCTGATTAGTAGCCTGCGCTGATGCACAGCTACCGACCCCAGAGACCGGTCGCAGTGGCAGCACGGGGTTTATATTGCTGATAGAATTTTCTGATTATGTTTTTGGTGATGACACTGGCCTCTGATGGTCCAAGATAACGTCCTCTGGCGATGATTAGTGTAGGCGATGGGGAAGCAACGGTGATGAGGCAGGCGGTTGAAAAAAAGCCTCTTCCAAGGAACTTCGGGGCGGCGGTCGATACTGATGTACAGGAGGCAGACGGCAGAGCGTCGAAAAGAAGTTTCACAGCGAGGGCAAACACCTGCATTGTGAAAACTATCTCATTAGTAGCCTGCGCTGATGCACAGCTACCGAGCCGACAGACCGGTGGTGATGGCAGCACGGGCTTTATATTGCTGATAGAATTTTCAGATGATGTTCTTGGGGATGACACTGGCCTCTGATGGTCCAAGATGACGTCCTCTGGCGACGATGAGTGTAGGCGATGAGGAAACAATGGTGATGAGGCAGGTGTTTGAAAAAAACCTCTTCCAAGGAACCTCGGGGCGGCGGTCGATACTGATGTACAGGAGGCAGACGGCAGAGCGTCGAAAAGAAGTTTCACAGCGAGGGCAAACACCTGCATTGTGAAAACTCTCTGATTAGTAGCCTGCGCTGATGCACAGCTACCGAGCCCACAGACCGGTCGCGGTGGCAGCAAGGGCTTTATATTGCTGATAGAATTTTCTGATTATGTTCTTGGTGATGACACTGGCCTCTGATGGTCCAAGATAACGTCCTCTGGCGACGATGAGTGTAAGCGATGGGGAAGCAACGGTGATGAGGCAGGCGGTTGAAAAAAGCCTCTTCCAAGGAACTTCGGGGCGGCGGTCGATACTGATGTACAGGAGGCAGACGGCAGAGCGTCGAAAGAAGTTTTACAGCGAGGGCAAACACCTGCATTGTGAAAACTATCTGATTAGTAGCCTGCGCTGATGCACAGCTACTAAGCCCACAGACCGGTGGCGATGGCAGCACGGGCTTTGTATTGCTGATAGAATTTTCAGATGATGTTCTTTTTGATGACACTGGCCTCTGATGGTCCAAGATGACGTCCTCTGGCGATGATTAGTGTAGGCGATGAGGAAACAACGGTGATGAGGCAGGCGGTTGAAAAAACTCTTCCAAGGAACTTCGGGGCGGCGGTCGATACTGATGTACAGGAGGCAGACGGCAGAGCGTCGAAAAGAAGTTTCACAGCGAGGGCAAACACCTGCATTGTGAAAACTATCTGATTAGTAGCCTGCGCTGATGCACAGCTACTAAGCCCACAGACCGGTGGCGATGGCAGCACGGGCTTTGTATTGCTGATAGAATTTTCAGATGATGTTCTTTTTGATGACACTGGCCTCTGATGGTCCAAGATGACGTCCTCTGGCGATGATTAGTGTAGGCGATGAGGAAACAACGGTGATGAGGCAGGCGGTTGAAAAAACTCTTCCAAGGAACTTCGGGGCGGCGGTCGATACTGATGTACAGGAGGCAGACGGCAGAGCGTCGAAAAGAAGTTTCACAGCGAGGGCAAACACCTGCATTGTGAAAACTATCTCATTAGTAGCCTGCGCTGATGCACAGCTACCGAGCCGACAGACCGGTGGTGATGGCAGCACGGGCTTTATATTGCTGATAGAATTTTCAGATGAAGTTCTTGGGGATGACACTGGCCTCTGATGGTCCAAGATGACAACCTCTGGCGAAGATGAGTGTAGGTGATGAGGAAGCAACGGTGATGAGACAGGCGGTTGAAAAAGCCTCTACCATGGAACTTCGGGGCGGCGGTCGATACTGATGTACAGGAGGCAGGCGGCAGAGCGTCCAAAAGAAGTTTCACAGCGAGGGCAAACACCTGCATTGTGAAAACTATCTGATTAGTAGCCTGCGCTGATGCACAGCTACCGAGTCCACAGACCGGTGGCGATGGCAGCACGGGCTTTATATTGCTGATAGAATTTTCAGATAATGTTCTTGGTGATGACAGTGGCCTCTGATGGTCCAAGATAACGTCCTCTGGCGACGATGAGTGTAGGCGATGGGGAAGCAACGGTGATGAGGCAGGCGGTTGAAAAAAGCCTCTTCCAAGGAACTTCGGGGCGGCGGTCGATACTGATGTACAGGAGGCAGACGGCAGAGCGTCGAAAGAAGTTTTACAGCGAGGGCAAACACCTGCATTGTGAAAACTATCTGATTAGTAGCCTGCGCTGATGCACAGCTACCGACCCCAGAGACCGGTCGCGGTGGCAGCACGGGGTTTATATTGCTGATAGAATTTTCTGATTATGTTCTTGGTGATGACACTGGCCTCTGATGGTCCAAGATAACGTCCTCTGGCGACGATTAGTGTAGGCGATGGGGAAGCAACGGTGATGAGGCAGGCGGTTGAAAAAAGCCTCTTCCAAGGAACTTCGGGGCGGCGGTCGATACTGATGTACAGGAGGCAGACGGCAGAGCGTCGAAAAGAAGTTTCACAGCGAGGGCAAACACCTGCATTGTGAAAACTATCTGATTAGTAGCCTGCGCTGATGCACAGCTACCGACCCCAGAGACCGGTCGCAGTGGCAGCACGGGGTTTATATTGCTGATAGAATTTTCTGATTATGTTTTTGGTGATGACACTGGCCTCTGATGGTCCAAGATAACGTCCTCTGGCGACGATTAGTGTAGGCGATGGGGAAGCAACGGTGATGAGGCAGGCGGTTGAAAAAAGCCTCTTCCAAGGAACTTCGGGGCGGCGGTCGATACTGATGTACAGGAGGCAGACGGCAGAGCGTCGAAAAGAAGTTTCACAGCGAGGGCAAACACCTGCATTGTGAAAACTATCTCATTAGTAGCCTGCGCTGATGCACAGCTACCGAGCCGACAGAGCGGTGGTGATGGCAGCACGGGCTTTATATTGCTGATAGAATTTTCAGATGATGTTCTTGGGGATGACAGTGGCCTCTGATGGTCCAAGATGACGTCCTCTGGCGAATATGAGTGTAGGTGATGAGGAAGCAACGGTGATGAGACAGGCGGCCGAAAAAGCCTCTACCATGGAACTTCGGGGCGGCGGTCGATACTGATGTACAGGAGGCCAGCGGCAGAGCGTCGAAAAGAAGTTTCACAGCGAGGGCAAACACCTGCATTGTGAAAAATATATGATTAGTAGCCTGCGCTGATGCACAGCTATCGAGCCCACAGACCGGTGGCGATGGCAGCACGGGCTTTATATTGCTGATAGAATTTTCAGATGATGTTCTTGGTGATGACACTTGCCTCTGATGGTCCAAGATAACGTCCTCTGGCGACGATTAGTGTAGGCGATGGGGAAGCAACGGTGATGAGGCAGGCGGTTGAAAAAAGCCTCTTCCAAGGAACTTCGGGGCGGCGGTCGATACTGATGTACAGGAGGCAGACGGCAGAGCGTCGAAAAGAAGTTTCACAGCGAGGGCAAACACCTGCATTGTGAAAACTATCTCATTAGTAGCCTGCGCTGATGCACAGCTACCAAGCCGACAGACCGGTGGTGATGGCAGCACGGGCTTTATATTGCTGATAGAATTTTCAGATGATGTTCTTGGGGATGACACTGGCCTCTGATGGTCCAAGATGACGTCCTCTGGCGACGATGAGTGTAGGTGATGAGGAAGCAACGGTGATGAGACAGGCGGTTGAAAAAGCCTCTACCATGGAACTTCGGGGCGGCGGTCGATACTGATGTACAGGAGGCAGGCGGCAGAGCGTCGAAAAGAAGTTTCACAGCGAGGGCAAACACCTGCATTGTGAAAACTATCTGATTAGTAGCCTGCGCTGATGCACAGCTACCGAGCCCACAGACCGGTGGCGATGGCAGCACGGGCTTTATATTGCTGATAGAATTTTCAGATAATGTTCTTGGTGATGACACTAGCCTCTGATGGTCCAAGATGACGTCCACTGGCGACGATGAGTGTAGGCGTCGAGGAAACAATGGTGATGAGGCAGGCGGTTGAAAAAAACCTCTTCCAAGGAACCTCGGAACGGCGGTCGATACTGATGTACAGGAGGCAGACGGCAGAGCGTCGAAAAGAAGTTTCACAGCGAGGGCAAACACCTGCATTGTGAAAACGATCTCATTAGTAGCCTGCGCAGATGCACAGCTACCGAGCTGAGAGACCGGTGGTGATGGCAGCACGGGCTTTATATTGCTGATAGAATTTTCAGATGATGTTCTTGGGGATGACACTGGCCTCTGATGGTCCAAGATGACGTCCTCTGGCGACGATGAGTGTAGGCGATGAGGAAGCAACGGTAATGAGACAGGCGGTTGAAAAAAGCCTCTACCATGGAACTTCGGGGCGGCGGTCGATACTGATGTACAGGAGGCAGGCGGCAGAGCGTCAAAAAGAAGTTTCACAGCGAGGGCAAACACCTGCATTGTGAAAACTATCTGATTAGTAGCCTGCGCTGATGCACAGCTATCGAGCCCACAGACAAGTGGCGATGGCAGCACGGGCTTTATATTGCTGATAGAATTTTCAGATGATGTTCTTGGTGATGACACTTGCCTCTGATGGTCCAAGATAACGTCCTCTGGCGACGATTAGTGTAGGCGATGGGGAAGCAACGGTGATGAGGCAGGCGGTTGAAAAAAGCCTCTTCCAAGGAACTTCGGGGCGGCGGTCGATACTGATGTACAGGAGGCAGACGGCAGAGCGTCGAAAAGAAGTTTCACAGCGAGGGCAAACACCTGCATTGTGAAAACTATCTCATTAGTAGCCTGCGCTGATGCACAGCTACCGAGCCGACAGAGCGGTGGTGATGGCAGCACGGGCTTTATATTGCTGATAGAATTTTCAGATGATGTTCTTGGGGATGACAGTGGCCTCTGATGGTCCAAGATGACGTCCTCTGGCGAATATGAGTGTAGGTGATGAGGAAGCAACGGTGATGAGACAGGCGGCCGAAAAAGCCTCTACCATGGAACTTCGGGGCGGCGGTCGATACTGATGTACAGGAGGCCAGCGGCAGAGCGTCGAAAAGAAGTTTCACAGCGAGGGCAAACACCTGCATTGTGAAAAATATATGATTAGTAGCCTGCGCTGATGCACAGCTATCGAGCCCACAGACCGGTGGCGATGGCAGCACGGGCTTTATATTGCTGATAGAATTTTCAGATGATGTTCTTGGTGATGACACTTGCCTCTGATGGTCCAAGATAACGTCCTCTGGCGACGATTAGTGTAGGCGATGGGGAAGCAACGGTGATGAGGCAGGCGGTTGAAAAAAGCCTCTTCCAAGGAACTTCGGGGCGGCGGTCGATACTGATGTACAGGAGGCAGACGGCAGAGCGTCGAAAAGAAGTTTCACAGCGAGGGCAAACACCTGCATTGTGAAAACTATCTCATTAGTAGCCTGCGCTGATGCACAGCTACCAAGCCGACAGACCGGTGGTGATGGCAGCACGGGCTTTATATTGCTGATAGAATTTTCAGATGATGTTCTTGGGGATGACACTGGCCTCTGATGGTCCAAGATGACGTCCTCTGGCGACGATGAGTGTAGGTGATGAGGAAGCAACGGTGATGAGACAGGCGGTTGAAAAAGCCTCTACCATGGAACTTCGGGGCGGCGGTCGATACTGATGTAC
The DNA here is from genome assembly GCF_052857255.1 of Amblyomma americanum. NCBI lineage: Eukaryota > Metazoa > Arthropoda > Arachnida > Ixodida > Ixodidae > Amblyomma > Amblyomma americanum. The sequence goes on from NC_135498.1 coordinate 208,014,643, forward strand.
AGGAGGCAGGCGGCAGAGCGTCGAAAAGAAGTTTCACAGCGAGGGCAAACACCTGCATTGTGAAAACTATCTGATTAGTAGCCTGCGCTGATGCACAGCTACCGAGCCCACAGACCGGTGGCGATGGCAGCACGGGCTTTATATTGCTGATAGAATTTTCAGATAATGTTCTTGGTGATGACACTAGCCTCTGATGGTCCAAGATGACGTCCACTGGCGACGATGAGTGTAGGCGTCGAGGAAACAATGGTGATGAGGCAGGCGGTTGAAAAAAACCTCTTCCAAGGAACCTCGGAACGGCGGTCGATACTGATGTACAGGAGGCAGACGGCAGAGCGTCGAAAAGAAGTTTCACAGCGAGGGCAAACACCTGCATTGTGAAAACGATCTCATTAGTAGCCTGCGCAGATGCACAGCTACCGAGCTGAGAGACCGGTGGTGATGGCAGCACGGGCTTTATATTGCTGATAGAATTTTCAGATGATGTTCTTGGAGATGACACTGGCCTCTGATGGTCCAAGATGACGTCCTGTGGCGACGATGAGTGTAGGCGATGAGGAAGCAACGGTAATGAGACAGGCGGTTGAAAAAAGCCTCTACCATGGAACTTCGGGGCGGCGGTCGATACTGATGTACAGGAGGCAGGCGGCAGAGCGTCAAAAAGAAGTTTCACAGCGAGGGCAAACACCTGCATTGTGAAAACTATCTGATTAGTAGCCTGCGCTGATGCACAGCTATCGAGCCCACAGACAAGTGGCGATGGCAGCACGGGCTTTATATTGCTGATAGAATTTTCAGATGATGTTCTTGGTGATGACACTTGCCTCTGATGGTCCAAGATGAGGTCCTCTGGCGACGATGAGTGTAGGCGATGAGGAAACAATGGTGATGAGGCAGGCGGTAGAAAAAAACCTCTTCCAAGGAACCTCGGGGCGGCGGTCGATACTGATGTACAGGAGGCAGACGGCAGAGCGTCGAAAAGAAGTGTCACAGCGAGGGCAAACACCTGCATTGTGAAAACTATCTGATTAGTAGCCTGCGCTGATGCACAGCTACCGAGCCCACAGACCGGTGGCGATGGCAGCACGGGCTTTATATTGCTGATAGAATTTTCAGATAATGTTCTTGGTGATGACACTAGCATCTGATGGTCCAAGATGACGTCCTCTGGCGACGATGAGTGTAGGCGTCGAGGAAACAATGGTGATGAGGCAGGCGGCTGAAAAAAACCTCTTTCAAGGAACCTCGGGGCGGCGGTCGATACTGATGTACAGGAGGCAGACGGCAGAGCGTCGAAAAGAAGTTTCACAGCGAGGGCAAACACCTGCATTGTGAAAGCTATCTCATTAGTAGCCTGCGCTGATGCACAGCTACCGAGCCGACAGACCGGTGGTGATGGCAGCACGGGCTTTATATTGCTGATAGAATTTTCAGATGATGTTCTTGGTGATGACACTTGCCTCTGATGGTCCAAGATGACGTCCTCTGGCGACGATGAATGTAGGCGATGAGGAAACAATGGTGATGAGGCAGGCGGTTGAAAAAAACCTCTTCCAAGGAACCTCGGGGCGGCGGTCGATACTGATGTACAGGAGGCAGGCGGCAGAGCGTCGAAAAGAAGTTTCACAGCGAGGGAAAATACCTGCATTGTGAAAACTATCTGATTAGTAGCCTGCGCTGATGCACAGCTACCGACCCCAGAGACCGGTCGCAGTGGCAGCACGGGGTTTATATTGCTGATAGATTTTTCTGAATATGTTCTTGGTGATGACACTGGCCTCTGATGGTCCAAGATAACGTCCTCTGGCGACGATTAGTGTAGGCGATGGGGAAGCAACGGTGATGAGGCAGGCGGTTGAAAAAAGCCTCTTCCAAGGAACTTCGGGGCGGCGGTCGATACTGATGTACAGGAGGCAGACGGCAGAGCGTCGAAAAGAAGTTTCACAGCGAGGGCAAACACCTGCATTGTGAAAACTATCTCATTAGTAGCCTGCGCTGATGCACAGCTACCGAGCCGACAGACCGGTGGTGATGGCAGCACGGGCTTTATATTGCTGATAGAATTTTCAGATGATGTTCTTGGGGATGACACTAGCATCTGATGGTCCAAGATGACGTCCTCTGGCGACGATGAGTGTAGGCGTCGAGGAAACAATGGTGATGAGGCAGGCGGTTGAAAAAAACCTCTTCCAAGGAACCTCGGGGCGGCGGTCGATACTGATGTACAGGAGGCAGACGGCAGAGCGTCGAAAAGAAGTTTCACAGCGAGGGCAAACACCTGCATTGTGAAAACTATCTCATTAGTAGCCTGCGCTGATGCACAGCTACCGAGCCGACAGACCGGTGGTGATGGCAGCACGGGCTTTATATTGCTGATAGAATTTTCAGATGATGTTTTTGGGGATGACACTGGCCTCTGATGGTCCAAGATGACGTCCTCTGGCGACGATGAGTGTAGGCGATGAGGAAGCAACGGTGATGAGACAGGCGGTTGAAAAAAGCCTCTACCATGGAACTTCGGGGCGGCGGTCGATACTGATGTACAGGAGGCAGGCGGCAGAGCGTCGAAAAGAAGTTTCACAGCGAGGGCAAACACCTGCATTGCGAAAACTATCTGATTAGTAGCCTGCGCTGATGCACAGCTATCGAGCCCACAGACCGGTGGCGATGGCAGCACGGGCTTTATATTGCTGATAGAATTTTCAGATGATGTTCTTGGTGATGACACTTGCCTCTGATGGTCCAAGTTGACGTCCTCTGGCGACGATGAATGTAGGCGATGAGGAAACAATGGTGATGAGGCAGGCGGTTGAAAAAAACCTCTTCCAAGGAACCTCGGGGCGGCGGTCGATACTGATGTACAGGAGGCAGACGGCAGAGCGTCGAAAAGAAGTTTCACAGCGAGGGCAAACACCTGCATTGTGAAAACTCTCTGATTAGTAGCCTGCGCTGATGCACAGCTTCCGAGCCCACAGACCGGTCGCGGTGGCAGCACGGGGTATATATTGCTGATAGAATTTTCTGATTATGTTCTTGGTGATGACACTGGCCTCTGATGGTCCAAGATAACGTCCTCTGGCGACGATTAGTTTAGGCGATGGGGAAGCAACGGTGATGAGGCAGGCGGTTGAAAAAAGCCTCTTCCAAGGAACTTCGGGGCGGCGGTCGATACTGATGTACAGGAGGCAGACGGCAGAGCGTCGAAAAGAAGTTTCACAGCGAGGGCAAACACCTGCATTGTGAAAACTATCTCATTAGTAGCCTGCGCTGATGCACAGCTACCGAGCCGACAGACCGGTGGTGATGGCAGCACGGGCTTTATGTTGCTGAGAGAATTTTCAGATGATGTTCTTGGGGATGACACTGGCCTCTGATGGTCCAAGATGACGTCCTCTGGCGACGATGAGTGTAGGTGATGAGGAAGCAACGGTGATGAGACAGGCGGTTGAAAAAGCCTCTACCATGGAACTTCGGGGCGGCGGTCGATACTGATGTACAGGAGGCAGGCGGCAGAGCGTCGAAAAGAAGTTTAACAGCGAGGGCAAACACCTGCATTGTGAAAACTATCTGATTAGTAGCCTGCGCTGATGCACAGCTACCGAGCCCACAGACCGGTGGCGATGGCAGCACGGGCTTTATATTGCTGAAAGAATTTTCAGATAATGTTCTTGGTGATGACACTAGCCTCTGATGGTCCAAGATGACGTCCTCTGGCGACGATGAGTGTAGGCGTCGAGGAAACAATGATGATGAGGCAGGCGGTTGAAAAAAACCTCTTCCAAGGAACCTCGGGGCGGCGGTCGATACTGATGTACAGGAGGCAGACGGCAGAGCGTCGAAAGAAGTTTTACAGCGAGGGCAAACACCTGCATTGTGAAAACTATCTGATTAGTAGCCTGCGCTGATGCACAGCTACTGAGCCCACAGACCAGTGGCGATGGCAGCACGGGCTTTGTATTGCTGATAGAATTTTCAGATGATGTTCTTTTTGATGACACTGGCCTCTGATGGTCCAAGATGACGTCCTCTGGCGATGATTAGTGTAGGCGATGAGGAAACAACGGTGATGAGGCAGGCGGTTGAAAAAACTCTTCCAAGGAGCTTCGGGGCGGCGGTCGATACTGATGTACAGGAGGCAGACGGCAGAGCGTCGAAAAGAAGTTTCACAGCGAGGGCAAACACCTGCATTGTGAAAACTATCTGATTAGTAGCCTGCGCTGATGCACAGCTACCGACCCCAGAGACCGGTCGCGGTGGCAGCACGGGGTTTATATTGCTGATAGAATTTTCTGATTATGTTCTTGGTGATGACACTGGCCTCTGATGGTCCAAGATAACGTCCTCTGGCGACGATTAGTGTAGGCGATGGGGAAGCAACGGTGATGAGGCAGGCGGTTGAAAAAAGCCTCTTCCAAGGAACTTCTGGGCGGCGGTCGATACTGATGTACAGGATGCAGACGGCAGAGCGTCGAAAAGAAGTTTCACAGCGAGGGAAAACACCTGCATTGTGAAAACTATCTCATTAGTAGCCTGCGCTGATGCACAGCTACCGAGCCGACAGACCGGTGGTGATGGCAGCACGGGCTTTATATTGCTGATAGAATTTTCAGATGATGTTCTTGGGGATGACACTGGCCTCTGATGGTCCAAGATGACGTCCTCTGGCGACGATGAGTGTAGGTGCTGAGGAAGCAACGGTGATGAGACAGGCGGGTGAAAAAGCCTCTACCATGGAACTTCGGGGCGGCGGTCGATACTGATGTACAGGAGGCAGGCGGCAGAGCGTCGAAAAGAAGTTTCACAGCGAGGGCAAACACCTGCATTGTGAAAACTATCTGATTAGTAGCCTGCGCTGATGCACAGCTACCGAGCCCACAGACCGGTGGCGGTGGCAGCACGGGGTATATTGCTGATAGGATTTTCTGATTATGTTCTTGGTGATGACACTGGCCTCTGATGGTCCAAGATAACGTCCTCTGGCGACGATTAGTGTAGGCGATGGGGATGCAACGGTGATGAGGCAGGCGGTTGAAAAAAGCCTCTTCCAAGGAACTTCGGGGCGGCGGTCGATACTGATGTACAGGAGGCAGACGGCAGAGCGTCGAAAAGAAGTTTCACAGCGAGGGCAAACACCTGCATTGTGAAAACTATCTCATTAGTAGCCTGCGCTGATGCACAGCTAACGAGCCGACAGACCGGTGGTGATGGCAGCAGGGGCTTTATATTGCTGATAGAATTTTCAGATGATGTTCTTGGGGATGACACTGGCCTCTGATGGTCCAAGATGACGTCCTCTGGCGACGATGAGTGTAGGCGATGAGGAAACAATGGTGATGAGGCAGGCGGTTGAAAAAAACCTCTTCCAAGGAACCTCGGGGCGGCGGTCGATACTGATGTACAGGAGGCAGACGGCAGAGCGTCGAAAAGAAGTTTCACAGCGAGGGCAAACACCTGCATTGTGAAAACTCTCTGATTAGTAGCCTGCGCTGATGTACAGCTACCGAGCCCACAGACCGGTCGCGGTGGCAGCAAGGGCTTTATATTGCTGATAGAATTTTCTGATTATGTTCTTGGTGATGACACTGGCCTCTGATGGTCCAAGATAACGTCCTCTGGCGACGATGAGTGTAGGCGATGGGGAAGCAACGGTGATGAGGCAGGCGGTTGAAAAAAGCCTCTTCCAAGGAACTTCGGGGCGGCGGTCGATACTGATGTACAGGAGGCAGACGGCAGAGCGTAGAAAGAAGTTTTACAGCGAGGGCAAACACCTGCATTGTGAAAACTATCTGATTAGTAGCCTGCGCTGATGCACAGCTACTGAGCCCACAGACCGGTGGCGATGGCAGCACGGGCTTTGTATTGCTGATAGAATTTTCAGATGATGTTCTTTTTGATGACACTGGCCTCTGATGGTCCAAGATGACGTCCTCTGGCGATGATTAGTGTAGGCGATGAGGAAACAACGGTGATGAGGCAGGCGGTTGAAAAAACTCTTCCAAGGAACTTCGGGGCGGCGGTCGATACTGATGTACAGGAGGCAGACGGCAGAGCGTCGAAAAGAAGTTTCACAGCGAGGGCAAACACCTGCATTGTGAAAACTATCTGATTAGTAGCCTGCGCTGATGCACAGCTACCGACCCCAGAGACCGGTCGCGGTGGCAGCACGGGGTTTATTTTGCTGATAGAATTTTCTGATTATGTTCTTGGTGATGACACTGGCCTCTGATGGTCCAAGATAACGTCCTCTGGCGACGATTAGTGTAGGCGATGGGGAAGCAACGGTGATGAGACAGGCGGTTGAAAAAGCCTCTACCATGGAACTTCGGGGCGGCGGTCGATACTGATGTACAGGAGGCAGGCGGCAGAGCGTCGAAAAGAAGTTTAACAGCGAGGGCAAACACCTGCATTGTGAAAACTATCTGATTAGTAGCCTGCGCTGATGCACAGCTACCGAGCCCACAGACCGGTGGCGATGGCAGCACGGGCTTTATATTGCTGAAAGAATTTTCAGATAATGTTCTTGGTGATGACACTAGCCTCTGATGGTCCAAGATGACGTCCTCTGGCGACGATGAGTGTAGGCGTCGAGGAAACAATGATGATGAGGCAGGCGGTTGAAAAAAACCTCTTCCAAGGAACCTCGGGGCGGCGGTCGATACTGATGTACAGGAGGCAGACGGCAGAGCGTCGAAAGAAGTTTTACAGCGAGGGCAAACACCTGCATTGTGAAAACTATCTGATTAGTAGCCTGCGCTGATGCACAGCTACTGAGCCCACAGACCGGTGGCGATGGCAGCACGGGCTTTGTATTGCTGATAGAATTTTCAGATGATGTTCTTTTTGATGACACTGGCCTCTGATGGTCCAAGATGACGTCCTCTGGCGATGATTAGTGTAGGCGATGAGGAAACAACGGTGATGAGGCAGGCGGTTGAAAAAACTCTTCCAAGGAGCTTCGGGGCGGCGGTCGATACTGATGTACAGGAGGCAGACGGCAGAGCGTCGAAAAGAAGTTTCACAGCGAGGGCAAACACCTGCATTGTGAAAACTATCTGATTAGTAGCCTGCGCTGATGCACAGCTACCGACCCCAGAGACCGGTCGCGGTGGCAGCACGGGGTTTATATTGCTGATAGAATTTTCTGATTATGTTCTTGGTGATGACACTGGCCTCTGATGGTCCAAGATAACGTCCTCTGGCGACGATTAGTGTAGGCGATGGGGAAGCAACGGTGATGAGGCAGGCGGTTGAAAAAAGCCTCTTCCAAGGAACTTCTGGGCGGCGGTCGATACTGATGTACAGGATGCAGACGGCAGAGCGTCGAAAAGAAGTTTCACAGCGAGGGAAAACACCTGCATTGTGAAAACTATCTCATTAGTAGCCTGCGCTGATGCACAGCTACCGAGCCGACAGACCGGTGGTGATGGCAGCACGGGCTTTATATTGCTGATAGAATTTTCAGATGATGTTCTTGGGGATGACACTGGCCTCTGATGGTCCAAGATGACGTCCTCTGGCGACGATGAGTGTAGGTGCTGAGGAAGCAACGGTGATGAGACAGGCGGGTGAAAAAGCCTCTACCATGGAACTTCGGGGCGGCGGTCGATACTGATGTACAGGAGGCAGGCGGCAGAGCGTCGAAAAGAAGTTTCACAGCGAGGGCAAACACCTGCATTGTGAAAACTATCTGATTAGTAGCCTGCGCTGATGCACAGCTACCGAGCCCACAGACCGGTGGCGGTGGCAGCACGGGGTATATTGCTGATAGAATTTTCTGATTATGTTCTTGGTGATGACACTGGCCTCTGATGGTCCAAGATAACGTCCTCTGGCGACGATTAGTGTAGGCGATGGGGAAGCAACGGTGATGAGGCAGGCGGTTGAAAAAAGCCTCTTCCAAGGAACTTCGGGGCGGCGGTCGATACTGATGTACAGGAGGCAGACGGCAGAGCGTCGAAAAGAAGTTTCACAGCGAGGCCAAACACCTGCATTGTGAAAACTATCTCATTAGTAGCCTGCGCTGATGCACAGCTAACGAGCCGACAGACCGGTGGTGATGGCAGCAGGGGCTTTATATTGCTGATAGAATTTTCAGATGATGTTCTTGGGGATGACACTGGCCTCTGATGGTCCAAGATGACGTCCTCTGGCGACGATGAGTGTAGGCGATGAGGAAACAATGGTGATGAGGCAGGCGGTTGAAAAAAACCTCTTCCAAGGAACCTCGGGGCGGCGGTCGATACTGATGTACAGGAGGCAGACGGCAGAGCGTCGAAAAGAAGTTTCACAGCGAGGGCAAACACCTGCATTGTGAAAACTCTCTGATTAGTAGCCTGCGCTGATGTACAGCTACCGAGCCCACAGACCGGTCGCGGTGGCAGCAAGGGCTTTATATTGCTGATAGAATTTTCTGATTATGTTCTTGGTGATGACACTGGCCTCTGATGGTCCAAGATAACGTCCTCTGGCGACGATGAGTGTAGGCGATGGGGAAGCAACGGTGATGAGGCAGGCGGTTGAAAAAAGCCTCTTCCAAGGAACTTCGGGGCGGCGGTCGATACTGATGTACAGGAGGCAGACGGCAGAGCGTAGAAAGAAGTTTTACAGCGAGGTCAAACACCTGCATTGTGAAAACTATCTGATTAGTAGCCTGCGCTGATGCACAGCTACTGAGCCCACAGACCGGTGGCGATGGCAGCACGGGCTTTGTATTGCTGATAGAATTTTCAGATGATGTTCTTTTTGATGACACTGGCCTCTGATGGTCCAAGATGACGTCCTCTGGCGATGATTAGTGTAGGCGATGAGGAAACAACGGTGATGAGGCAGGCGGTTGAAAAAACTCTTCCAAGGAACTTCGGGGCGGCGGTCGATACTGATGTACAGGATGCAGACGGCAGAGCGTCGAAAAGAAGTTTCACAGCGAGGGCAAACACCTGCACTGTGAAAACTATCTCATTAGTAGCCTGCGCTGATGCACAGCTACCGAGCCGACAGACCGGTGGTGATGGCAGCACGGGCTTTATATTGCTGATAGAATTTTCAGATGATGTTCTTGGGGATGACACTGGCCTCTGATGGTCCAAGATGACAACCTCTGGCGACGATGAGTGTAGGTGATGAGGAAGCAACGGTGATGAGACAGGCGGTTGAAAAAGCCTCTACCATGGAACTTCGGGGCGGCGGTCGATACTGATGTACAGGAGGCAGGCGCAGAGCGTCGAAAAGAAGTTTCACAGCGAGGGCAAACACCTGCATTGTGAAAACTATCTGATTAGTAGCCTGCGCTGATGCACAGCTACCGAGCCCACAGACCGGTGGCGATGGCAGCACGGGCTTTATATTGCTGATAGAATTTTCAGATAATGTTCTTGGTGATGACACTTGCCTCTGATGGTCCAAGATGACGTCCTCTGGCGACGATGAGTGTAGGCGATGAGGAAACAATGGTGATGAGGCAGGCGGTAGAAAAAAACCTCTTCCAAGGAACCTCGGGGCGGCGGTCGATACTGATGTACAGGAGGCAGACGGCAGAGCGTCGAAAAGAAGTGTCACAGCGAGGGCAAACACCTGCATTGTGAAAACTATCTGATTAGTAGCCTGCGCTGATGCACAGCTACTGAGCCCACAGACCGGTGGCGATGGCAGCACGGGCTTTATATTGCTGATAGAATTTTCAGATAATGTTCTTGGTGATGACACTAGCATCTGATGGTCCATGATGACGTCCTCTGGCGACGATGAGTGTAGGCGTCGAGGAAACAATGGTGATGAGGCAGGCGGCTGAAAAAAACCTCTTCCAAGGAACCTCGGGGCGGCGGTCGATACTGATGTACAGGAGGCAGACGGCAGAGCGTCGAAAACAAGTTTCACAGCGAGGGCAAACACCTGCATTGTGAAAACTATCTCATTAGTAGCCTGCGCTGATGCACAGCTACCGAGCCGACAGACCGGTGGTGATGGCAGCACGGGCTTTATATTGCTGATAGAATTTTCAGATGATGTTCTTGGGGATGACACTGGCCTCTGATGGTCCAAGATGACGTCCTCTGGCGACGATGAGTGTAGGTGATGAGGAAGCAACGGTGATGAGACAGGCGGTCAAAAAGCCTCTACCATGGAACTTCGGGGCGGCGGTCGATACTGATGTACAGGAGGCAGGCGGCAGAGCGTCGAAAAGAAGTTTCACAGCGAGGGAAAACACCTGCATTGTGAAAACTATCTGATTAGTAGCCTGCGCTGATGCACAGCTACCGACCCCAGAGACCGGTCGCAGTGGCAGCACGGGGTTTATATTGCTGATAGATTTTTCTGATTATGTTCTTGGTGATGACACTGGCCTCTGATGGTCCAAGATAACGTCCTCTGGCGACGATTAGTGTAGGCGATGGGGAAGCAACGGTGATGAGGCAGGCGGTTGAAAAAAGCCTCTTCCAAGGAACTTCGGGGCGGCGGTCGATACTGATGTACAGGAGGCAGACGGCAGAGCGTCGAAAAGAAGTTTCACAGCGAGGGCAAACACCTGCATTGTGAAAACTATCTCATTAGTAGCCTGCGCTGATGCACAGCTACCGAGCCGACAGACCGGTGGTGATGGTAGCACGGGCTTTATATTGCTGATAGAATTTTCAGATGATGTTCTTGGGGATGACACTAGCATCTGATGGTCCAAGATGACGTCCTCTGGCGACGATGAGTGTAGGCGTCGAGGAAACAATGGTGATGAGGCAGGCGGTTGAAAAAAACCTCTTCCAAGGAACCTCGGGTTGGCGGTCGATACTGATGTACAGGAGGCAGACGGCAGAGCGTCGAAAAGAAGTTTCACAGCGAGGGCAAACACCTGCATTGTGAAAACTATCTCATTAGTAGCCTGCGCTGATGCACAGCTACCGAGCTGACAGACCGGTGGTGATGGCAGCACGGGCTTTATATTGCTGATAGAATTTTCAGATGATGTTTTTGGGGATGACACTGGCCTCTGATGGTCCAAGATGACGTCCTCTGGCGACGATGAGTGTAGGCGATGAGGAAGCAACGGTGATGAGACAGGCGGTTGAAAACAGCCTCTACCATGGAACTTCGGGGCGGCGGTCGATACTGATGTACAGGAGGCAGGCGGCAGATCGTCGAAAAGAAGTTTCACAGCGAGGGCAAACACCTGCATTGTGAAAACTATCTGATTAGTAGCCTGCGCTGATGCACAGCTATCGAGCCCACAGACCGGTGGCGATGGCAGCACGGGCTTTATATTGCTGATAGAATTTTCAGATGATGTTCTTGGTGATGACACTTGCCTCTGATGGTCCAAGATGACGTCCTCTGGCGACGATGAATGTAGGCGATGAGGAAACAATGGTGATGAGGCAGGCGGTTGAAAAAAACCTCTTCCAAGGAACCTCGGGGCGGCGGTCGATACTGATGTACAGGAGGCAGACGGCAGAGCGTCGAAAAGAAGTTTCACAGCGAGGGCAAACACCTGCATTGTGAAAACTCTCTGATTAGTAGCCTGCGCTGATGCACAGCTTCCGAGCCCACAGACCGGTCGCGGTGGCAGCACGGGGTATATATTGCTGATAGAATTTTCTGATTATGTTCTTGGTGATGACACTGGCCTCTGATGGTCCAAGATAACGTCCTCTGGCGACGATTAGTTTAGGCGATGGGGAAGCAACGGTGATGAGGCAGGCGGTTGAAAAAAGCCTCTTCCAAGGAACTTCGGGGCGGCGGTCGATACTGATGTACAGGAGGCAGACGGCAGAGCGTCGAAAAGAAGTTTCACAGCGAGGGCAAACACCTGCATTGTGAAAACTATCTCATTAGTAGCCTGCGCTGATGCACAGCTACCGAGCCGACAGACCGGTGGTGATGGCAGCACGGGCTTTATATTGCTGAGAGAATTTTCAGATGATGTTCTTGGGGATGACACTGGCCTCTGATGGTCCAAGATGACGTCCTCTGGCGACGATGAGTGTAGGTGATGAGGAAGCAACGGTGATGAGACAGGCGGTTGAAAAAGCCTCTACCATGGAACTTCGGGGCGGCGGTCGATACTGATGTACAGGAGGCAGGCGGCAGAGCGTCGAAAAGAAGTTTAACAGCAAGGGCAAACACCTGCATTGTGAAAACTATCTGATTAGTAGCCTGCGCTGATGCACAGCTACCGAGCCCACAGACCGGTGGCGATGGCAGCACGGGCTTTATATTGCTGAAAGAATTTTCAGATAATGTTCTTGGTGATGACACTAGCCTCTGATGGTCCAAGATGACGTCCTCTGGCGACGATGAGTGTAGGCGTCGAGGAAACAATGGTGATGAGGCAGGCGGTTGAAAAAAACCTCTTCCAAGGAACCTCGGGGCGGCGGTCGATACTGATGTACAGGAGGCAGACGGCAGAGCGTCGAAAGAAGTTTTACAGCGAGGGCAAACACCTGCATTGTGAAAACTCTCTGATTAGTAGCCTGCGCTGATGCACAGCTTCCGAGCCCACAGACCGGTCGCGGTGGCAGCACGGGGTATATATTGCTGATAGAATTTTCTGATTATGTTCTTGGTGATGACACTGGCCTCTGATGGTCCAAGATAACGTCCTCTGGCGAAGATTAGTTTAGGCGATGGGGAAGCAACGGTGATGAGGCAGGCGGTTGAAAAAAGCCTCTTCCAAGGAACTTCGGGGCGGCGGTCGATACTGATGTACAGGATGCAGACGGCAGAGCGTCGAAAAGAAGTTTCACAGCGAGGGCAAACACCTGCACTGTGAAAACTATCTCATTAGTAGCCTGCGCTGATGCACAGCTACCGAGCCGACAGACCGGTGGTGATGGCAGCACGGGCTTTATATTGCTGAGAGAATTTTCAGATGATGTTCTTGGGGATGACACTGGCCTCTGATGGTCCAAGATGACGTCCTCTGGCGACGATGAGTGTAGGTGATGAGGAAGCAACGGTGATGAGGCAGGCGGTTGAAAAAAACCTCTTCCAAGGAACCTCGGGGCGGCGGTCGATACTGATGTACAGGAGGCAGACGGCAGAGCGTCGAAAGAAGTTTTACAGCGAGGGCAAACACCTGCATTGTGAAAACTATCTGATTAGTAGCCTGCGCTGATGCACAGCTACCGAGCCCACAGACCGGTGGCGATGGCAGCACGGGCTTTGTATTGCTGATAGAATTTTCAGATGATGTTCTTTTTGATGACACTGGCCTCTGATGGTCCAAGATGACGTCCTCTGGCGATGATTAGTGTAGGCGATGAGGAAACAACGGTGATGAGGCAGGCGGTTGAAAAAACTCTTCCAAGGAGCTTCGGGGCGGCGGTCGATACTGATGTACAGGAGGCAGACGGCAGAGCGTCGAAAAGAAGTTTCACAGCGAGGGCAAACACCTGCATTGTGAAAACTATCTGATTAGTAGCCTGCGCTGATGCACAGCTACCGACCCCAGAGACCGGTCGCGGTGGCAGCACGGGGTTTATATTGCTGATAGAATTTTCTGATTATGTTCTTGGTGATGACACTGGCCTCTGATGGTCCAAGATAACGTCCTCTGGCGACGATTAGTGTAGGCGATGGGGAAGCAACGGTGATGAGGCAGGCGGTTGAAAAAAGCCTCTTCCAAGGAACTTCTGGGCGGCGGTCGATACTGATGTACAGGATGCAGACGGCAGAGCGTCGAAAAGAAGTTTCACAGCGAGGGCAAACACCTGCATTGTGAAAACTATCTCATTAGTAGCCTGCGCTGATGCACAGCTACCGAGCCGACAGACCGGTGGTGATGGCAGCACGGGCTTTATATTGCTGATAGAATTTTCAGATGATGTTCTTGGGGATGACACTAGCATCTGATGGTCCAAGATGACGTCCTCTGGCGACGATGAGTGTAGGCGTCGAGGAAACAATGGTGATGAGACAGGCGGGTGAAAAAGCCTCTACCATGGAACTTCGGGGCGGCGGTCGATACTGATGTACAGGAGGCAGGCGGCAGAGCGTCGAAAAGAAGTTTCACAGCGAGGGCAAACACCTGCATTGTGAAAACTATCTCATTAGTAGCCTGCGCTGATGCACAGCTACCGAGCCGACAGACCGGTGGTGATGGCAGCACGGGCTTTATATTGCTGATAGAATTTTCTGATTATGTTCTTGGTGATGACACTGGCCTCTGATGGTCCAAGATAACGTCCTCTGGCGACGATTAGTTTAGGCGATGGGGAAGCAACGGTGATGAGGCAGGCGGTTGAAAAAAGCCTCTTCCAAGGAACTTCGGGGCGGCGGTCGATACTGATGTACAGGAGGCAGACGGCAGAGCGTCGAAAAGAAGTTTCACAGCGAGGGCAAACACCTGCATTGTGAAAACTATCTCATTAGTAGCCTGCGCTGATGCACAGCTACCGAGCCGACAGACCGGTGGTGATGGCAGCACGGGCTTTATATTGCTGAGAGAATTTTCAGATGATGTTCTTGGGGATGACACTGGCCTCTGATGGTCCAAGATGACGTCCTCTGGCGACGATGAGTGTAGGTGATGAGGAAGCAACGGTGATGAGACAGGCGGTTGAAAAAGCCTCTACCATGGAACTTCGGGGCGGCGGTCGATACTGATGTACAGGAGGCAGGCGGCAGAGCGTCGAAAAGAAGTTTAACAGCAAGGGCAAACACCTGCATTGTGAAAACTATCTGATTAGTAGCCTGCGCTGATGCACAGCTACCGAGCCCACAGACCGGTGGCGATGGCAGCACGGGCTTTATATTGCTGAAAGAATTTTCAGATAATGTTCTTGGTGATGACACTAGCCTCTGATGGTCCAAGATGACGTCCTCTGGCGACGATGAGTGTAGGCGTCGAGGAAACAATGGTGATGAGGCAGGCGGTTGAAAAAAACCTCTTCCAAGGAACCTCGGGGCGGCGGTCGATACTGATGTACAGGAGGCAGACGGCAGAGCGTCGAAAGAAGTTTTACAGCGAGGGCAAACACCTGCATTGTGAAAACTCTCTGATTAGTAGCCTGCGCTGATGCACAGCTTCCGAGCCCACAGACCGGTCGCGGTGGCAGCACGGGGTATATATTGCTGATAGAATTTTCTGATTATGTTCTTGGTGATGACACTGGCCTCTGATGGTCCAAGATAACGTCCTCTGGCGAAGATTAGTTTAGGCGATGGGGAAGCAACGGTGATGAGGCAGGCGGTTGAAAAAAGCCTCTTCCAAGGAACTTCGGGGCGGCGGTCGATACTGATGTACAGGATGCAGACGGCAGAGCGTCGAAAAGAAGTTTCACAGCGAGGGCAAACACCTGCACTGTGAAAACTATCTCATTAGTAGCCTGCGCTGATGCACAGCTACCGAGCCGACAGACCGGTGGTGATGGCAGCACGGGCTTTATATTGCTGAGAGAATTTTCAGATGATGTTCTTGGGGATGACACTGGCCTCT
The DNA here is from genome assembly GCF_052857255.1 of Amblyomma americanum. Taxonomy (NCBI): domain Eukaryota; kingdom Metazoa; phylum Arthropoda; class Arachnida; order Ixodida; family Ixodidae; genus Amblyomma; species Amblyomma americanum. The sequence continues at coordinate 208,030,067 of NC_135498.1, forward strand.
GATGGTCCAAGATGACGTCCTCTGGCGACGATGAGTGTAGGTGATGAGGAAGCAACGGTGATGAGGCAGGCGGTTGAAAAAAACCTCTTCCAAGGAACCTCGGGGCGGCGGTCGATACTGATGTACAGGAGGCAGACGGCAGAGCGTCGAAAGAAGTTTTACAGCGAGGGCAAACACCTGCATTGTGAAAACTATCTGATTAGTAGCCTGCGCTGATGCACAGCTACCGAGCCCACAGACCGGTGGCGATGGCAGCACGGGCTTTGTATTGCTGATAGAATTTTCAGATGATGTTCTTTTTGATGACACTGGCCTCTGATGGTCCAAGATGACGTCCTCTGGCGATGATTAGTGTAGGCGATGAGGAAACAACGGTGATGAGGCAGGCGGTTGAAAAAACTCTTCCAAGGAGCTTCGGGGCGGCGGTCGATACTGATGTACAGGAGGCAGACGGCAGAGCGTCGAAAAGAAGTTTCACAGCGAGGGCAAACACCTGCATTGTGAAAACTATCTGATTAGTAGCCTGCGCTGATGCACAGCTACCGACCCCAGAGACCGGTCGCGGTGGCAGCACGGGGTTTATATTGCTGATAGAATTTTCTGATTATGTTCTTGGTGATGACACTGGCCTCTGATGGTCCAAGATAACGTCCTCTGGCGACGATTAGTGTAGGCGATGGGGAAGCAACGGTGATGAGGCAGGCGGTTGAAAAAAGCCTCTTCCAAGGAACTTCTGGGCGGCGGTCGATACTGATGTACAGGATGCAGACGGCAGAGCGTCGAAAAGAAGTTTCACAGCGAGGGAAAACACCTGCATTGTGAAAACTATCTCATTAGTAGCCTGCGCTGATGCACAGCTACCGAGCCGACAGACCGGTGGTGATGGCAGCACGGGCTTTATATTGCTGATAGAATTTTCAGATGATGTTCTTGGGGATGACACTGGCCTCTGATGGTCCAAGATGACGTCCTCTGGCGACGATGAGTGTAGGTGCTGAGGAAGCAACGGTGATGAGACAGGCGGGTGAAAAAGCCTCTACCATGGAACTTCGGGGCGGCGGTCGATACTGATGTACAGGAGGCAGGCGGCAGAGCGTCGAAAAGAAGTTTCACAGCGAGGGCAAACACCTGCATTGTGAAAACTATCTGATTAGTAGCCTGCGCTGATGCACAGCTACCGAGCCCACAGACCGGTGGCGGTGGCAGCACGGGGTATATTGCTGATAGGATTTTCTGATTATGTTCTTGGTGATGACACTGGCCTCTGATGGTCCAAGATAACGTCCTCTGGCGACGATTAGTGTAGGCGATGGGGAAGCAACGGTGATGAGGCAGGCGGTTGAAAAAAGCCTCTTCCAAGGAACTTCGGGGCGGCGGTCGATACTGATGTACAGGAGGCAGACGGCAGAGCGTCGAAAAGAAGTTTCACAGCGAGGGCAAACACCTGCATTGTGAAAACTCTCTGATTAGTAGCCTGCGCTGATGCACAGCTTCCGAGCCGACAGACCGGTGGTGATGGCAGCACGGGTTTTTGTATTGCTGATAGAATTTTCAGATGATGTTCTTTTTGATGACACTGGCCTCTGATGGTCCAAGATGACGTCCTCTGGCGATGATTAGTGTAGGCGATGAGGAAACAACGGTGATGAGGCAGGCGGTTGAAAAAACTCTTCCAAGGAACTTCGGGGCGGCGGTCGATACTGATGTACAGGAGGCAGACGGCAGAGCGTCGAAAAGAAGTTTCACAGCGAGGGCAAACACCTGCATTGTGAAAACTATCTGATTAGTAGCCTGCGCTGATGCACAGCTACCGACCCCAGAGACCGGTCGCGGTGGCAGCACGGGGTTTATATTGCTGATAGAATTTTCTGATTATGTTCTTGGTGATGACACTGGCCTCTGATGGTCCAAGATAACGTCCTCTGGCGACGATGAGTGTAGGCGTCGAGGAAACAATGGTGATGAGGCAGGCGGCTGAAAAAAACCTCTTCCAAGGAACCTCGGGGCGGCGGTCGATACTGATGTACAGGAGGCAGACGGCAGAGCGTCGAAAAGAAGTTTCACAGCGAGGGCAAACACCTGAATTGTGAAAACTATCTCATTAGTAGCCTGCGCTGATGCACAGCTACCGAGCCGACAGACCGGTGGTGATGGCAGCACGGGCTTTATATTGCTGATAGAATTTTCAGATGATGTTCTTGGGGATGACACTGGCCTCTGATGGTCCAAGATGACGTCCTCTGGCGACGATGAGTGTAGGTGATGAGGAAGCAACGGTGATGAGACAGGCGGTCAAAAAGCCTCTACCATGGAACTTCGGGGCGGCGGTCGATACTGATGTACAGGAGGCAGGCGGCAGAGCGTCGAAAAGAAGTTTCACAGCGAGGGAAAACACCTGCATTGTGAAAACTATCTGATTAGTAGCCTGCGCTGATGCACAGCTACCGACCCCAGAGACCGGTCGCAGTGGCAGCACGGGGTTTATATTGCTGATAGATTTTTCTGATTATGTTCTTGGTGATGACACTGGCCTCTGATGGTCCAAGATAACGTCCTCTGGCGACGATTAGTGTAGGCGATGGGGAAGCAACGGTGATGAGGCAGGCGGTTGAAAAAAGCCTCTTCCAAGGAACTTCGGGGCGGCGGTCGATACTGATGTACAGGAGGCAGACGGCAGAGCGTCGAAAAGAAGTTTCACAGCGAGGGCAAACACCTGCATTGTGAAAACTATCTCATTAGTAGCCTGCGCTGATGCACAGCTACCGAGCCGACAGACCGGTGGTGATGGCAGCACGGGCTTTATATTGCTGATAGAATTTTCAGATGATGTTCTTGGGGATGACACTAGCATCTGATGGTCCAAGATGACGTCCTCTGGCGACGATGAGTGTAGGCGTCGAGGAAACAATGGTGATTAGGCAGGCGGTTGAAAAAAACCTCTTCCAAGGAACCTCGGGTTGGCGGTCGATACTGATGTACAGGAGGCAGACGGCAGAGCGTCGAAAAGAAGTTTCACAGCGAGGGCAAACACCTGCATTGTGAAAACTATCTCATTAGTAGCCTGCGCTGATGCACAGCTACCGAGCTGACAGACCGGTGGTGATGGCAGCACGGGCTTTATATTGCTGATATAATTTTCAGATGATGTTTTTGGGGATCACACTGGCCTCTGATGGTCCAAGATGACGTCCTCTGGCGACGATGAGTGTAGGCGATGAGGAAGCAACGGTGATGAGACAGGCGGTTGAAAACAGCCTCTACCATGGAACTTCGGGGCGGCGGTCGATACTGATGTACAGGAGGCAGGCGGCAGATCGTCGAAAAGAAGTTTCACAGCGAGGGCAAACACCTGCATTGTGAAAACTATCTGATTAGTAGCCTGCGCTGATGCACAGCTATCGAGCCCACAGACCGGTGGCGATGGCAGCACGGGCTTTATATTGCTGATAGAATTTTCAGATGATGTTCTTGGTGATGACACTTGCCTCTGATGGTCCAAGATGACGTCCTGGCGACGATGAATGTAGGCGATGAGGAAACAATGGTGATGAGGCAGGCGGTTGAAAAAAACCTCTTCCAAGGAACCTCGGGGCGGCGGTCGATACTGATGTACAGGAGGCAGACGGCAGAGCGTCGAAAAGAAGTTTCACAGCGAGGGCAAACACCTGCATTGTGAAAACTCTCTGATTAGTAGCCTGCGCTGATGCACAGCTTCCGAGCCCACAGACCGGTCGCGGTGGCAGCACGGGGTATATATTGCTGATAGAATTTTCTGATTATGTTCTTGGTGATGACACTGGCCTCTGATGGTCCAAGATAACGTCCTCTGGCGACGATTAGTTTAGGCGATGGGGAAGCAACGGTGATGAGGCAGGCGGTTGAAAAAAGCCTCTTCCAAGGAACTTCGGGGCGGCGGTCGATACTGATGTACAGGAGGCAGACGGCAGAGCGTCGAAAAGAAGTTTCACAGCGAGGGCAAACACCTGCATTGTGAAAACTATCTCATTAGTAGCCTGCGCTGATGCACAGCTACCGAGCCGACAGACCGGTGGTGATGGCAGCACGGGCTTTATATTGCTGAGAGAATTTTCAGATGATGTTCTTGGGGATGACACTGGCCTCTGATGGTCCAAGATGACGTCCTCTGGCGACGATGAGTGTAGGTGATGAGGAAGCAACGGTGATGAGACAGGCGGTTGAAAAAGCCTCTACCATGGAACTTCGGGGCGGCGGTCGATACTGATGTACAGGAGGCAGGCGGCAGAGCGTCGAAAAGAAGTTTAACAGCAAGGGCAAACACCTGCATTGTGAAAACTATCTGATTAGTAGCCTGCGCTGATGCACAGCTACCGAGCCCACAGACCGGTGGCGATGGCAGCACGGGCTTTATATTGCTGAAAGAATTTTCAGATAATGTTCTTGGTGATGACACTAGCCTCTGATGGTCCAAGATGACGTCCTCTGGCGACGATGAGTGTAGGCGTCGAGGAAACAATGGTGATGAGGCAGGCGGTTGAAAAAAACCTCTTCCAAGGAACCTCGGGGCGGCGGTCGATACTGATGTACAGGAGGCAGACGGCAGAGCGTCGAAAGAAGTTTTACAGCGAGGGCAAACACCTGCATTGTGAAAACTATCTGATTAGTAGCCTGCACTGATGCACAGCTACTGAGCCCACAGACCGGTGGCGATGGCAGCACGGGCTTTGTATTGCTGATAGAATTTTCAGATGATGTTCTTTTTGATGACACTGGCCTCTGATGGTCCAAGATGACGTCCTCTGGCGATGATTAGTGTAGGCGATGAGGAAACAACGGTGATGAGGCAGGCGGTTGAAAAAACTCTTCCAAGGAACTTCGGGGCGGCGGTCGATACTGATGTACAGGAGGCAGACGGCAGAGCGTCGAAAAGAAGTTTCACAGCGAGGGCAAACACCTGCATTGTGAAAACTATCTGATTAGTAGCCTGCGCTGATGCACAGCTACCGACCCCCGAGACCGGTCGCGGTGGCAGCACGGGGTTTATATTGCTGATAGAATTTTCTGATTATGTTCTTGGTGATGACACTGGCCTCTGATGGTCCAAGATAACGTCCTCTGGCGACGATTAGTGTAGGCGATGGGGAAGCAACGGTGATGAGGCAGGCGGTTGAAAAAAGCCTCTTCCAAGGAACTTCTGGGCGGCGGTCGATACTGATGTACAGGATGCAGACGGCAGAGCGTCGAAAAGAAGTTTCACAGCGAGGGAAAACACCTGCATTGTGAAAACTATCTCATTAGTAGCCTGCGCTGATGCACAGCTACCGAGCCGACAGACCGGTGGTGATGGCAGCACGGGCTTTATATTGCTGATAGAATTTTCAGATGATGTTCTTGGGGATGACACTGGCCTCTGATGGTCCAAGATGACGTCCTCTGGCGACGATGAGTGTAGGTGCTGAGGAAGCAACGGTGATGAGACAGGCGGGTGAAAAAGCCTCTACCATGGAACTTCGGGGCGGCGGTCGATACTGATGTACAGGAGGCAGGCGGCAGAGCGTCGAAAAGAAGTTTCACAGCGAGGGCAAACACCTGCATTGTGAAAACTATCTGATTAGTACCCTGCGCTGATGCACAGCTACCGAGCCCACAGACCGGTGGCGGTGGCAGCACGGGGTATATTGCTGATAGGATTTTCTGATTATGTTCTTGGCGATGACACTGGCCTCTGATGGTCCAAGATAACGTCCTCTGGCGACGATTAGTGTAGGCGATGGGGAAGCAACGGTGATGAGGCAGGCGGTTGAAAAAAGCCTCTTCCAAGGAACTTCGGGGCGGCGGTCGATACTGATGTACAGGAGGCAGACGGCAGAGCGTCGAAAAGAAGTTTCACAGCGAGGGCAAACACCTGCATTGTGAAAACTATCTCATTAGTAGCCTGCGCTGATGCACAGCTAACGAGCCGACAGACCGGTGGTGATGGCAGCACGGGCTTTATATTGCTGATAGAATTTTCAGAAGATGTTCTTGGGGATGACACTTGCCTCTGATGGTCCAAGATGACGTCCTCTGGCGACGATGAGTGTAGGCGATGAGGAAACAATGGTGATGAGGCAGGCGGTTGAAAAAAACCTCTTCCAAGGAACCTCGGGGCGGCGGTCGATACTGATGTACAGGAGGCAGACGGCAGAGCGTCGAAAAGAAGTTTCACAGCGAGGGCAAACACCTGCACTGTGAAAACTATCTCATTAGTAGCCTGCGCTGATGCACAGCTACCGAGCCGACAGACCGGTGGTGATGGCAGCACGGGCTTTATATTGCTGATAGAATTTTCAGATGATGTTCTTGGGGATGACACTGGCCTCTGATGGTCCAAGATGACAACCTCTGGCGACGATGAGTGTAGGTGATGAGGAAGCAACGGTGATGAGACAGGCGGTTGAAAAAGCCTCTACCATGGAACTTCGGGGCGGCGGTCGATACTGATGTACAGGAGGCAGACGGCAGAGCGTCGAAAAGAAGTTTCACAGCGAGGGCAAACACCTGCATTGTGAAAACTATCTCATTAGTAGCCAGCGCTGATGCACAGCTACCGAGCCGACAGACCGGTGGTGATGGCAGCACGGGCTTTATATTGCTGATAGAATTTTCAGATGATGTTCTTGGGGATGACACTAGCATCTGATGGTCCAAGATGACGTCCTCTGGCGACGATGAGTGTAGGCGTCGAGGAAACAATGGTGATGAGGCAGGCGGTTGAAAAAAACCTCTTCCAAGGAACCTCGGGTTGGCGGTCGATACTGATGTACAGGAGGCAGACGGCAGAGCGTCGAAAAGAAGTTTCACAGCGAGGGCAAACACCTGCATTGTGAAAACTATCTCATTAGTAGCCTGCGCTGATGCACAGCTACCGAGCTGACAGACCGGTGGTGATGGCAGCACGGGCTTTATATTGCTGATAGAATTTTCAGATGATGTTTTTGGGGATGACACTGGCCTCTGATGGTCCAAGATGACGTCCTCTGGCGACGATGAGTGTAGGCGATGAGGAAGCAACGGTGATGAGACAGGCGGTTGAAAACAGCCTCTGCCATGGAACTTCGGGGCGGCGGTCGATACTGATGTACAGGAGGCAGGCGGCAGATCGTCGAAAAGAAGTTTCACAGCGAGGGCAAACACCTGCATTGTGAAAACTATCTGATTAGTAGCCTGCGCTGATGCACAGCTATCGAGCCCACAGACCGGTGGCGATGGCAGCACGGGCTTTATATTGCTGATAGAATTTTCAGATGATGTTCTTGGTGATGACACTTGCCTCTGATGGTCCAAGATGACGTCCTCTGGCGACGATGAATGTAGGCGATGAGGAAACAATGGTGATGAGGCAGGCGGTTGAAAAAAACCTCTTCCAAGGAACCTCGGGGCGGCGGTCGATACTGATGTACAGGAGGCAGACGGCAGAGCGTCGAAAAGAAGTTTCACAGCGAGGGCAAACACCTGCATTGTGAAAACTCTCTGAATAGTAGCCTGCGCTGATGCACAGCTTCCGAGCCCACAGACCGGTCGCGGTGGCAGCACGGGGTATATATTGCTGATAGAATTTTCTGATTATGTTCTTGGTGATGACACTGGCCTCTGATGGTCCAAGATAACGTCCTCTGGCGACGATTAGTTTAGGCGATGGGGAAGCAACGGTGATGAGGCAGGCGGTTGAAAAAAGCCTCTTCCAAGGAACTTCGGGGCGGCGGTCGATACTGATGTACAGGAGGCAGACGGCAGAGCGTCGAAAAGAAGTTTCACAGCGAGGGCAAACACCTGCATTGTGAAAACTATCTCATTAGTAGCCTGCGCTGATGCACAGCTACCGAGCCGACAGACCGGTGGTGATGGCAGCACGGGCTTTATATTGCTGAGAGAATTTTCAGATGATGTTCTTGGGGATGACACTGGCCTCTGATGGTCCAAGATGACGTCCTCTGGCGACGATGAGTGTAGGTGATGAGGAAGCAACGGTGATGAGACAGGCGGTTGAAAAAGCCTCTACCATGGAACTTCGGGGCGGCGGTCGATACTGATGTACAGGAGGCAGGCGGCAGAGCGTCGAAAAGAAGTTTAACAGCAAGGGCAAACACCTGCATTGTGAAAACTATCTGATTAGTAGCCTGCGCTGATGCACAGCTACCGAGCCCACAGACCGGTGGCGATGGCAGCACGGGCTTTATATTGCTGAAAGAATTTTCAGATAATGTTCTTGGTGATGACACTAGCCTCTGATGGTCCAAGATGACGTCCTCTGGCGACGATGAGTGTAGGCGTCGAGGAAACAATGGTGATGAGGCAGGCGGTTGAAAAAAACCTCTTCCAAGGAACCTCGGGGCGGCGGTCGATACTGATGTACAGGAGGCAGACGGCAGAGCGTCGAAAGAAGTTTTACAGCGAGGGCAAACACCTGCATTGTGAAAACTATCTGATTAGTAGCCTGCACTGATGCACAGCTACTGAGCCCACAGACCGGTGGCGATGGCAGCACGGGCTTTGTATTGCTGATAGAATTTTCAGATGATGTTCTTTTTGATGACACTGGCCTCTGATGGTCCAAGATGACGTCCTTTGGCGATGATTAGTGTAGGCGATGAGGAAACAACGGTGATGAGGCAGGCGGTTGAAAAAACTCTTCCAAGGAACTTCGGGGCGGCGGTCGATACTGATGTACAGGAGGCAGACGGCAGAGCGTCGAAAAGAAGTTTCACAGCGAGGGCAAACACCTGCATTGTGAAAACTATCTGATTAGTAGCCTGCGCTGATGCACAGCTACCGAGCCGACAGACCGGTGGTGATGGCAGCACGGGCTTTATATTGCTGATAGAATTTTCAGATGATGTTCTTGGGGATGACACTGGCCTCTGATGGTCCAAGATGACAACCTCTGGCGACGATGAGTGTAGGTGATGAGGAAGCAACGGTGATGAGACAGGCGGTTGAAAAAGCCTCTACCATGGAACTTCGGGGCGGCGGTCGATACTGATGTACAGGAGGCAGGCGCAGAGCGTCGAAAAGAAGTTTCACACCGAGGGCAAACACCTGCATTGTGAAAACTATCTGATTAGTAGCCTGCGCTGATGCACAGCTACCGAGCCGACAGACCGGTGGTGATGGCAGCACGGGCTTTATATTGCTGATAGAATTTTCAGATGATGTTCTTGGGGATGACACTGGCCTCTGATGGTCCAAGATGACAACCTCTGGCGACGATGAGTGTAGGTGATGAGGAAGCAACGGTGATGAGACAGGCGGTTGAAAAAGCCTCTACCATGGAACTTCGGGGCGGCGGTCGATACTGATGTACAGGAGGCAGGCGCAGAGCGTCGAAAAGAAGTTTCACACCGAGGGCAAACACCTGCATTGTGAAAACTATCTGATTAGTAGCCTGCGCTGATGCACAGCTACCGAGTCCACAGACCGGTGGCGATGGCAGCACGGGCTTTATATTGCTGATAGAATTTTCAGATAATGTTCTTGGTGATGACAGTGGCCTCTGATGGTCCAAGATAACGTCCTCTGGCGACGATGAGTGTAGGCGATAGGGAAGCAACGGTGATGAGGCAGGCGGTTGTAAAAAGCCTCTTCCAAGGAACTTCGGGGCGGCGGTCGATACTGATGTACAGGAGGCAGACGGCAGAGCGTCGAAAGAAGTTTTACAGCGAGGGCAAACACCTGCATTGTGAAAACTATCTGATTAGTAGCCTGCGCTGATGCACAGCTACTGAGCCCACAGACCGGTGGCGATGGCAGCACGGGCTTTGTATTGCTGATAGAATTTTCAGATGATGTTCTTTTTGATGACACTGGCCTCTGATGGTCCAAGATGACGTCCTCTGGCGATGATTATTGTAGGCGATGAGCAAACAACGGTGATGAGGCAGGCGGTTGAAAGAACCCTTCCAAGGAACTTCGGGGCGCGGGGCGGCGGTCGATACTGATGTGCAGGAGGCAGACGGCAGAGCGTCGAAAAGAAGTTTCAAAGCGAGGGCAAACACCTGCATTGTGAAAACTATCTGATTAGTGGCCTGCGCTGATGCACAGCTACCGAGCCGACAGACCGGTGGTGATGGCAGCACGGGCTTTATATTGCTGATAGAATTTTCAGATGATGTTCTTTGGGATGACACTGGCCTCTGATGGTCCAAGATGACGTCCTCTGGCGACGATGAGTGTAGGTGATGAGGAAGCAACGGTGATGAGACAGGCGGTTGAAAAAGCCTCTACAATGGAACTTCGGGGCGGCAGTCGATACTGATGTACAGGAGGCAGGCGGCACAGCGTCGAAAAGAAGTTTCACAGCGAGGGCAAACACCTGCATTGTGAAAACTGTCTGATTAGTAGCCTGCGCTGATGCACAGCTACCGAGCCGACAGACCGGTGGTGATGGCAGCACGGGCTTTATATTGCTGATAGAATTTTCAGATGATGTTCTTTGGGATGACACTGGCCTCTGATGGTCCAAGATGACGTCCTCTGGCGACGATGAGTGTAGGTGATGAGGAAGCAACGGTGATGAGACAGGCGGTTGAAAAAGCCTCTATAATGGAACTTCGGGGCGGCGGTCGATACTGATGTACAGGAGGCAGGCGGCAGAGCGTCGAAAAGAAGTTTCACAGCGAGGGCAAACACCTGCATTGTGAAAACTGTCTGATTAGTAGCCTGCGCTGATGCACAGCTACCGAGCCCACAGACCGGTGGCGATGGCAGCACGGGCTTTATATTGCTGATAGAATTTTCAGATGATGTTCTTTGGGATGACACTGGCCTCTGATGGTCCAAGATGACGTCCTCTGGCGACGATGAGTGTAGGTGATGAGGAAGCAACGGTGATGAGACAGGCGGTTGAAAAAGCCTCTACAATGGAACTTCGGGGCGGCGGTCGATACTGATGTACAGGAGGCAGGCGGCAGAGCGTCGAAAAGAAGTTTCACAGCGAGGGCAAACACCTGCATTGTGAAAACTGTCTGATTAGTAGCCTGCGCTGATGCACAGCTACCGAGCCCACAGACCGGTGGCGATGGCAGCACGGGGTATATATTGCTGATAGAATTTTCTGATTATGTTCTTGGTGATGACACTGGCCTCTGATGGTCCAAGATAACGTCCTCTGGCGACGATTAGTCTAGGCGATGGGGAAGCAACGGTGATGAGGCAGGCGGTTGAAAAAAGCCTCTTCCAAGGAACTTCGGGGCGGCGGTCGATACTGATGTACAGGAGGCAGACGGCAGAGCGTCGAAAAGAAGTTTCACTGCGAGGGCAAACACCTGCATTGTGAAAACTATCTCATTAGTAGCCTGCGCTGATGCACAGCTACCGAGCCGACAGACCGGTGGTGATGGCAGCACGGGCTTTATATTGCTGATAGAATTTTCAGATGATGTTCTTGGGGATGACACTGGCCTCTGATGGTCCAAGATGACGTCCTCTGGCGACGATGAGTGTAGGTGATGAGGAAGCAACGGTGATGAGACAGGCGGTTGAAAAAGCCTCTACCATGGAACTTCGGGGTGGCGGTCGATACTGATGTACAGGAGGCAGGCGGCAGAGCGTCGAAAAGAAGTTTAACAGCGAGGGCAAACACCTGCATTGTGAAAACTATCTGATTAGTAGCCTGCGCTGATGCACAGCTACCGAGCCCACAGACCGGTGGCGATGGCAGCACGGGCTTTATATTGCTGAAAGAATTTTCAGATAATGTTCTTGGTGATGACACTAGCCTCTGATGGTCCAAGATGACGTCCTCTGGCGACGATGAGTGTAGGCGTCGAGGAAACAATGGTGATGAGGCAGGCGGTTGAAAAAAACCTCTTCCAAGGAACCTCGGGGCGGCGGTCGATACTGATGTACAGGAGGCAGACGGCAGAGCGTCGAAAGAAGTTTTACAGCGAGGGCAAACACCTGCATTGTGAAAACTATCTGATTAGTAGCCTGCGCTGATGCACAGCTACTGAGCCCACAGACCGGTGGCGATGGCAGCACGGGCTTTGTATTGCTGATAGAATTTTCAGATGATGTTCTTTTTGATGACACTGGCCTCTGATGGTCCAAGATGACGTCCTCTGGCGATGATTAGTGTAGGCGATGAGGAAACAACGGTGATGAGGCAGGCGGTTGAAAAAACTCTTCCAAGGAACTTCGGGGCGGCGGTCGATACTGATGTACAGGAGGCAGACGGCAGAGCGTCGAAAAGAAGTTTCACAGCGAGGGCAAACACCTGCATTGTGAAAACTATCTGATTAGTAGCCTGCGCTGATGCACAGCTACCGACCCCAGAGACCGGTCGCGGTGGCAGCACGGGGTTTATATTGCTGATAGAATTTTCTGATTATGTTCTTGGTGATGACACTGGCCTCTGATGGTCCAAGATAACGTCCTCTGGCGACGATTAGTGTAGGCGATGAGGAAGCAACGGTGATGAGGCAGGCGGTTGAAAAAAGCCTCTTCCAAGGATCTTCGGGGCGGCGGTCGATACTGATGTACAGGATGCAGACGGCAGAGCGTCGAAAAGAAGTTTCACAGCGAGGGCAAACACCTGCACTGTGAAAACTATCTCATTAGTAGCCTGCGCTGATGCACAGCTACCGAGCCGACAGACCGGTGGTGATGGCAGCACGGGCTTTATATTGCTGATAGAATTTTCAGATGATGTTCTTTGGGATGACACTGGCCTCTGATGGTCCAAGATGACAACCTCTGGCGACGATGAGTGTAGGTGATGAGGAAGCAACGGTGATGAGACAGGCGGTTGAAAAAGCCTCTACCATGGAACTTCGGGGCGGCGGTCGATACTGATGTACAGGAGGCAGGCGCAGAGCGTCGAAAAGAAGTTTCACAGCGAGGGCAAACACCTGCATTGTGAAAACTATCTGATTAGTAGCCTGCGCTGATGCACAGCTACCGAGTCCACAGACCGGTGGCGATGGCAGCACGGGCTTTATATTGCTGATAGAATTTTCAGATAATGTTCTTGGTGATGACACTAGCCTCTGATGGTCCAAGATGACGTCCTCTGGCGACGATGAGTGTAGGCGTCGAGGAAACAATGGTGATGAGGCAGGCGGTTGAAAAAAACCTCTTCCAAGGAACCTCGGGGCGGCGGTCGATACTGATGTACAGGAGGCAGACGGCAGAGCGTCGAAAGAAGTTTTACAGCGAGGGCAAACACCTGCATTGTGAAAACTATCTGATTAGTAGCCTGCACTGATGCACAGCTACTGAGCCCACAGACCGGTGGCGATGGCAGCACGGGCTTTGTATTGCTGATAGAATTTTCAGATGATGTTCTTTTTGATGACACTGGCCTCTGATGGTCCAAGATGACGTCCTCTGGCGATGATTAGTGTAGGCGATGAGGAAACAACGGTGATGAGGCAGGCGGTTGAAAAAACTCTTCCAAGGAACTTCGGGGCGGCGGTCGATACTGATGTACAGGAGGCAGACGGCAGAGCGTCGAAAAGAAGTTTCACAGCGAGGGCAAACACCTGCATTGTGAAAACTATCTGATTAGTAGCCTGCGCTGATGCACAGCTACCGACCCCCGAGACCGGTCGCGGTGGCAGCACGGGGTTTATATTGCTGATAGAATTTTCTGATTATGTTCTTGGTGATGACACTGGCCTCTGATGGTCCAAGATAACGTCCTCTGGCGACGATTAGTGTAGGCGATGGGGAAGCAACGGTGATGAGGCAGGCGGTTGAAAAAAGCCTCTTCCAAGGAACTTCTGGGCGGCGGTCGATACTGATGTACAGGATGCAGACGGCAGAGCGTCGAAAAGAAGTTTCACAGCGAGGGAAAACACCTGCATTGTGAAAACTATCTCATTAGTAGCCTGCGCTGATGCACAGCTACCGAGCCGACAGACCGGTGGTGATGGCAGCACGGGCTTTATATTGCTGATAGAATTTTCAGATGATGTTCTTGGGGATGACACTGGCCTCTGATGGTCCAAGATGACGTCCTCTGGCGACGATGAGTGTAGGTGCTGAGGAAGCAACGGTGATGAGACAGGCGGGTGAAAAAGCCTCTACCATGGAACTTCGGGGCGGCGGTCGATACTGATGTACAGGAGGCAGGCGGCAGAGCGTCGAAAAGAAGTTTCACAGCGAGGGCAAACACCTGCATTGTGAAAACTATCTGATTAGTACCCTGCGCTGATGCACAGCTACCGAGCCCACAGACCGGTGGCGGTGGCAGCACGGGGTATATTGCTGATAGGATTTTCTGATTATGTTCTTGGCGATGACACTGGCCTCTGATGGTCCAAGATAACGTCCTCTGGCGACGATTAGTGTAGGCGATGGGGAAGCAACGGTGATGAGGCAGGCGGTTGAAAAAAGCCTCTTCCAAGGAACTTCGGGGCGGCGGTCGATACTGATGTACAGGAGGCAGACGGCAGAGCGTCGAAAAGAAGTTTCACAGCGAGGGCAAACACCTGCATTGTGAAAACTATCTCATTAGTAGCCTGCGCTGATGCACAGCTAACGAGCCGACAGACCGGTGGTGATGGCAGCACGGGCTTTATATTGCTGATAGAATTTTCAGAAGATGTTCTTGGGGATGACACTTGCCTCTGATGGTCCAAGATGACGTCCTCTGGCGACGATGAGTGTAGGCGATGAGGAAACAATGGTGATGAGGCAGGCGGTTGAAAAAAACCTCTTCCAAGGAACCTCGGGGCGGCGGTCGATACTGATGTACAGGAGGCAGACGGCAGAGCGTCGAAAAGAAGTTTCACAGCGAGGGCAAACACCTGCACTGTGAAAACTATCTCATTAGTAGCCTGCGCTGATGCACAGCTACCGAGCCGACAGACCGGTGGTGATGGCAGCACGGGCTTTATATTGCTGATAGAATTTTCAGATGATGTTCTTGGGGATGACACTGGCCTCTGATGGTCCAAGATGACAACCTCTGGCGACGATGAGTGTAGGTGATGAGGAAGCAACGGTGATGAGACAGGCGGTTGAAAAAGCCTCTACCATGGAACTTCGGGGCGGCGGTCGATACTGATGTACAGGAGGCAGACGGCAGAGCGTCGAAAAGAAGTTTCACAGCGAGGGCAAACACCTGCATTGTGAAAACTATCTCATTAGTAGCCAGCGCTGATGCACAGCTACCGAGCCGACAGACCGGTGGTGATGGCAGCACGGGCTTTATATTGCTGATAGAATTTTCAGATGATGTTCTTGGGGATGACACTAGCATCTGATGGTCCAAGATGACGTCCTCTGGCGACGATGAGTGTAGGCGTCGAGGAAACAATGGTGATGAGGCAGGCGGTTGAAAAAAACCTCTTCCAAGGAACCTCGGGTTGGCGGTCGATACTGATGTACAGGAGGCAGACGGCAGAGCGTCGAAAAGAAGTTTCACAGCGAGGGCAAACACCTGCATTGTGAAAACTATCTCATTAGTAGCCTGCGCTGATGCACAGCTACCGAGCTGACAGACCGGTGGTGATGGCAGCACGGGCTTTATATTGCTGATAGAATTTTCAGATGATGTTTTTGGGGATGACACTGGCCTCTGATGGTCCAAGATGACGTCCTCTGGCGACGATGAGTGTAGGCGATGAGGAAGCAACGGTGATGAGACAGGCGGTTGAAAACAGCCTCTGCCATGGAACTTCGGGGCGGCGGTCGATACTGATGTACAGGAGGCAGGCGGCAGATCGTCGAAAAGAAGTTTCACAGCGAGGGCAAACACCTGCATTGTGAAAACTATCTGATTAGTAGCCTGCGCTGATGCACAGCTATCGAGCCCACAGACCGGTGGCGATGGCAGCACGGGCTTTATATTGCTGATAGAATTTTCAGATGATGTTCTTGGTGATGACACTTGCCTCTGATGGTCCAAGATGACGTCCTCTGGCGACGATGAATGTAGGCGATGAGGAAACAATGGTGATGAGGCAGGCGGTTGAAAAAAACCTCTTCCAAGGAACCTCGGGGCGGCGGTCGATACTGATGTACAGGAGGCAGACGGCAGAGCGTCGAAAAGAAGTTTCACAGCGAGGGCAAACACCTGCATTGTGAAAACTCTCTGAATAGTAGCCTGCGCTGATGCACAGCTTCCGAGCCCACAGACCGGTCGCGGTGGCAGCACGGGGTATATATTGCTGATAGAATTTTCTGATTATGTTCTTGGTGATGACACTGGCCTCTGATGGTCCAAGATAACGTCCTCTGGCGACGATTAGTTTAGGCGATGGGGAAGCAACGGTGATGAGGCAGGCGGTTGAAAAAAGCCTCTTCCAAGGAACTTCGGGGCGGCGGTCGATACTGATGTACAGGAGGCAGACGGCAGAGCGTCGAAAAGAAGTTTCACAGCGAGGGCAAACACCTGCATTGTGAAAACTATCTCATTAGTAGCCTGCGCTGATGCACAGCTACCGAGCCGACAGACCGGTGGTGATGGCAGCACGGGCTTTATATTGCTGAGAGAATTTTCAGATGATGTTCTTGGGGATGACACTGGCCTCTGATGGTCCAAGATGACGTCCTCTGGCGACGATGAGTGTAGGTGATGAGGAAGCAACGGTGATGAGACAGGCGGTTGAAAAAGCCTCTACCATGGAACTTCGGGGCGGCGGTCGATACTGATGTACAGGAGGCAGGCGGCAGAGCGTCGAAAAGAAGTTTAACAGCAAGGGCAAACACCTGCATTGTGAAAACTATCTGATTAGTAGCCTGCGCCGATGCACAGCTACCGAGCCCACAGACCGGTGGCGATGGCAGCACGGGCTTTATATTGCTGAAAGAATTTTCAGATAATGTTCTTGGTGATGACACTAGCCTCTGATGGTCCAAGATGACGTCCTCTGGCGACGATGAGTGTAGGCGTCGAGGAAACAATGGTGATGAGGCAGGCGGTTGAAAAAAACCTCTTCCAAGGAACCTCGGGGCGGCGGTCGATACTGATGTACAGGAGGCAGACGGCAGAGCGTCGAAAGAAGTTTTACAGCGAGGGCAAACACCTGCATTGTGAAAACTATCTGATTAGTAGCCTGCACTGATGCACAGCTACTGAGCCCACAGACCGGTGGCGATGGCAGCACGGGCTTTGTATTGCTGATAGAATTTTCAGATGATGTTCTTTTTGATGACACTGGCCTCTGATGGTCCAAGATGACGTCCTTTGGCGATGATTAGTGTAGGCGATGAGGAAACAACGGTGATGAGGCAGGCGGTTGAAAAAACTCTTCCAAGGAACTTCGGGGCGGCGGTCGATACTGATGTACAGGAGGCAGACGGCAGAGCGTCGAAAAGAAGTTTCACAGCGAGGGCAAACACCTGCATTGTGAAAACTATCTGATTAGTAGCCTGCGCTGATGCACAGCTACCGAGCCGACAGACCGGTGGTGATGGCAGCACGGGCTTTATATTGCTGATAGAATTTTCAGATGATGTTCTTGGGGATGACACTGGCCTCTGATGGTCCAAGATGACAACCTCTGGCGACGATGAGTGTAGGTGATGAGGAAGCAACGGTGATGAGACAGGCGGTTGAAAAAGCCTCTACCATGGAACTTCGGGGCGGCGGTCGATACTGATGTACAGGAGGCAGGCGCAGAGCGTCGAAAAGAAGTTTCACACCGAGGGCAAACACCTGCATTGTGAAAACTATCTGATTAGTAGCCTGCGCTGATGCACAGCTACCGAGCCGACAGACCGGTGGTGATGGCAGCACGGGCTTTATATTGCTGATAGAATTTTCAGATGATGTTCTTGGGGATGACACTGGCCTCTGATGGTCCAAGATGACAACCTCTGGCGACGATGAGTGTAGGTGATGAGGAAGCAACGGTGATGAGACAGGCGGTTGAAAAAGCCTCTACCATGGAACTTCGGGGCGGCGGTCGATACTGATGTACAGGAGGCAGGCGCAGAGCGTCGAAAAGAAGTTTCACACCGAGGGCAAACACCTGCATTGTGAAAACTATCTGATTAGTAGCCTGCGCTGATGCACAGCTACCGAGTCCACAGACCGGTGGCGATGGCAGCACGGGCTTTATATTGCTGATAGAATTTTCAGATAATGTTCTTGGTGATGACAGTGGCCTCTGATGGTCCAAGATAACGTCCTCTGGCGACGATGAGTGTAGGCGATAGGGAAGCAACGGTGATGAGGCAGGCGGTTGTAAAAAGCCTCTTCCAAGGAACTTCGGGGCGGCGGTCGATACTGATGTACAGGAGGCAGACGGCAGAGCGTCGAAAGAAGTTTTACAGCGAGGGCAAACACCTGCATTGTGAAAACTATCTGATTAGTAGCCTGCGCTGATGCACAGCTACTGAGCCCACAGACCGGTGGCGATGGCAGCACGGGCTTTGTATTGCTGATAGAATTTTCAGATGATGTTCTTTTTGATGACACTGGCCTCTGATGGTCCAAGATGACGTCCTCTGGCGATGATTATTGTAGGCGATGAGCAAACAACGGTGATGAGGCAGGCGGTTGAAAGAACCCTTCCAAGGAACTTCGGGGCGCGGGGCGGCGGTCGATACTGATGTGCAGGAGGCAGACGGCAGAGCGTCGAAAAGAAGTTTCAAAGCGAGGGCAAACACCTGCATTGTGAAAACTATCTGATTAGTGGCCTGCGCTGATGCACAGCTACCGAGCCGACAGACCGGTGGTGATGGCAGCACGGGCTTTATATTGCTGATAGAATTTTCAGATGATGTTCTTTGGGATGACACTGGCCTCTGATGGTCCAAGATGACGTCCTCTGGCGACGATGAGTGTAGGTGATGAGGAAGCAACGGTGATGAGACAGGCGGTTGAAAAAGCCTCTACAATGGAACTTCGGGGCGGCAGTCGATACTGATGTACAGGAGGCAGGCGGCACAGCGTCGAAAAGAAGTTTCACAGCGAGGGCAAACACCTGCATTGTGAAAACTGTCTGATTAGTAGCCTGCGCTGATGCACAGCTACCGAGCCGACAGACCGGTGGTGATGGCAGCACGGGCTTTATATTGCTGATAGAATTTTCAGATGATGTTCTTTGGGATGACACTGGCCTCTGATGGTCCAAGATGACGTCCTCTGGCGACGATGAGTGTAGGTGATGAGGAAGCAACGGTGATGAGACAGGCGGTTGAAAAAGCCTCTATAATGGAACTTCGGGGCGGCGGTCGATACTGATGTACAGGAGGCAGGCGGCAGAGCGTCGAAAAGAAGTTTCACAGCGAGGGCAAACACCTGCATTGTGAAAACTGTCTGATTAGTAGCCTGCGCTGATGCACAGCTACCGAGCCCACAGACCGGTGGCGATGGCAGCACGGGCTTTATATTGCTGATAGAATTTTCAGATGATGTTCTTTGGGATGACACTGGCCTCTGATGGTCCAAGATGACGTCCTCTGGCGACGATGAGTGTAGGTGATGAGGAAGCAACGGTGATGAGACAGGCGGTTGAAAAAGCCTCTACAATGGAACTTCGGGGCGGCGGTCGATACTGATGTACAGGAGGCAGGCGGCAGAGCGTCGAAAAGAAGTTTCACAGCGAGGGCAAACACCTGCATTGTGAAAACTGTCTGATTAGTAGCCTGCGCTGATGCACAGCTACCGAGCCCACAGACCGGTGGCGATGGCAGCACGGGGTATATATTGCTGATAGAATTTTCTGATTATGTTCTTGGTGATGACACTGGCCTCTGATGGTCCAAGATAACGTCCTCTGGCGACGATTAGTCTAGGCGATGGGGAAGCAACGGTGATGAGGCAGGCGGTTGAAAAAAGCCTCTTCCAAGGAACTTCGGGGCGGCGGTCGATACTGATGTACAGGAGGCAGACGGCAGAGCGTCGAAAAGAAGTTTCACTGCGAGGGCAAACACCTGCATTGTGAAAACTATCTCATTAGTAGCCTGCGCTGATGCACAGCTACCGAGCCGACAGACCGGTGGTGATGGCAGCACGGGCTTTATATTGCTGATAGAATTTTCAGATGATGTTCTTGGGGATGACACTGGCCTCTGATGGTCCAAGATGACGTCCTCTGGCGACGATGAGTGTAGGTGATGAGGAAGCAACGGTGATGAGACAGGCGGTTGAAAAAGCCTCTACCATGGAACTTCGGGGTGGCGGTCGATACTGATGTACAGGAGGCAGGCGGCAGAGCGTCGAAAAGAAGTTTAACAGCGAGGGCAAACACCTGCATTGTGAAAACTATCTGATTAGTAGCCTGCGCTGATGCACAGCTACCGAGCCCACAGACCGGTGGCGATGGCAGCACGGGCTTTATATTGCTGAAAGAATTTTCAGATAATGTTCTTGGTGATGACACTAGCCTCTGATGGTCCAAGATGACGTCCTCTGGCGACGATGAGTGTAGGCGTCGAGGAAACAATGGTGATGAGGCAGGCGGTTGAAAAAAACCTCTTCCAAGGAACCTCGGGGCGGCGGTCGATACTGATGTACAGGAGGCAGACGGCAGAGCGTCGAAAGAAGTTTTACAGCGAGGGCAAACACCTGCATTGTGAAAACTATCTGATTAGTAGCCTGCGCTGATGCACAGCTACTGAGCCCACAGACCGGTGGCGATGGCAGCACGGGCTTTGTATTGCTGATAGAATTTTCAGATGATGTTCTTTTTGATGACACTGGCCTCTGATGGTCCAAGATGACGTCCTCTGGCGATGATTAGTGTAGGCGATGAGGAAACAACGGTGATGAGGCAGGCGGTTGAAAAAACTCTTCCAAGGAACTTCGGGGCGGCGGTCGATACTGATGTACAGGAGGCAGACGGCAGAGCGTCGAAAAGAAGTTTCACAGCGAGGGCAAACACCTGCATTGTGAAAACTATCTGATTAGTAGCCTGCGCTGATGCACAGCTACCGACCCCAGAGACCGGTCGCGGTGGCAGCACGGGGTTTATATTGCTGATAGAATTTTCTGATTATGTTCTTGGTGATGACACTGGCCTCTGATGGTCCAAGATAACGTCCTCTGGCGACGATTAGTGTAGGCGATGAGGAAGCAACGGTGATGAGGCAGGCGGTTGAAAAAAGCCTCTTCCAAGGATCTTCGGGGCGGCGGTCGATACTGATGTACAGGATGCAGACGGCAGAGCGTCGAAAAGAAGTTTCACAGCGAGGGCAAACACCTGCACTGTGAAAACTATCTCATTAGTAGCCTGCGCTGATGCACAGCTACCGAGCCGACAGACCGGTGGTGATGGCAGCACGGGCTTTATATTGCTGATAGAATTTTCAGATGATGTTCTTTGGGATGACACTGGCCTCTGATGGTCCAAGATGACAACCTCTGGCGACGATGAGTGTAGGTGATGAGGAAGCAACGGTGATGAGACAGGCGGTTGAAAAAGCCTCTACCATGGAACTTCGGGGCGGCGGTCGATACTGATGTACAGGAGGCAGGCGCAGAGCGTCGAAAAGAAGTTTCACAGCGAGGGCAAACACCTGCATTGTGAAAACTATCTGATTAGTAGCCTGCGCTGATGCACAGCTACCGAGTCCACAGACCGGTGGCGATGGCAGCACGGGCTTTATATTGCTGATAGAATTTTCAGATAATGTTCTTGGTGATGACAGTGGCCTCTGATGGTCCAAGATAACGTCCTCTGGCGCCGATGAGTGTAGGCGATAGGGAAGCAACGGTGATGAGGCAGGCGGTTGTAAAAAGCCTCTTCCAAGGAACTTCGGGGCGGCGGTCGATACTGATGTACAGGAGGCAGACGGCAGAGCGTCGAAAGAAGTTTTACAGCGAGGGCAAACACCTGCATTGTGAAAACTATCTGATTAGTAGCCTGCGCTGATGCACAGCTACTGAGCCCACAGACCGGTGGCGATGGCAGCACGGGCTTTGTATTGCTGATAGAATTTTCAGATGATGTTCTTTGGGATGACACTGGCCTCTGATGGTCCAAGATGACGTCCTCGGGCGACGATGAGTGTAGGTGATGAGGAAGCAACGGTGATGAGACAGGCGGTTGAAAGAGCCTCTACAATGGAACTTCGGGGCGGCGGTCGATACTGATGTACAGGAGGCAGGCGGCAGAGCGTCGAAAAGAAGTTTCACAGCGAGGGCAAACACCTGCATTGTGAAAACTGTCTGATTAGTAGCCTGCGCTGATGCACAGCTACCGAGCCCACAGACCGGTGGCGATGGCAGCACGGGGTATATATTGCTGATAGAATTTTCTGATTATGTTCTTGGTGATGACACTGGCCTCTGATGGTCCAAGATAACGTCCTCTGGCGACGATTATTTTAGGCGATGGGGAAGCAACGGTGATGAGGCAGGCGGTTGAAAAAAGCCTCTTCCAAGGAACTTCGGGGCGGCGGTCGATACTGATGTACAGGAGGCAGACGGCAGAGCGTCGAAAAGAAGTTTCACAGCGAGGGCAAACACCTGCATTGTGAAAACTATCTCATTAGTAGCCTGCGCTGATGCACAGCTACCGAGCCGACAGACCGGTGGTGATGGCAGCTCGGGCTTTATATTGCTGATAGAATTTTCAGATGATGTTCTTGGGGATGACACTGGCCTCTGATGGTCCAAGATGATGTCCTCTGGCGACGATGAGTGTAGGTGATGAGGAAGCAACGGTGATGAGACAGGCGGTTGAAAAAGCCTCTACCATGGAACTTCGGGGCGGCGGTCGATACTGATGTACAGGAGGCAGGCGGCACAGCGTCGAAAAGAAGTTTAACAGCGAGGGCAAACACCTGCATTGTGAAAACTATCTGATTAGTAGCCTGCGCTGATGCACAGCTACCGAGCCCACAGACCGGTGGCGATGGCAGCACGGGCTTTATATTGCTGAAAGAATTTTCAGATAATGTTCTTGGTGATGACACTAGCCTCTGATGGTCCAAGATGACGTCCTCTGGCGACGATGAGTGTAGGCGTCGAGGAAACAATGGTGATGAGGCAGGCGGTTGAAACAAACCTCTTCCAAGGAACCTCGGGGCGGCGGTCGATACTGATGTACAGGAGGCAGACGGCAGAGCGTCGAAAGAAGTTTTACAGCGAGGGCAAACACCTGCATTGTGAAAACTATCTGATTAGTAGCCTGCGCTGATGCACAGCTACTGAGCCCACAGACCGGTGGCGATGGCAGCACGGGCTTTGTATTGCTGATAGAATTTTCAGATGATGTTCTTTTTGATGACACTGGCCTCTGATGGTCCAAGATGACGTACTCTGGCGATGATTAGTGTAGGCGATGAGGAAACAACGGTGATGAGGCAGGCGGTTGAAAAAACTCTTCCAAGGAACTTCGGGGCGGCGGTCGATACTGATGTACAGGAGGCAGACGGCAGAGCGTCGAAAAGAAGTTTCACAGCGAGGGCAAACACCTGCATTGTGAAAACTATCTGATTAGTAGCCTGCGCTGATGCACAGCTACCGACCCCAGAGACCGGTCGCGGTGGCAGCACGGGGTTTATATTGCTGATAGAATTTTCTGATTATGTTCTTGGTGATGACACTGGCCTCTGATGGTCCAAGATAACGTCCTCTGGCGACGATTAGTGTAGGCGATGGGGAAGCAACGGTGATGAGGCAGGCGGTTGAAAAAAGCCTCTTCCAAGGAACTTCTGGGCGGCGGTCGATACTGATGTACAGGATGCAGACGGCAGAGCGTCGAAAAGAAGTTTCACAGCGAGGGAAAACACCTGCATTGTGAAAACTATCTCATTAGTAGCCTGCGCTGATGCACAGCTACCGAGCCGACAGACCGGTGGTGATGGCAGCACGGGCTTTATATTGCTGATAGAATTTTCAGATGATGTTCTTGGGGATGACACTGGCCTCTGATGGTCCAAGATGACGTCCTCTGGCGACGATGAGTGTAGGTGCTGAGGAAGCAACGGTGATGAGACAGGCGGGTGAAAAAGCCTCTACCATGGAACTTCGGGGCGGCGGTCGATACTGATGTACAGGAGGCAGGCGGCAGAGCGTCGAAAAGAAGTTTCACAGCGAGGGCAAACACCTGCATTGTGAAAACTATCTGATTAGT
The DNA here is from genome assembly GCF_052857255.1 of Amblyomma americanum. Lineage (NCBI taxonomy): Eukaryota > Metazoa > Arthropoda > Arachnida > Ixodida > Ixodidae > Amblyomma > Amblyomma americanum. The sequence continues at coordinate 208,054,063 of NC_135498.1, forward strand.
AGCCTGCGCTGATGCACAGCTACCGACCCCAGAGACCGGTCGCGGTGGCAGCACGGGGTTTATATTGCTGATAGAATTTTCTGATTATGTTCTTGGTGATGACACTGGCCTCTGATGGTCCAAGATAACGTCCTCTGGCGACGATTAGTGTAGGCGATGGGGAAGCAACGGTGATGAGGCAGGCGGTTGAAAAAAGCCTCTTCCAAGGATCTTCGGGGCGGCGGTCGATACTGATGTACAGGATGCAGACGGCAGAGCGTCGAAAAGAAGTTTCACAGCGAGGGCAAACACCTGCACTGTGAAAACTATCTCATTAGTAGCCTGCGCTGATGCACAGCTACCGAGCCGACAGACCGGTGGTGATGGCAGCACGGGCTTTGTATTGCTGATAGAATTTTCAGATGATGTTCTTGGGGATGACACTGGCCTCTGATGGTCCAAGATGACGTCCTCTGGCGATGATGAGTGTAGGTGATGAGGAAGCAACGGTGATGAGACAGGCGGTTGAAAAAGCCTCTACCATGGAACTTCGGGGCGGCGGTCGATACTGATGTACAGGAGGCAGGCGCAGAGCGTCGAAAAGAAGTTTCACAGCGAGGGAAAACACCTGCATTGTGAAAACTATCTGATTAGTAGCCTGCGCTGATGCACAGCTACCGAGTCCACAGACCGGTGGCGATGGCAGCACGGGCTTTATATTGCTGATAGAATTTTCAGATAATGTTCTTGGTGATGACAGTGGCCTCTGATGGTCCAAGATAACGTCCTCTGGCGACGATGAGTGTAGGCGATGGGGAAGCAACGGTGATGAGGCAGGCGGTTGTAAAAAGCCTCTTCCAAGGAACTTCGTGGCGGCGGTCGATACTGATGTACAGGAGGCAGACGGCAGAACGTCGAAAGAAGTTTCACAGCGAGGGCAAACACCTGCATTGTGAAAACTATCTGATTAGTAGCCTGCGCTGATGCACAGCTACTGAGCCCACAGACCGGTGGCGATGGCAGCACGGGCTTTGTATTGCTGATAGAATTTTCAGATGATGTTCTTTTTGATGACACTGGCCTCTGATGGTCCAAGATGACGTCCTCTGGCGATGATTATTGTAGGCGATGAGCAAACAACGGTGATGAGGCAGGCGGTTGAAAGAACCCTTCCAAGGAACTTCGGGGCGCGGGGCGGCGGTCGATACTGATGTGCAGGAGGCAGACGGCAGAGCGTCGAAAAGAAGTTTCAAAGCGAGGGCAAACACCTGCATTGTGAAAACTATCTGATTAGTGGCCTGCGCTCATGCACAGCTACCGACCCCAGAGACCGGTCGCGGTGGCAGCACGGGGTTTATATTGCTGATAGAATTTTCTGATTATGTTCTTGGTGATGACACTGGCCTCTGATGGTCCAAGATAACGTCCTCTGGCGACGATTAGTGTAGGCGATGGGGAAGCAACGGTGATGAGGCAGGCGGTTGAAAAAAGCCTCTTCCAAGGAACTTCGGGGCGGCGGTCGATACTGATGTACAGGAGGCAGACGGCAGAGCGTCGAAAAGAAGTTTCACAGCGAGGTCAAACACCTGCATTGTGAAAACTATCTCATTAGTAGCCTGCGCTGATGCACAGCTACCGAGCCGACAGACCGGTGGTGATGGCAGCACGGGCTTTATATTGCTGATAGAATTTTCAGATGATGTTCTTTGGGATGACACTGGCCTCTGATGGTCCAAGATGACGTCCTCTGGCGACGATGAGTGTAGGTGATGAGGAAGCAACGGTGATGAGACAGGCGGTTGAAAAAGCCTCTACAATGGAACTTCGGGGCGGTGGTCGATACTGATGTACAGGAGGCAGGCGGCAGAGCGTCGAAAAGAAGTTTCACAGCGAGGGCAAACACCTGCATTGTGAAAACTGTCTGATTAGTAGCCTGCGCTGATGCACAGCTACCGAGCCCACAGACCGGTGGCGATGGCAGCACGGGCTTTATATTGCTGATAGAATTTTCAGATGATGTTCTTGGGGATGACACTGGCCTCTCATGGTCCAAGATGACGTCCTCTGGCGACGATGAGTGTTGGCGATGAGGAAGCAACGGTGATGAGACAGGCGGTTGAAAAAAGCCTCTACCATGGAACTTCGGGGTGGCGGTCGATACTGATGTACAGGAGCCAGGCGGCAGAGCGTCGAAAAGAAGTTTCACAGCGAGGGCAAACACCTGCATTGTGAAAACTATCTGATTAGCAGCCTGCGCTGATGCACAGCTATCGAGCCCACAGACAGGTGGCGATGGCAGCACGGGCTTTATATTGCTGATAGAATTTTCAGATGATGTTCTTGGTGATGACACTTGCCTCTGATGGTCCAAGATGACGTCCTCTGGCGACGATGAGTGTAGGCGATGAGGAAACAATGGTGATGAGGCAGGCGGTTGAAAAAAACCTCTTCCAAGGAACGTCGGGGCGGCGGTCGATACTGATGCACAGGAGGCAGACGGCAGAGCGTCGAAAAGAAGTTTCACAGCGAGGGCAAACACCTGCATTGTGAAAACACTCTGATTAGTAGCCTGCGCTGATGCACAGCTACCGAGCCCACAGACCGGTCGCGATGGCAGCACGGGCTTTGTATTGCTGATAGAATTTTCAGATGATGTTCTTTTTGGTGACACTGGCCTCTGATGGTCCAAGATGACGTCCTCTGGCGATGATTAGTGTAGGCGATGAGGAAACAACGGTGATGAGGCAGGCGGTTGAAAAAACTCTTCCAAGGAACTTCGGGGCGGCGGTCGATACTGATGTACAGGAGGCAGACGGCAGAGCGTCGAAAAGAAGTTTCACAGCGAGGGCAAACACCTGGATTGTGAAAACTATCTGATTTGTAGCCTGCGCTGATGCACAGCTACCGACCCCAGAGACCGGTCGCAGTGGCAGCACGGGGTTTATATTGCTGATAGAATTTTCTGATTATGTTCTTGGTGATGACACTGGCCTCTGATGGTCCAAGATAACGTCCTCTGGCGACGATTAGTGTAGGCAATGGGGAAGCAACGGTGATGAGGCAGGCGGTTGAAAAAAGCCTCTTCCAAGGAACTTCGGGGCGGCGGTCGATACTGATGTACAGGAGGCAGACGGCAGAGCGTCGAAAAGAAGTTTCACAGCGAGGGCAAACACCTGCATTGTGAAAACTATCTCATTAGTAGCCTGCGCTGATGCACAGCTACCGAGCCGACAGACCGGTGGTGATGGCAGCACGGGCTTTATATTGCTGATAGAATTTTCAGATGTTCTTGGGGATGACAGTGGCCTCAGATGGTCCAAGATGACGTCCTCTGGCGAATATGAGTGTAGGTGATGAGGAAGCAACGGTGATGAGACAGGCGGTCGAAAAAGCCTCTACCATGGAACTTCGGGGCGGCGGTCGATACTGATGTACAGGAGGCCAGCGGCAGAGCGTCGAAAAGAAGTTTCACAGCGAGGGCAAACACCTGCATTGTGAAAACTATCTGATTAGTAGCCTGCGCTGATGCACAGCTACCGAGCCCACGGACCGGTGGCGATGGCAGCACGGGCTTTATATTGCTGATAGAATTTTCAGATAATGTTCTTGGTGATGACACTTGCCTCTGATGGTCCAAGATGACGTCCTCTGGCGACGATGAGTGTAGGCGATGAGGAAACAATGGTGATGAGGCAGGCGGTTGAAAAAAACCTCTTCCAAGGAACCTCGGGGCGGCGGTCGATACTGATGTACAGGAGGCAGACGGCAGAGCGTCGAAAAGAAGTTTCACAGCGAGGGCAAGCACCTGCATTGTGAAAACTCTCTGATTAGTAGCCTGCGCTGATGCACAGCTACCGAGCCGACAGACCGGTGGTGATGGCAGCACGGGCTTTATATTGCTGATAGAATTTTCAGATGATGTTCTTGGGGATGACACTGGCCTCTGATGGTCCAAGATGACGTCCTCTGGCGACGATGAGTGTAGGTGATGAGGAAGCAACGGTGATGAGACAGGCGGTTGAAAAAGCCTCTACCATGGAACTTCGGGGCGGCAGTCGATACTGATGTACAGGAGGCAGACGGCAGAGCGTCGAAAAGTTTCACAAGGAGGGCAAACACCTGCATTTTGAAAACTATCTGATTAGAAGCCTGCGCTGATGCACAGCTACCGAGCCCAAAGACTGGTGGCGATGGCAGCACGGGCTTTATATTGCTGATAGATTTTTCTGATGATGTTCTTGGGGATGACACTAGCCTCTGATGGTTCAAGATGACGTCCTCTGGCGACGATGAGCGTAGGCGATGGGGAAGCAACGGTGATGAGGCAGGCGGTTGAAAAAAGCCTCTTCCAAGGAACTTCGGGGCGGCGGTCGATACTGATGTACAGGAGGCAGACGGCAGAGCGTCGAAAAGAAGTTTCACAGCGAGGTCAAACACCTGCATTGTGAAAACTATCTCATTAGTAGCCTGCGCTGATGCACAGCTACCGAGCCGACAGACCGGTGGTGATGGCAGCACGGGCTTTGTATTGCTGATAGAATTTTCAGATGATGTTCTTTGGGATGACACTGGCCTCTGATGGTCCAAGATGACGTCCTCTGGCGACGATGAGTGTAGGTGATGAGGAAGCAACGGTGATGAGACAGGCGGTTGAAAAAGCCTCTACAATGGAACTTCGGGGCGGCGGTCGATACTGATGTACAGGAGGCAGGCGGCAGAGCGTCGAAAAGAAGTTTCACAGCGAGGGCAAACACCTGCATTGTGAAAACTGTCTGATTAGTAGCCTGCGCTGATGCACAGCTACCGAGCCCACAGACCGGTGGCGATGGCAGCACGGGCTTTATATTGCTGATAGAATTTTCAGATGATGTTCTTGGGGATGACACTGGCCTCTCATGGTCCAAGATGACGTCCTCTGGCGACGATGAGTGTAGGTGATGAGGAAGCAACGGTGATGAGACAGGCGGTTGAAAAAGCCTCTACAATGGAACTTCGGGGCGGCGGTCGATACTGATGTACAGGAGGCAGGCGGCAGAGCGTCGAAAAGAAGTTTCACAGCGAGGGCAAACACCTGCATTGTGAAAACTGTCTGATTAGTAGCCTGCGCTGATGCACAGCTACCGAGCCCACAGACCGGTGGCGATGGCAGCACGGGCTTTATATTGCTGATAGAATTTTCAGATGATGTTCTTGGGGATGACACTGGCCTCTCATGGTCCAAGATGACGTCCTCTGGCGACGATGAGTGTAGGCGATGAGGAAGCAACGGTGATGAGACAGGCGGTTGAAAAAAGCCTCTACCATGGAACTTCGGGGTGGCGGTCGATACTGATGTACAGGAGCCAGGCGGCATAGCGTCGAAAAGAAGTTTCACAGCGAGGGCAAACACCTGCATTGTGAAAACTATCTGATTAGCAGCCTGCGCTGATGCACAGCTATCGAGCCCACAGACAGGTGGCGATGGCAGCACGGGCTTTATATTGCTGATAGAATTTTCAGATGATGTTCTTGGTGATGACACTTGCCTCTGATGGTCCAAGATGACGTCCTCTGGCGACGATGAGTGTAGGCGATGAGGAAACAATGGTGATGAGGCAGGCGGTTGAAAAAAACCTCTTCCAAGGAACGTCGGGGCGGCGGTCGATACTGATGCACAGGAGGCAGACGGCAGAGCGTCGAAAAGAAGTTTCACAGCGAGGGCAAACACCTGCATTGTGAAAACACTCTGATTAGTAGCCTGCGCTGATGCACAGCTACCGAGCCCACAGACCGGTCGCGATGGCAGCACGGGCTTTGTATTGCTGATAGAATTTTCAGATGATGTTCTTTTTGGTGACACTGGCCTCTGATGGTCCAAGATGACGTCCTCTGGCGATGATTAGTGTAGGCGATGAGGAAACAACGGTGATGAGGCAGGCGGTTGAAAAAACTCTTCCAAGGAACTTCGGGGCGGCGGTCGATACTGATGTACAGGAGGCAGACGGCAGAGCGTCGAAAAGAAGTTTCACAGCGAGGGCAAACACCTGCATTGTGAAAACTATCTGATTTGTAGCCTGCGCTGATGCACAGCTACCGACCCCAGAGACCGGTCGCAGTGGCAGCACGGGGTTTATATTGCTGATAGAATTTTCTGATTATGTTCTTGGTGATGACACTGGCCTCTGATGGTCCAAGATAACGTCCTCTGGCGACGATTAGTTTAGGCGATGGGGAAGCAACGGTGATGAGGCAGGCGGTTGAAAAAAGCCTCTTCCAAGGAACTTCGGGGCGGCGGTCGATACTGATGTACAGGAGGCAGACGGCAGAGCGTCGAAAAGAAGTTTCACTGCGAGGGCAAACACCTGCATTGTGAAAACTATCTCATTAGTAGCCTGCGCTGATGCACAGCTACCGAGCCGACAGACCGGTGGTGATGGCAGCACGGGCTTTATATTGCTGATAGAATTTTCAGATGATGTTCTTGGGGATGACACTGGCCTCTGATGGTCCAAGATGACGTCCTCTGGCGACGATGAGTGTAGGTGATGAGGAAGCAACGGTGATGAGACAGGCGGTTGAAAAAGCCTCTACCATGGAACTTCGGGGTGGCGGTCGATACTGATGTACAGGAGGCAGGCGGCAGAGCGTCGAAAAGAAGTTTAACAGCGAGGGCAAACACCTGCATTGTGAAAACTATCTGATTAGTAGCCTGCGCTGATGCACAGCTACCGAGCCCACAGACCGGTGGCGATGGCAGCACGGGCTTTATATTGCTGAAAGAATTTTCAGATAATGTTCTTGGTGATGACACTAGCCTATGATGGTCCAAGATGACGTCCTCTGGCGACGATGAGTGTAGGCGTCGAGGAAACAATGGTGATGAGGCAGGCGGTTGAAAAAAACCTCTTCCAAGGAACCTCGGGGCGGCGGTCGATACTGATGTACAGGAGGCAGACGGCAGAGCGTCGAAAGAAGTTTTACAGCGAGGGCAAACACCTGCATTGTGAAAACTATCTGATTAGTAGCCTGCGCTGATGCACAGCTACTGAGCCCACAGACAGGTGGCGATGGCAGCACGGGCTTTGTATTGCTGATAGAATTTTCAGATGATGTTCTTTTTGATGACACTGGCCTCTGATGGTCCAAGATGACGTCCTCTGGCGATGATTAGTGTAGGCGATGAGGAAACAACGGTGATGAGGCAGGCGGTTGAAAAAACTCTTCCAAGGAACTTCGGGGCGGCGGTCGATACTGATGTACAGGAGGCAGACGGCAGAGCGTCGAAAAGAAGTTTCACAGCGAGGGCAAACACCTGCATTGTGAAAACTATCTGATTAGTAGCCTGCGCTGATGCACAGCTACCGACCCCAGAGACCGGTCGCGGTGGCAGCACGGGGTTTATATTGCTGATAGAATTTTCTGATTATGTTCTTGGTGATGACACTGGCCTCTGATGGTCCAAGATAACGTCCTCTGGCGACGATTAGTGTAGGCGATGGGGAAGCAACGGTGATGAGGCAGGCGGTTGAAAAAAGCCTCTTCCAAGGATCTTCGGGGCGGCGGTCGATACTGATGTACAGGATGCAGACGGCAGAGCGTCGAAAAGAAGTTTCACAGCGAGGGCAAACACCTGCACTGTGAAAACTATCTCATTAGTAGCCTGCGCTGATGCACAGCTACCGAGCCGACAGACCGGTGGTGATGGCAGCACGGGCTTTATATTGCTGATAGAATTTTCAGATGATGTTCTTGGGGATGACACTGGCCTCTGATGGTCCAAGATGACAACCTCTGGCGACGATGAGTGTAGGTGATGAGGAAGCAACGGTGATGAGACAGGCGGTTGAAAAAGCCTCTACCATGGAACTTCGGGGCGGCGGTCGATACTGATGTACAGGAGGCAGGCGCAGAGCGTCGAAAAGAAGTTTCACAGCGAGGGCAAACACCTGCATTGTGAAAACTATCTGATTAGTAGCCTGCGCTGATGCACAGCTACCGAGTCCACAGACCGGTGGCGATGGCAGCACGGGCTTTATATTGCTGATAGAATTTTCAGATAATGTTCTTGGTGATGACAGTGGCCTCTGATGGTCCAAGATAACGTCCTCTGGCGACGATGAGTGTAGGCGATAGGGAAGCAACGGTGATGAGGCAGGCGGTTGTAAAAAGCCTCTTCCAAGGAACTTCGGGGCGGCGGTCGATACTGATGTACAGGAGGCAGACGGCAGAGCGTCGAAAGAAGTTTTACAGCGAGGGCAAACACCTGCATTGTGAAAACTATCTGATTAGTAGCCTGCGCTGATGCACAGCTACTGAGCCCACAGACCGGTGGCGATGGCAGCACGGGCTTTGTATTGCTGATAGAATTTTCAGATGATGTTCTTTGGGATGACACTGGCCTCTGATGGTCCAAGATGACGTCCTCGGGCGACGATGAGTGTAGGTGATGAGGAAGCAACGGTGATGAGACAGGCGGTTGAAAAAGCCTCTACAATGGAACTTCGGGGCGGCGGTCGATACTGATGTACAGGAGGCAGGCGGCAGAGCGTCGAAAAGAAGTTTCACAGCGAGGGCAAACACCTGCATTGTGAAAACTGTCTGATTAGTAGCCTGCGCTGATGCACAGCTACCGAGCCCACAGACCGGTGGCGATGGCAGCACGGGCTTTATATTGCTGAAAGAATTTTCAGATAATGTTCTTGGTGATGACACTAGCCTCTGATGGTCCAAGATGACGTCCTCTGGCGACGATGAGTGTAGGCGTCGAGGAAACAATGGTGATGAGGCAGGCGGTTGAAAAAAACCTCTTCCAAGGAACCTCGGGGCGGCGGTCGATACTGATGTACAGGAGGCAGACGGCAGAGCGTCGAAAGAAGTTTTACAGCGAGGGCAAACACCTGCATTGTGAAAACTATCTGATTAGTAGCCTGCGCTGATGCACAGCTACTGAGCCCACAGACAGGTGGCGATGGCAGCACGGGCTTTGTATTGCTGATAGAATTTTCAGATGATGTTCTTTTTGATGACACTGGCCTCTGATGGTCCAAGATGACGTCCTCTGGCGATGATTAGTGTAGGCGATGAGGAAACAACGGTGATGAGGCAGGCGGTTGAAAAAACTCTTCCAAGGAACTTCGGGGCGGCGGTCGATACTGATGTACAGGAGGCAGACGGCAGAGCGTCGAAAAGAAGTTTCACAGCGAGGGCAAACACCTGCATTGTGAAAACTATCTGATTAGTAGCCTGCGCTGATGCACAGCTACCGACCCCAGAGACCGGTCGCGGTGGCAGCACGGGGTTTATATTGCTGATAGAATTTTCTGATTATGTTCTTGGTGATGACACTGGCCTCTGATGGTCCAAGATAACGTCCTCTGGCGACGATTAGTGTAGGCGATGGGGAAGCAACGGTGATGAGGCAGGCGGTTGAAAAAAGCCTCTTCCAAGGATCTTCGGGGCGGCGGTCGATACTGATGTACAGGATGCAGACGGCAGAGCGTCGAAAAGAAGTTTCACAGCGAGGGCAAACACCTGCACTGTGAAAACTATCTCATTAGTAGCCTGCGCTGATGCACAGCTACCGAGCCGACAGACCGGTGGTGATGGCAGCACGGGCTTTATATTGCTGATAGAATTTTCAGATGATGTTCTTGGGGATGACACTGGCCTCTGATGGTCCAAGATGACAACCTCTGGCGACGATGAGTGTAGGTGATGAGGAAGCAACGGTGATGAGACAGGCGGTTGAAAAAGCCTCTACCATGGAACTTCGGGGCGGCGGTCGATACTGATGTACAGGAGGCAGGCGCAGAGCGTCGAAAAGAAGTTTCACAGCGAGGGCAAACACCTGCATTGTGAAAACTATCTGATTAGTAGCCTGCGCTGATGCACAGCTACCGAGTCCACAGACCGGTGGCGATGGCAGCACGGGCTTTATATTGCTGATAGAATTTTCAGATAATGTTCTTGGTGATGACAGTGGCCTCTGATGGTCCAAGATAACGTCCTCTGGCGACGATGAGTGTAGGCGATAGGGAAGCAACGGTGATGAGGCAGGCGGTTGTAAAAAGCCTCTTCCAAGGAACTTCGGGGCGGCGGTCGATACTGATGTACAGGAGGCAGACGGCAGAGCGTCGAAAGAAGTTTTACAGCGAGGGCAAACACCTGCATTGTGAAAACTATCTGATTAGTAGCCTGCGCTGATGCACAGCTACTGAGCCCACAGACCGGTGGCGATGGCAGCACGGGCTTTGTATTGCTGATAGAATTTTCAGATGATGTTCTTTGGGATGACACTGGCCTCTGATGGTCCAAGATGACGTCCTCGGGCGACGATGAGTGTAGGTGATGAGGAAGCAACGGTGATGAGACAGGCGGTTGAAAAAGCCTCTACAATGGAACTTCGGGGCGGCGGTCGATACTGATGTACAGGAGGCAGGCGGCAGAGCGTCGAAAAGAAGTTTCACAGCGAGGGCAAACACCTGCATTGTGAAAACTGTCTGATTAGTAGCCTGCGCTGATGCACAGCTACCGAGCCCACAGACCGGTGGCGATGGCAGCACGGGGTATATATTGCTGATAGAATTTTCTGATTATGTTCTTGGTGATGACACTGGCCTCTGATGGTCCAAGATAACGTCCTCTGGCGACGATTAGTTTAGGCGATGGGGAAGCAACGGTGATGAGGCAGGCGGTTGAAAAAAGCCTCTTCCAAGGAACTTCGGGGCGGCGGTCGATACTGATGTACAGGAGGCAGACGGCAGAGCGTCGAAAAGAAGTTTCACAGCGAGGGCAAACACCTGCATTGTGAAAACTATCTCATTAGTAGCCTGCGCTGATGCACAGCTACCGAGCCGACAGACCGGTGGTGATGGCAGCACGGGCTTTATATTGCTGATAGAATTTTCAGATGATGTTCTTGGGGATGACACTGGCCTCTGATGGTCCAAGATGACGTCCTCTGGCGACGATGAGTGTAGGTGATGAGGAAGCAACGGTGATGAGACAGGCGGTTGAAAAAGCATCTACCATGGAACTTCGGGGCGGCGGTCGATACTGATGTACAGGAGGCAGGCGGCAGAGCGTCGAAAAGAAGTTTAACAGCGAGGGCAAACACCTGAATTGTGAAAACTATCTGATTAGTAGCCTGCGCTGATGCACAGCTACCGAGCCCACAGACCGGTGGCGATGGCAGCACGGGCTTTATATTGCTGAAAGAATTTTCAGATAAAGTTCTTGGTGATGACACTAGCCTCTGATGGTCCAAGATGACGTCCTCTGGCGACGATGAGTGTAGGCGTCGAGGAAACAATGGTGATGAGGCAGGCGGTTGAAAAAAACCTCTTCCAAAGAACCTCGGGGCGGCGGTCGATACTGATGTACAGGAGGCAGACGGCAGAGCGTCGAAAGAAGTTTTACAGCGAGGGCAAACACCTGCATTGTGAAAACTATCTGATTAGTAGCCTGCGCTGATGCACAGCTACTGAGCCCACAGACCGGTGGCGATGGCAGCACGGGCTTTGTATTGCTGATAGAATTTTCAGATGATGTTCTTTTTGATGACACTGGCCTCTGATGGTCCAAGATGACGTCCTCTGGCGATGATTAGTGTAGGCGATGAGGAAACAACGGTGATGAGGCAGGCGGTTGAAAAAACTCTTCCAAGGAACTTCGGGGCGGCGGTCGATACTGATGTACAGGAGGCAGACGGCAGAGCGTCGAAAAGAAGTTTCACAGCGAGGGCAAACACCTGCATTGTGAAAACTATCTCATTAGTAGCCTGCGCTGATGCACAGCTACCGAGCCGACAGACCGGTGGTGATGGCAGCACGGGCTTTGTATTGCTGATAGAATTTTCAGATGATGTTCTTGGGGATGACACTGGCCTCTGATGGTCCAAGATGACGTCCTCTGGCGATGATGAGTGTAGGTGATGAGGAAGCAACGGTGATGAGACAGGCGGTTGAAAAAGCCTCTACCATGGAACTTCGGGGCGGCGGTCGATACTGATGTACAGGAGGCAGGCGCAGAGCGTCGAAAAGAAGTTTCACAGCGAGGGAAAACACCTGCATTGTGAAAACTATCTGATTAGTAGCCTGCGCTGATGCACAGCTACCGAGTCCACAGACCGGTGGCGATGGCAGCACGGGCTTTATATTGCTGATAGAATTTTCAGATAATGTTCTTGGTGATGACAGTGGCCTCTGATGGTCCAAGATAACGTCCTCTGGCGACGATGAGTGTAGGCGATGGGGAAGCAACGGTGATGAGGCAGGCGGTTGTAAAAAGCCTCTTCCAAGGAACTTCGGGGCGGCGGTCGATACTGATGTACAGGAGGGAGACGGCAGAACGTCGAAAGAAGTTTTACAGCGAGGGCAAACACCTGCATTGTGAAAACTATCTGATTAGTAGCCTGCGCTGATGCACAGCTACTGAGCCCACAGACCGGTGGCGATGGCAGCACGGGCTTTGTATTGCTGATAGAATTTTCAGATGATGTTCTTTTTGATGACACTGGCCTCTGATGGTCCAAGATGACGTCCTCTGGCGATGATTATTGTAGGCGATGAGCAAACAACGGTGATGAGGCAGGCGGTTGAAAGAACCCTTCCAAGGAACTTCGGGGCGCGGGGCGGCGGTCGATACTGATGTGCAGGAGGCAGACGGCAGAGCGTCGAAAAGAAGTTTCAAAGCGAGGGCAAACACCTGCATTGTGAAAACTATCTGATTAGTGGCCTGCGCTCATGCACAGCTACCGACCCCAGAGACCGGTCGCGGTGGCAGCACGGGGTTTATATTGCTGATAGAATTTTCTGATTATGTTCTTGGTGATGACACTGGCCTCTGATGGTCCAAGATAACGTCCTCTGGCGACGATTAGTGTAGGCGATGGGGAAGCAACGGTGATGAGGCAGGCGGTTGAAAAAAGCCTCTTCCAAGGAACTTCGGGGCGGCGGTCGATACTGATGTACAGGAGGCAGACGGCAGAGCGTCGAAAAGAAGTTTCACAGCGAGGTCAAACACCTGCATTGTGAAAACTATCTCATTAGTAGCCTGCGCTGATGCACAGCTACCGAGCCGACAGACCGGTGGTGATGGCAGCACGGGCTTTATATTGCTGGTAGAATTTTCAGATGATGTTCTTTGGGATGACACTGGCCTCTGATGGTCCAAGATGACGTCCTCTGGCGACGATGAGTGTAGGTGATGAGGAAGCAACGGTGATGAGACAGGCGGTTGAAAAAGCCTCTACAATGGAACTTCGGGGCGGCGGTCGATACTGATGTACAGGAGGCAGGCGGCAGAGCGTCGAAAAGAAGTTTCACAGCGAGGGCAAACACCTGCATTGTGAAAACTGTCTGATTAGTAGCCTGCGCTGATGCACAGCTACCGAGCCCACAGACCGGTGGCGATGGCAGCACGGGCTTTATATTGCTGATAGAATTTTCAGATGATGTTCTTGGGGATGACACTGGCCTCTCATGGTCCAAGATGACGTCCTCTGGCGACGATGAGTGTAGGCGATGAGGAAACAATGGTGATGAGGCAGGCGGTTGAAAAAAACCTCTTCCAAGGAACGTCGGGGCGGCGGTCGATACTGATGCACAGGAGGCAGACGGCAGAGCGTCGAAAAGAAGTTTCACAGCGAGGGCAAACACCTGCATTGTGAAAACACTCTGATTAGTAGCCTGCGCTGATGCACAGCTACCGAGCCCACAGACCGGTCGCGATGGCAGCACGGGCTTTGTATTGCTGATAGAATTTTCAGATGATGTTCTTTTTGGTGACACTGGCCTCTGATGGTCCAAGATGACGTCCTCTGGCGATGATTAGTGTAGGCGATGAGGAAACAACGGTGATGAGGCAGGCGGTTGAAAAAACTCTTCCAAGGAACTTCGGGGCGGCGGTCGATACTGATGTACAGGTGGCAGACGGCAGAGCGTCGAAAAGAAGTTTCACAGCGAGGGCAAACACCTGCATTGTGAAAACTATCTGATTTGTAGCCTGCGCTGATGCACAGCTACCGACCCCAGAGACCGGTCGCAGTGGCAGCACGGGGTTTATATTGCTGATAGAATTTTCTGATTATGTTCTTGGTGATGACACTGGCCTCTGATGGTCCAAGATAACGTCCTCTGGCGACGATTAGTGTAGGCAATGGGGAAGCAACGGTGATGAGGCAGGCGGTTGAAAAAAGCCTCTTCCAAGGAACTTCGGGGCGGCGGTCGATACTGATGTACAGGAGGCAGACGGCAGAGCGTCGAAAAGAAGTTTCACAGCGAGGGCAAACACCTGCATTGTGAAAACTATCTCATTAGTAGCCTGCGCTGATGCACAGCTACCGAGCCGACAGACCGGTGGTGATGGCAGCACGGGCTTTATATTGCTGATAGAATTTTCAGATGTTCTTGGGGATGACAGTGGCCTCAGATGGTCCAAGATGACGTCCTCTGGCGAATATGAGTGTAGGTGATGAGGAAGCAACGGTGATGAGACAGGCGGTCGAAAAAGCCACTACCATGGAACTTCGGGGCGGCGGTCGATACTGATGTACAGGAGGCCAGCGGCAGAGCGTCGAAAAGAAGTTTCACAGCGAGGGCAAACACCTGCATTGTGAAAACTATCTGATTAGTAGCCTGCGCTGATGCACAGCTACCGAGCCCACGGACCGGTGGCGATGGCAGCACGGGCTTTATATTGCTGATAGAATTTTCAGATAATGTTCTTGGTGATGACACTTGCCTCTGATGGTCCAAGATGACGTCCTCTGGCGACGATGAGTGTAGGCGATGAGGAAACAATGGTGATGAGGCAGGCGGTTGAAAAAAACCTCTTCCAAGGAACCTCGGGGCGGCGGTCGATACTGATGTACAGGAGGCAGACGGCAGAGCGTCGAAAAGAAGTTTCACAGCGAGGGCAAGCACCTGCATTGTGAAAACTCTCTGATTAGTAGCCTGCGCTGATGCACAGCTACCGAGCCGACAGACCGGTGGTGATGGCAGCACGGGCTTTATATTGCTGATAGAATTTTCAGATGATGTTCTTGGGGATGACACTGGCCTCTGATGGTCCAAGATGACGTCCTCTGGCGACGATGAGTGTAGGTGATGAGGAAGCAACGGTGATGAGACAGGCGGTTGAAAAAGCCTCTACCATGGAACTTCGGGGCGGCAGTCGATACTGATGTACAGGAGGCAGACGGCAGAGCGTCGAAAAGTTTCACAAGGAGGGCAAACACCTGCATTTTGAAAACTATCTGATTAGAAGCCTGCGCTGATGCACAGCTACCGAGCCCAAAGACTGGTGGCGGTGGCAGCACGGGCTTTATATTGCTGATAGATTTTTCTGATGATGTTCTTGGGGATGACACTAGCCTCTGATGGTTCAAGATGACGTCCTCTGGCGACGATGAGCGTAGGCGATGGGGAAGCAACGGTGATGAGGCAGGCGGTTGAAAAAAGCCTCTTCCAAGGAACTTCGGGGCAGCGGTCGATACTGATGTACAGGAGGCAGACGGCAGAGCGTCGAAAAGAAGTTTCACAGCGAGGTCAAACACCTGCATTGTGAAAACTATCTCATTAGTAGCCTGCGCTGATGCACAGCTACCGAGCCGACAGACCGGTGGTGATGGCAGCACGGGCTTTGTATTGCTGATAGAATTTTCAGATGATGTTCTTTGGGATGACACTGGCCTCTGATGGTCCAAGATGACGTCCTCTGGCGACGATGAGTGTAGGTGATGAGGAAGCAACGGTGATGAGACAGGCGGTTGAAAAAGCCTCTACAATGGAACTTCGGGGCGGCGGTCGATACTGATGTACAGGAGGCAGGCGGCAGAGCGTCGAAAAGAAGTTTCACAGCGAGGGCAAACACCTGCATTGTGAAAACTGTCTGATTAGTAGCCTGCGCTGATGCACAGCTACCGAGCCCACAGACCGGTGGCGATGGCAGCACGGGCTTTATATTGCTGATAGAATTTTCAGATGATGTTCTTGGGGATGACACTGGCCTCTCATGGTCCAAGATGACGTCCTCTGGCGACGATGAGTGTAGGTGATGAGGAAGCAACGGTGATGAGACAGGCGGTTGAAAAAGCCTCTACAATGGAACTTCGGGGCGGCGGTCGATACTGATGTACAGGAGGCAGGCGGCAGAGCGTCGAAAAGAAGTTTCACAGCGAGGGCAAACACCTGCATTGTGAAAACTGTCTGATTAGTAGCCTGCGCTGATGCACAGCTACCGAGCCCACAGACCGGTGGCGATGGCAGCACGGGCTTTATATTGCTGATAGAATTTTCAGATGATGTTCTTGGGGATGACACTGGCCTCTCATGGTCCAAGATGACGTCCTCTGGCGACGATGAGTGTAGGCGATGAGGAAGCAACGGTGATGAGACAGGCGGTTGAAAAAAGCCTCTACCATGGAACTTCGGGGTGGCGGTCGATACTGATGTACAGGAGCCAGGCGGCAGAGCGTCGAAAAGAAGTTTCACAGCGAGGGCAAACACCTGCATTGTGAAAACTATCTGATTAGCAGCCTGCGCTGATGCACAGCTATCGAGCCCACAGACAGGTGGCGATGGCAGCACGGGCTTTATATTGCTGATAGAATTTTCAGATGATGTTCTTGGTGATGACACTTGCCTCTGATGGTCCAAGATGACGTCCTCTGGCGACGATGAGTGTAGGCGATGAGGAAACAATGGTGATGAGGCAGGCGGTTGAAAAAAACCTCTTCCAAGGAACGTCGGGGCGGCGGTCGATACTGATGCACAGGAGGCAGACGGCAGAGCGTCGAAAAGAAGTTTCACAGCGAGGGCAAACACCTGCATTGTGAAAACACTCTGATTAGTAGCCTGCGCTGATGCACAGCTACCGAGCCCACAGACCGGTCGCGATGGCAGCACGGGCTTTGTATTGCTGATAGAATTTTCAGATGATGTTCTTTTTGGTGACACTGGCCTCTGATGGTCCAAGATGACGTCCTCTGGCGATGATTAGTGTAGGCGATGAGGAAACAACGGTGATGAGGCAGGCGGTTGAAAAAACTCTTCCAAGGAACTTCGGGGCGGCGGTCGATACTGATGTACAGGAGGCAGACGGCAGAGCGTCGAAAAGAAGTTTCACAGCGAGGGCAAACACCTGCATTGTGAAAACTATCTGATTTGTAGCCTGCGCTGATGCACAGCTACCGACCCCAGAGACCGGTCGCAGTGGCAGCACGGGGTTTATATTGCTGATAGAATTTTCTGATTATGTTCTTGGTGATGACACTGGCCTCTGATGGTCCAAGATAACGTCCTCTGGCGACGATTAGTGTAGGCAATGGGGAAGCAACGGTGATGAGGCAGGCGGTTGAAAAAAGCCTCTTCCAAGGAACTTCGGGGCGGCGGTCGATACTGATGTACAGGAGGCAGACGGCAGAGCGTCGAAAAGAAGTTTCACAGCGAGGGCAAACACCTGCATTGTGAAAACTATCTCATTAGTAGCCTGCGCTGATGCACAGCTACCGAGCCGACAGACCGGTGGTGATGGCAGCACGGGCTTTATATTGCTGATAGAATTTTCAGATGTTCTTGGGGATGACAGTGGCCTCAGATGGTCCAAGATGACGTCCTCTGGCGAATATGAGTGTAGGTGATGAGGAAGCAACGGTGATGAGACAGGCGGTCGAAAAAGCCTCTACCATGGAACTTCGGGGCGGCGGTCGATACTGATGTACAGGAGGCCAGCGGCAGAGCGTCGAAAAGAAGGTTCACAGCGAGGGCAAACACCTGCATTGTGAAAACTATCTGATTAGTAGACTGCGCTGATGCACAGCTACCGAGCCCACGGACCGGTGGCGATGGCAGCACGGGCTTTATATTGCTGATAGAATTTTCAGATAATGTTCTTGGTGATGACACTTGCCTCTGATGGTCCAAGATGACGTCCTCTGGCGACGATGAGTGTAGGCGATGAGGAAACAATGGTGATGAGGCAGGCGGTTGAAAAAAACCTCTTCCAAGGAACCTCGGGGCGGCGGTCGATACTGATGTACAGGAGGCAGGCGGCAGAGCGTCGAAAAGAAGTTTCACAGCGAGGGCAAACACCTGCATTGTGAAAACTCTCTGATTAGTAGCCTGCGCTGATGCACAGCTACCGAGCCGACAGACCGGTGGTGATGGCAGCACGGGCTTTATATTGCTGATAGAATTTTCAGATGATGTTCTTGGGGATGACACTGGCCTCTGATGGTCCAAGATGACGTCCTCTGGCGACGATGAGTGTAGGTGATGAGGAAGCAACGGTGATGAGACAGGCGGTTGAAAAAGCCTCTACCATGGAACTTCGGGGCGGCAGTCGATACTGATGTACAGGAGGCAGACGGCAGAGCGTCGAAAAGTTTCACAAGGAGGGCAAACACCTGCATTTTGAAAACTATCTGATAAGAAGCCTGCGCTGATGCACAGCTACCGAGCCCAAAGACTGGTGGCAGTGGCAGCACGGGCTTTATATTGCTGATAGAATTTTAAGATGATGTTCTTGGGGATGACACTAGCCTCTGATGGTTCAAGATGACGTCCTCTGGCGACAATGAGTGTAGGCGATTGCGAAGCAACGGTGGTGAGGCAGGCGGTTGAAAAAGACCTCTTCCAAGGATCTTCGGGCGGTGGTCGAAATCGATGAAGAGGAATCAGGCGGCAGACCGTCGAAAAGAAGTTTTACAGCGAGGGCAAACACCTGCATTGTGAAAAGTAGCTGATGCACAGATATCGAGCCCACAGACCGGCGGCGATGACAGCAGGGGCTTTATGTGTCTGATAGAATGTTCAGATGATGTTCCTGGTGATGACACTGGTCTCTGATGGTCCATGATGACGTCCTCTGGCGACGATGAGCGTAGACGATGAGGAAGCAACGGTGATGAGGCAGGCGGTTGAAAAAAGCCTCTTCCAAGGAACTTCGGGGCGGCAGTCGATACTGATGTACAAAAAGTATGGTGGAGCTGCCATAAAAAAAAAACATAAACCAAAAAGCTCCTGCCTGCGCCACTACGAGGTAGACGGCAGAGCGTCGAAAAGAAGTTTCACAGCGAGGGCAAACACCTGCATTGTGAAGTGTCTGATTAGTAGCGTTCGCTTATGCTCAGCTACCGAGCCCACAGGCCGGTGGCGATGAGAGCAGGGGCTTTATAAGGCTGATAGAATTTTCAGATGATGTTCCTGTTGATGACACTGGCCTCTGATGGTCCAAGATGACGTCCTCTGGCAACCATGAGTGTATGCGATGGGGAAGCAACGGTGGTGATGCAGGCGGTTGAAAAAGGCCTCTTCCAAGGATCTTTGGGGAGGCTGTCGAAATTGATGCAGAGGAGTCATACGGCAGAGCGTCTAAAAGAAGTTTCGCAGCGAGGAAAAACACCTGCATTGTGAAAAGTAGCAGAAGTAAAGGAGGAAGGCCATGTTGACATAATTTTCTTAGATTTCGAAAATCCATTTGACCTCGTGTGTCACCAAAAGTTGCTTCTAAAATTAAAACCGATATTAAAAAATGACTTACTGCTACAATGGATAGAGGCATATCTTTCATCAAGGAAACGAAGCGTGTTCATTGATGGAATGTGTCCAAGGCCGGCACTTGTTCGTGCCGGCATCCCACAGGGATCTGTTCTCGGCCCGTTATTTTTCTTATCTTTATTAACGACTTAGTAACGAATATACTGGTGAAAATCAGGTTGTTTGCAGACGACTGCATCCTTTATAATGAAATTAACAGCCCAAGAGACCAGGCCGTACTAAATTCTTCACTTACCGCTATCGAAACATGGTGCTTGACATGGCAAATGAAGATAAATACAACAAAAACAGTAGCAATGACAGTCACCAGACAACGGCAACCATTACCCTTTAAATACTGCATCAATGGACAGGTTCTCTCTTCTGTACTAAGTTACAAATACGTAGGTGTAATTCTAACATCCCACCTCAAATGGAATGAACACATAACCTACATCACAAAAAAGTCCTTGCAGAAACTGGGATATCTGAGCAGATGTTTGCAACAGTCAACACAAGAAATAAAACTTCTAGCCTATAAAACCTACATTAGACCAATTCTTGAATATAGCTGTATTGTATGGGATCCATGAACCCAGCAAAATATCAATACTTTGGAGAGCATCCAAAGAAAATCGGTAAGATTTATATTCGGTTCCTATAGCTGGCGCACTGCACCAAGCATACTTGTTAAACAGGCTGGCTTGGACCCAATACGAATCAGACGCTATCGGGAAAGGTTGAAGATCATGTATTTACTGTACCATGACAAACTAGGAGTAGAAAAGACTAAGTACATTGAACCAGTCACTAGACGCCCAACGCGATCGCACCACTCAAAAAAATTAAAGGAATATTCTAGTAAAACCGATGGTTTCAAAAATTCATATTTCCCTCGAAAGACCGGAATTGGAACTTGCTGTCTCCAAACACAGTGGAAAGTCGATCGGCCGAGTCATTCTGCAGCGCGCTAAAGAAAAACATAGGTATGTAAAACTTTTATTGGAAACAGATGAATTATAACCTGTTTTGTTTATTTGTTGTGATTTTCCCTCCCGCCGCGATGGTCTACAATTAGCATTCATGTGCCTACATTTTTCTTTTTTTACTTTATTATGCAAAAACTGTGCTAAAATGGTTCTGTAGCGCTTTTTATGCTGTGTTTTCTTTGTTTCTATCTTATTTCGCACTCCTGCCTAAGGCCTAAAATAAGGCTGGCAATATCTTCGGAATAATAAATTAGTAGCCTGCGATGACATACAGCTACCGAGCCCACAGACCGGCGGCGATGACAGCACGGGCTTTATATGGCTGATAGAATTTTCAGATGATATTCTAGGTGATGACACTGGCCTCTGATGGTCCAAGATGACGTCCTCTGGCGACGACGAGTGTAGGCGGTGAGGAAGCAACGGTGATGAGTCAGGCGGTTGAAAAAGACCTCTTCTAAGGAACTTCGGCGCGGCGGTCGAAATAGATGTACAGGAGGCAGACGGCGGAGCGTCGAAAAGAAGTTTCACAGCGAGGGCAAATACCTGCATTGTGAAAAGTAGCTGATTAGTAGCCTGCGCTGATGCACAGCTACCGAGCCCACAGACCGGTGACGATGGCAGCACGGGCTTTATATTGCTGATAGAATTGTCAGATGATGTTCTTGGTGATGACACTGGCCTCTGATGGTCCAAGATGACGTCCTCTGGCGACGATGAGTGTAGGCGATAAGGAAGCAATGGTGATGAGTCAGGCCAGGCGGTTGAAAAAGGCCTCTTCTAAGCAACTTCGGCGCGGCGATCGAAATTGATGTACAAAAAGTATGGTGGAGCTGCCATAAAAAACAACGTAAACCAATAACAGGAGGCAGACGGCGGAGCGTCGAAAAGAAGTTTCACAGCGAGGGCAAACACCTGCATTGTGAAAAGTAGCTGATTAGTAGCCTGTGCTGGTGCACAGCTACCGAGCCCACAGAACGGTGGCGATGGCAGCACGGGCTTTACATTGCTGATTGAATTTTCTGATTATGTTCTTGGTGATGACACTGGCCTCTGATGGTCCAATATGATGTCGTCTGGCGAAGATGAGTGTAGGCGATGGAGAAGCAACGGTGATGAGGCAGGCGGTTGAAAAAAAACCTCTTCCAAGGATCTTCGGGGCGGTGGTCGAAATTGATGTACAGGAGGCAGACGGAAGAGCGTCGAAAAGAAGTTTCACAGCGAGGCAAACACCTGCATTGTGAAAACTATCTGATTAGTAGCCTGCGCTGATGCACAGCTACCGAGCCACAGACCGGTGGCGATGGCAGCACGGGCTTTATATCGCTGATAAATTTTCAGATGATGTTCATGGTGATGACACTGGCCTCTGATGGTCCAAGATGACGTCCTCTGGCGACGATGAGTGTAGACGATGAGGATGCAACGGTGATGAGGCAGGCGGTTGAAAAAAGCCTCTTCCAAGGAACTTCGGGGCGGCGGTAGATACTGATGACCAGGAGGCAGACGGCAGAGCGTCGAAAAGTTTCACAGGGAGGGCAAACACCTGCATTGTGAAAATTATCTGATTAGTAGCCTGCGCTGATGCACAGCTACCTAGCCCACAGACTGGTGGCGGTGGCAGCACGGGCTTTTTATTGCTGATAGATTTTTCAGATGATGTTCTTGGGGATGACACTAGCCTCTGATGGTTCAAGATGTCGTCCTCTGGCGACAATGAGTGTAGGCGATGGCGAAGCAACGGTGGTGAGGCAGGCGGTTGAAAAAGGCCTCTTCCAAGGATCTTCGGGGCGGTGGTCGAAATCGATGAACAGGAATCAGACGGCAGAGCGTCGAAAAGAAGTTTTACAGCGAGGGCAAACACCTGCATTGTGAAAAGTAGCTGATGCACAGATACCGAGCCCACAGACCGGCGGCGTTGACAGCAGGGGCTTTATGTGTCTGATAGAATGTTCAGATGATGTTCCTGGTGATGACACTGGTCTCTGATGGTCCATGATGACGTCCTCTGGCGACGATGAGCGTAGACAATGAGGAAGCAACGGTGATGAGGCAGGCGGTTGAAAAAAGCCTCTTCCAAGGAACTTCGGGGCGGCAGTCGATACTGATGTACAAAAAGTATAGTGGAGCTGCCATAAAAAAACATAAACCAAAAAGCTCCTGCCTGCGCCACTACGAGGCAGACGGCAGAGCGTCGAAAAGAAGTTTCACAGCGAGGGCAAACACCTGCATTGTGAAAACTATCTCATTAGTAGCCTGCGCTGATGCACAGCTACCGAGCCAACAGACCGGTGGTGATGGCAGCACGGGCTTTATATTGCTGATAGAATTTTCAGATGATGTTCTTGGGGATGACACTGGCCTCTGATGGTCCAAGATGAAGTCCTCTGGCGACGATGAGTGTAGGTGATGAAGAAGCAACGGTGATGAGACAGGCGGTTGAAAAAACCTCTACCATGGAACTTCGGGGCGGCGGTCGATACTGATGTACAGGAGGCAGGCGGCAGAGCGTCGAAAAGAAGTTTCACAGCGAGGGCAAACACCTGCATTGTGAAAGCTATCTCATTAGTAGCCTGCGCTGATGCACAGCTACCGAGCCCACAGACAGGCGGCGATGACAGCACGGGCTTTATATGGGTGATAGAATTTTCAGACTATGTTCTTGGTGATGACACTAGCCTTCGATGGTCCAAGATGACGTCTTCTGGCGACAATGAGTGTTGGCGATGAGGAAGCAACGGTGATCAGGCAGGCGGTAGAAAAAGGCCTCTTCCAAGAAACTTCAAGGCGGCGGTCGAAATTGATGCACAGGAGGCAGACGGCGGAGCGTCGAAAAGAAGTTTCACAGCGAGGCAAACACCTGCATTGTGAAAAGTAACGGATTAGTAGCCTGCGCTGATGCACAGCTACCGACCCCAGAGACCGGTCGCGGTTGCAGCATGGGGTTTATATTGCTGATAGAATTTTCTGATTATGTTCTTGGTGATGAGACTGGCCTCTGATGGTCCAAGATAACGTCCTCTGGCGACGATGAGTGTAGGCGATGGGGAAGCAACGGTGATGAGGCAGGCGGTTGAAAAAAGCCTCTTCCAAGGAACTTCGGGGCGGCGGTCGATACTGATGTACAGGAGGCAGATGGCAGAGCGTCGAAAAGAAGTTTCACAGCGAGGGCAAACACCTGCATTGTGAAAACTATCTCATTAGTAGCCTGCACTGATGCACAGCTATCGAGCCCACAGACCGGTGGCGATGGCAGCACGGGCTTTATATTGCTGATAGAATTTTCAGATGATGTTCTGGGTGATGACACTTGCCTCTGATGGTCCAAGATGACGTCCTCTGGCGACGATGAGTGTAGGCGATGAGGAAACAATGGTGATGAGGCAGGCGGTTGAAAAAAACCTCTTGCAAGGAACCTCGGGGCGGCGGTCGATACTGATGTACAGGAGGCAGACGGCAGAGCGTCGAAAAGAAGTTTCACAGCGAGGGCAAACACCTGCATTGTGAAAACTCTCTGATTAGTACCCTGCGCTGATGCACAGCTACCGAGCCCACAGACCGGTCGCGGTGGCAGCAAGGGCTTTATATTGCTGATAGAATTTTCTGATTATGTTCTTGGTAATGACACTGGCCTCTGATGGTCCAAGATAACGTCCTCTGGCGACGATGAGTGTAGGCGATGGGGAAGCAACGGTGATGAGGCAGGTGGTTGAAAAAAGCCTCTTCCAAGGAACTTCGGGGCGGCGGTCGATACTGATGTACAGGAGGCAGACGGCAGAGCGTCGAAAGAAATTTTACAGCGAGGGCAAACACCTGCATTGTGAAAACTATCTGATTAGTAGCCTGCGCTGATGCACAGCTACTGAGCCCACAGACCGGTGGCGATGGCAGCACGGGCTTTGTATTGCTGATAGAATTTTCAGATGATGTTCTTTTTGATGACACTGGCCTCTGATGGTCCAAGGTGACGTCCTCTGGCGATGATTAGTGTAGGCGAAGAGGAAACAACGGTGATGACGCAGGCGGTTGAAAAAAGTCTCTTCCCAGGAACTTCGGGGCGGCGGTCGATACTGATGTATAGGAGGCAGACGGCAGAGCATCGAAAAGAAATTTCACAGCGAGGGCAAACACCTGCATTGTGAAAAATATCTGATTAGTAGCCTGCGCTGATGCACAGCTACCGAGCCCACAGACCGGTCGGGGTGGCAGCACGGGCTTTATATTGCTGATAGAATTTTCTGATTATGTTCTTGGTGATGACACTGGCCTCTGATGGTCCAAGATAACGTCCTCTGGTGACGATGAGTGTAGGCGATGGGGCAGCAACGGTGATGAGGCAGGCTGTTGAAAAATGCCTCTTCCAAGAAACTTCGGGGCGGCGGTCGAAATTGATGCACAGGAGGCAGACGGCGGAGCGTCGAAAAGAAGTTTCACAGCGAGGGAAAACACCTGCATCTCGAAAAGTAGCGGATTAGTAGCCTGCGTTGATGCACAGCTACCGAGCCCACAGACCGGTCGCGGTGGCAGCACGGGCTTTATATGGATGATAGAATTTTCAGATGATATTCTTGGTGATGACACTGGCCTCTGATGGTCCAAGATGACGTCCTCTGGCGACGATGAGTGCATGCGATGGTGAAGCAACGGTGATCAGGCAGGCGGTTCAAAAAGGCCTCTTCCAAGAAACTTCGGGGCGGCGGTCGATACTGATGTACAGGACGCAGACGGCAGAGCGTCGAAAAGAAGTTTTACTGCGAGTGCAAACACCTGCATTGTGAAAACTATCTGATTAGTAGCCTGCGCTGATGCACAGCTACCGACCCCAGAGACCGGTCGCGGTGGCAGCACGGGGTTTATATTGCTGATAGAATTTTCTGATTATGTTCTTGGTGATGACACTAGCCTTCGATGGTCCAAGATGACGTCTTCTGGCGACAATGAGTGTTGGCGATGAGGAAGCAACGGTGATCAGGCAGGCGGTTGAAAAACGCCTCTTCCAAGAAACTTTGAGGCGGCGGTCGAAATTGATGCACAGGAGGCAGACGGCGGAGCGTCGAAAAGAAGTTTCACAGCGAGGCAAACACCTGCATTGTGAAAAGTAACGGATTAGTAGCCTGCGCTGATGCACAGCTACCGACCCCAGAGACCGGTCGCGGTTGCAGCAGGGGGTTTATATTGCTGATAGAATTTTCTGATTATGTTCTTGGTGATGACACTGGCCTCTGATGGTCCAAGATAACGTCCTCTGGCGACGATGAGTGTAGGCGATGGGGAAGCAACGGTGATGAGGCAGGCGGTTGAAAAAAGCCTCTTCCAAGGAACTTCGGGGCGGCGGTCGATACTGATGTACAGGAGGCAGATGGCAGAGCGTCGAAAAGAAGTTTCACAGCGAGGGCAAACACCTGCATTGTGAAAACTATCTCATTAGTAGCCTGCACTGATGCACAGCTATCGAGCCCACAGACCGGTGGCGATGGCAGCACGGGCTTTATATTGCTGATAGAATTTTCAGATGATGTTCTGGGTGATGACACTTGCCTCTGATGGTCCAAGATGACGTCCTCAGGCGACGATGAGTGTAGGCGATGAGGAAACAATGGTGATGAGGCAGGCGGTTGAAAAAAACCTCTTGCAAGGAACCTCGGGGCGGCGGTCGATACTGATGTACAGGAGGCAGACGGCAGAGCGTCGAAAAGAAGTTTCACAGCGAGGGCAAACACCTGCATTGTGAAAACTCTCTGATTAGTAGCCTGCGCTGATGCACAGCTACCGAGCCCACAGACCGGTCGCGGTGGCAGCAAGGGCTTTATATTGCTGATAGAATTTTCTGATTATGTTCTTGGTGATGACACTTGCCTCTGATGGTCCAAGATAACGTCCTCTGGCGACGATGAGTGTAGGCGATGGGGAAGCAACGGTGATGAGGCAGGCGGTTGAAAAAAGCCTCTACCAAGGAACTTCGGGGCGGCGGTCGATACTGATGTACAGGAGGCAGACGGCAGAGCGTCGAAAGAAATTTTACAGCGAGGGCAAACACCTGCATTGTGAAAACTATCTGATTAGTAGCCTGCGCTGATGCACAGCTACTGAGCCCACAGACCGGTGGCGATGGCAGCACGGGCTTTGTATTGCTGATAGAATTTTCAGATGATGTTCTTTTTGATGACACTGGCCTCTGATGGTCCAAGGTGACGTCCTCTGGCGATGATTAGTGTAGGCGATGAGGAAACAACGGTGATGAGGCAGGTGGTTGAAAAAACCCTTCCAAGGAACTTCGGGGAGGCGGTCGATACTGATGTACAGGAGGCAGACGGCAGAGCGTCGAAAAGAAGCTTCACAGCGAGGGCAAACACCTGCATTGTGAAAACTATCTGATTAGTAGCCTGCGCTGATGCACAGCTACCGACCCCAGAGACCGGTCGCGGTGGCAGCACGGGGTTTATATTGCTGATAGAATTTTCTGATTATGTTCTTGGTGATGACACTGGCCTCTGATGGTCCAAGATAACGTCCTCTGGCGACGATTAGTGTAGGCGATGGGGAAGCAACGGTGATGAGGCAGGCGGTTGAAAAAAGCCTCTTCCAAGGAACTTCGGGGCGGCGGTCGATACTGATGTACAGGAGGCAGACGGCAAAGCGTCGAAAAGAAGTTTCACAGCGAGGGCAAACACCTGCATTGTGAAAACTATCTCATTAGTAGCCTTCGCTGATGCACAGCTACCGAGCCAACAGACCGGTGGTGATGGCAGCACGGGCTTTATATTGCTGATAGAATTTTCAGATGATGTTCTTGGGGATGACACTGGCCTCTGATGGTCCAAGATGACGTCCTCTGGCGACGATGAGTGTAGGTGATGAGGAAGCAACGGTGATGAGGCAGGTGGTTGAAAAAACCCTTCCAAGGAACTTCGGGGAGGCGGTCGATACTGATGTACAGGAGGCAGACGGCAGAGCGTCGAAAAGAAGTTTCACAGCGAGGGCAAACACCTGCATTGTGAAACCTATCTCATTAGTAGCCTGCGCTGATGCACAGCTACCGAGCCAACAGACCGGTGGTGATGGCAGCACGGGCTTTATATTGCTGATAGAATTTTCAGATGATGTTCTTGGGGATGACACTGGCCTCTGATGGTCCAAGATGACGTCCTCTGGCGACGATGAGTGTAGGTGATGAGGAAGGAACGGTGATGAGACAGGCGGTTGAAAAAAAACCTCTTCCAAGGATCTTCGGGGCGGTGGTCGAAATTGCTGTACAGGAGGCAGACGGAAGAGCGTCGAAAAGAAGTTTCACAGCGAGGCAAACACCTGCATTGTGAAAACTATCTGATTAGTAGCCTGCGCTGATGCACAGCTACCGAGCCACAGACCGGTGGCGATGGCAGCACGGGCTTTATATTGCTGATAGAATTTTCAGATGATGTTCTGGGTGATGACACTTGCCTCTGATGGTCCAAGATGACGTCCTCTGGCGACGATGAGTGTAGGCGATGAGGAAACAATGGTGATGAGGCAGGCGGTTGAAAAAAACCTCTTGCAAGGAACCTCGGGGCGCCGGTCGATACTGATGTACAGGAGGCAGACGGCAGAGCGTCGAAAAGAAGTTTCACAGCGAGGGCAAACACCTGCATTGTGAAAACTCTCTGATTAGTAGCCTGCGCTGATGCACAGCTACCGAGCCCACAGACCGGTCGCGGTGGCAGCAAGGGCTTTATATTGCTGATAGAATTTTCTGATTATGTTCTTGGTGATGACACTTGCCTCTGATGGTCCAAGATAACGTCCTCTGGCGACGATGAGTGTAGGCGATGGGGAAGCAACGGTGATGAGGCAGGCGGTTGAAAAAAGCCTCTTCCAAGGAACTTCGGGGCGGCGGTCGATACTGATGTACAGGAGGCAGAAGGCAGAGCGTCGAAAGAAATTTTACAGCGAGGGCAAACACCTGCATTGTGAAAACTATCTGATTAGTAGCCTGCGCTGATGCACAGCTACTGAGCCCACAGACCGGTGGCGATGGCAGCACGGGCTTTGTATTGCTGATAGAATTTTCAGATGATGTTCTTTTTGATGACACTGGCCTCTGATGGTCCAAGGTGACGTCCTCTGGCGATGATTAGTGTAGGCAATGAGGAAACAACGGTGATGAGGCAGGTGGTTGAAAAAGCCTCTACCATGGAACTTCGGGGCGGCGGTCGATACTGATGTACAGGAGGCAGGCGGCAGAGCGTCGAAAAGAAGTTTCACAGCGAGGGCAAACACCTGCATTGTGAAAACTATCTCATTAGTAGCCTGCGCTGATGCACAGCTACCGAGCCAACAGACCGGTGGTGATGGCAGCACGGGCTTTATATTGCTGATAGAATTTTCAGATGATGTTCTTGGGGATGACACTGGCCTCTGATGGTCCAAGATGACGTCCTCTGGCGACGATGAGTGTAGGTGATGAGGAAGCAACGGTGATGAGACAGGCGGTTGAAAAAGCCTCTACCATGGAACTTCGGGGCGGCGGTCGATACTGATGTACAGGAGGCAGGCGGCAGAGTGTCGAAAAGAAGTTTCACAGCGAGGGCAAACACCTGCATTGTGAAAGCTATCTCATTAGTAGCCTGCGCTGATGCACAGCTACCGAGCCGACAGACTGGTGGTGATGGCAGCACGGGCTTTATATTGCTGATAGAATTTTCAGATGATGTTCTTGGGGATGACACTGGCCTCTGATGGTCCAAGATGATGTCCTCTGGCGAAGATGAGTGTAGGCGATGGGGAAGCAACGGTGATGAGGCAGGCGGTTGAAAAAAGCCTCTTCCAAGGAACTTCGGGGCGGCGGTCGATACTGATGTACAGGAGGCAGACGGCAAAGCGTCGAAAAGAAGTTTCACAGCGAGGGCAAACACCTGCATTGTGAAAACTCTCTGATTAGTAGCCTGCGCTGATGCACAGCTACCGAGCCCACAGACCGGTCGCGGTGGCAGCAAGGGCTTTATATTGCTGATAGAATTTTCTGATTATGTTCTTGGTGATGACACTTGCCTCTGATGGTCCAAGATAACGTCCTCTGGCGACGATGAGTGTAGGCGATGGGGAAGCAACGGTGATGAGGCAGGCGGTTGAAAAAAGCCTCTTCCAAGGAACTTCGGGGCGGCGGTCGATACTGATGTACAGGAGGCAGACGGCAGAGCGTCGAAAGAAATTTTACAGCGAGGGCAAACACCTGCATTGTGAAAACTATCTGATTAGTAGCCTGCGCTGATGCACAGCTACTGAGCCCACAGACCGGTGGCGATGGCAGCACGGGCTTTGTATTGCTGATAGAATTTTCAGATGATGTTCTTTTTGATGACACTGGCCTCTGATGGTCCAAGGTGACGTCCTCTGGCGATGATTAGTGTAGGCGATGAGGAAACAACGGTGATGAGGCAGGTGGTTGAAAAAACCCTTCCAAGGAACTTCGGGGAGGCGGTCGATACTGATGTACAGGAGGCAGACGGCAGAGCGTCGAAAAGAAGTTTCACAGCGAGGGCAAACACCTGCATTGTGAAAACTATCTCATTAGTAGCCTGCGCTGATGCACAGCTACCGAGCCAACAGACCGGTGGTGATGGCAGCACGGGCTTTATATTGCTGATAGAATTTTCAGATGATGTTCTTGGGGATGACACTGGCCTCTGATGGTCCAAGATGACGTCCTCTGGCGACGATGAGTGTAGGTGATGAGGAAGCAACGGTGATGAGACAGGCGGTTGAAAAAGCCTCTACCATGGAACTTCGGGGCGGCGGTCGATACTGATGTACAGGAGGCAGGCGGCAGAGCGTCGAAAAGAAGTTTCACAGCGAGGACAAACACCTGCATTGTGAAAACTATCTCATTAGTAGCCTGCGCTGATGCACAGCTACCGAGCCAACAGACCGGTGGTGATGGCAGCACGGGCTTTATATTGCTGATAGAATTTTCAGATGATGTTCTTGGGGATGACACTGGCCTCTGATGGTCCAAGATGACGTCCTCTGGCGACGATGAGTGTAGGTGATGAGGAAGCAACGGTGATGAGACAGGCGGTTGAAAAAGCCTCTACCATGGAACTTCGGGGCGGCGGTCGATACTGATGTACAGGAGGCAGGCGGCAGAGTGTCGAAAAGAAGTTTCACAGCGAGGGCAAACACCTGCATTGTGAAAGCTATCTCATTAGTAGCCTGCGCTGATGCACAGCTACCGAGCCGACAGACTGGTGGTGATGGCAGCACGGGCTTTATATTGCTGATAGAATTTTCAGATGATGTTCTTGGGGATGACACTGGCCTCTGATGGTCCAAGATAACGTCCTCTGGCGACGATTAGTGTAGGCGATGGGGAAGCAACGGTGATGAGGCAGGCGGTTGAAAAAAGCCTCTTCCAAGGAACTTCGGGGCGGCGGTCGATACTGATGTACAGGAGGCAGACGGCAAAGCGTCGAAAAGAAGTTTCACAGCGAGGGCAAACACCTGCATTGTAAAAACTATCTCATTAGTAGCCTTCGCTGATGCACAGCTACCGAGCCAACAGACCGGTGGTGATGGCAGCACGGGCTTTATATTGCTGATAGAATTTTCAGATGATGTTCTTGGGGATGACACTGGCCTCTGATGGTCCAAGATGACGTCCTCTGGCGACGATGAGTGTAGGTGATGAGGAAGCAACGGTGATGAGGCAGGTGGTTGAAAAAACCCTTCCAAGGAACTTCGGCGAGGCGGTCGATACTGATGTACAGGAGGCAGACTGCAGAGCGTCGAAAAGAAGTTTCACAGCGAGGGCAAACACCTGCATTGTGAAAACTATCTCATTAGTAGCCTGCGCTGATGCACAGCTACCGAGCCAACAGACCGGTGGTGATGGCAGCACGGGCTTTATATTGCTGATAGAATTTTCAGATGATGTTCTTGGGGATGACACTGGCCTCTGATGGTCCAAGATGACGTCCTCTGGCGACGATGAGTGTAGGTGATGAGGAAGCAACGGTGATGAGACAGGCGGTTGAAAAAAAACCTCTTCCAAGGATCTTCGGGGCGGTGGTCGAAATTGCTGTACAGGAGGCAGACGGAAGAGCGTCGAAAAGAAGTTTCACAGCGAGGCAAACACCTGCATTGTGAAAACTATCTGATTAGTAGCCTGCGCTGATGCACAGCTACCGAGCCACAGACCGGTGGCGATGGCAGCACGGGCTTTATATTGCTGATAGAATTTTCAGATGATGTTCTGGGTGATGACACTTGCCTCTGATGGTCCAAGATGACGTCCTCTGGCGACGATGAGTGTAGGCGATGAGGAAACAATGGTGATGAGGCAGGCGGTTGAAAAAACCTCTTGCAAGGAACCTCGGGGCGGCGGTCGATACTGATGTACAGGAGGCAGACGGCAGAGCGTCGAAAAGAAGTTTCACAGCGAGGGCAAACACCTGCATTGTGAAAACTCTCTGATTAGTAGCCTGCGCTGATGCACAGCTACCGAGCCCACAGACCGGTCGCGGTGGCAGCAAGGGCTTTATATTGCTGATAGAATTTTCTGATTATGTTCTTGGTGATGACACTTGCCTCTGATGGTCCAAGATAACGTCCTCTGGCGACGATGAGTGTAGGCGATGGGGAAGCAACGGTGATGAGGCAGGCGGTTGAAAAAAGCCTCTTCCAAGGAACTTCGGGGCGGCGGTCGATACTGATGTACAGGAGGCAGACGGCAGAGCGTCGAAAGAAATTTTACAGCGAGGGCAAACACCTGCATTGTGAAAACTATCTGATTAGTAGCCTGCGCTGATGCACAGCTACTGAGCCCACAGACCGGTGGCGATGGCAGCAAGGGCTTTGTATTGCTGATAGAATTTTCAGATGATGTTCTTTTTGATGACACTGGCCTCTGATGGTCCAAGGTGACGTCCTCTGGCGATGATTAGTGTAGGCGATGAGGAAACAACGGTGATGAGGCAGGTGGTTGAAAAAACCCTTCCAAGGAACTTCGGGGAGGCGGTCGATACTGATGTACAGGAGGCAGACGGCAGAGCGTCGAAAAGAAGTTTCACAGCGAGGGCAAACACCTGCATTGTGAAAACTATCTCATTAGTAGCCTGCGCTGATGCACAGCTACCGAGCCAACAGACCGGTGGTGATGGCAGCACGGGCTTTATATTGCTGATAGAATTTTCAGATGATGTTCTTGGGGATGACACTGGCCTCTGATGGTCCAAGATGACGTCCTCTGGCGACGATGAGTGTAGGTGATGAGGAAGCAACGGTGATGAGACAGGCGGTTGAAAAAGCCTCTACCATGGAACTTCGGGGCGGCGGTCGATACTGATGTACAGGAGGCAGGCGGCAGAGCGTCGAAAAGAAGTTTCACAGCGAGGGCAAACACCTGCATTGTGAAAACTATCTCATTAGTAGCCTGCGCTGATGCACAGCTACCGAGCCAACAGACCGGTGGTGATGGCAGCACGGGCTTTATATTGCTGATAGAATTTTCAGATGATGTTCTTGGGGATGACACTGGCCTCTGATGGTCCAAGATGACGTCCTCTGGCGACGATGAGTGTAGGTGATGAGGAAGCAACGGTGGTGAGACAGGCGGTTGAAAAAGCCTCTACCATGGAACTTCGGGGCGGCGGTCGATACTGATGTACAGGAGGCAGGCGGCAGAGTGTCGAAAAGAAGTTTCACAGCGAGGGCAAACACCTGCATTGTGAAAGCTATCTCATTAGTAGCCTGCGCTGATGCACAGCTACCGAGCCGACAGACTGGTGGTGATGGCAGCACGGGCTTTATATTGCTGATAGAATTTTCAGATGATGTTCTTGGGGATGACACTGGCCTCTGATGGTCCAAGATAACGTCCTCTAGCGACGATTAGTGTAGGCGATGGGGAAGCAACGGTGATGAGGCAGGCGGTTGAAAAAAGCCTCTTCCAAGGAACTTCGGGGCGGCGGTCGATACTGATGTACAGGAGGCAGACGGCAAAGCGTCGAAAAGAAGTTTCACAGCGAGGGCAAAAACCTGCATTGCGAAAACTATCTCATTAGTAGCCTTCGCTGATGCACAGCTACCGAGCCAACAGACCGGTGGTGATGGCAGCACGGGCTTTATATTGCTGATAGAATTTTCAGATGATGTTCTTGGGGATGACACTGGCCTTTGATGGTCCAAGATGACGTCCTCTGGCGACGATGAGTGTAGGTGATGAGGAAGCAACGGTGATGAGGCAGGTGGTTGAAAAAACCCTTCCAAGGAACTTCGGGGAGGCGGTCGATACTGATGTACAGGAGGCAGACGGCAGAGCGTCGAAAAGAAGTTTCACAGCGAGGGCAAACACCTGCATTGTGAAAACTATCTCATTAGTAGCCTGCGCTGATGCACAGCTACCGAGCCAACAGACCGGTGGTGATGGCAGCACGGGCTTTATATTGCTGATAGAATTTTCAGATGATGTTCTTGGGGATGACACTGGCCTCTGATGGTCCAAGATGACGTCCTCTGGCGACGATGAGTGTAGGTGATGAGGAAGCAACGGTGATGAGACAGGCGGTTGAAAAAAACCTCTTCCAAGGATCTTCGGGGCGGTGGTCGAAATTGCTGTACAGGAGGCAGACGGAAGAGCGTCGAAAAGAAGTTTCACAGCGAGGCAAACACCTGCATTGTGAAAACTATCTGATTAGTAGCCTGCGCTGATGCACAGCTACCGAGCCACAGACCGGTGGCGATGGCAGCACGGGCTTTATATTGCTGATCGAATTTTCAGATGATGTTCTGGGTGATGACACTTGCCTCTGATGGTCCAAGATGACGTCCTCTGGCGACGATGAGTGTAGGCGATGAGGAAACAATGGTGATGAGGCAGGCGGTTGAAAAAAACCTCTTGCAAGGAACCTCGGGGCGGCGGTCGATACTGATGTACAGGAGGCAGACGGCAGAGCGTCGAAAAGAAGTTTCACAGCGAGGGCAAACACCTGCATTGTGAAAACTCTCTGATTAGTAGCCTGCGCTGATGCACAGCTACCGAGCCCACAGACCGGTCGCGGTGGCAGCAAGGGCTTTATATTGCTGATAGAATTTTCTGATTATGTTGTTGGTGATGACACTTGCCTCTGATGGTCCAAGATAACGTCCTCTGGCGACGATGAGTGTAGGCGATGGGGAAGCAACGGTGATGAGGCAGGCGGTTGAAAAAAGCCTCTTCCAAGGAACTTCGGGGCGGCGGTCGATACTGATGTACAGGAGGCAGACGGCAGAGCGTCGAAAGAAATTTTACAGCGAGGGCAAACACCTGCATTGTGAAAACTATCTGATTAGTAGCCTGCGCTGATGCACAGCTACTGAGCCCACAGACCGGTGGCGATGGCAGCACGGGCTTTGTATTGCTGATAGAATTTTCAGATGATGTTCTTTTTGATGACACTGGCCTCTGATGGTCCAAGGTGACGTCCTCTGGCGATGATTAGTGTAGGCGATGAGGAAACAACGGTGATGAGGCAGGTGGTTGAAAAAACCCTTCCAAGGAACTTCGGGGAGGCGGTCGATACTGATGTACAGGAGGCAGACGGCAGAGCGTCGAAAAGAAGTTTCACAGCGAGGGCAAACACCTGCATTGTGAAAACTATCTCATTAGTAGCCTGCGCTGATGCACAGCTACCGAGCCAACAGACCGGTGGTGATGGCAGCACGGGCTTTATATTGCTGATAGAATTTTCAGATGATGTTCTTGGGGATGACACTGGCCTCTGATGGTCCAAGATGACGTCCTCTGGCGACGATGAGTGTAGCTGATGAGGAAGCAACGGTGATGAGACAGGCGGTTGAAAAAGCCTCTACCATGGAACTTCGGGGCGGCGGTCGATACTGATGTACAGGAGGCAGGCGGCAGAGCGTCGAAAAGAAGTTTCA
Organism: Amblyomma americanum; assembly: GCF_052857255.1. Lineage (NCBI taxonomy): Eukaryota > Metazoa > Arthropoda > Arachnida > Ixodida > Ixodidae > Amblyomma > Amblyomma americanum. The sequence continues at coordinate 208,089,443 of NC_135498.1, forward strand.
CAGCGAGGGCAAACACCTGCATTGTGAAAACTATCTCATTAGTAGCCTGCGCTGATGCACAGCTACCGAGCCAACAGACCGGTGGTGATGGCAGCACGGGCTTTATATTGCTGATAGAATTTTCAGATGATGTTCTTGGGGATGACACTGGCCTCTGATGGTCCAAGATGACGTCCTCTGGCGACGATGAGTGCAGGTGATGAGGAAGCAACGGTGATGAGACAGGCGGTTGAAAAAGCCTCTACCATGGAACTTCGGGGCGGCGGTCGATACTGATGTACAGGAGGCAGGCGGCAGAGTGTCGAAAAGAAGTTTCACAGCGAGGGCAAACACCTGCATTGTGAAAGCTATCTCATTAGTAGCCTGCGCTGATGCACAGCTACCGAGCCGACAGACTGGTGGTGATGGCAGCACGGGCTTTATATTGCTGATAGAATTTTCAGATGATGTTCTTGGGGATGACACTGGCCTCTGATGGTCCAAGATGATGTCCTCTGGCGAAGATGAGTGTAGGCGATGGAGAAGCAACGGTGATGAGGCAGGCGGTTAAAAAAAAACCTCTTCCAAGGATCTTCGGGGCGGTGGTCGAAATTGCTGTACAGGAGGCAGACGGAAGAGCGTCGAAAAGAAGTTTCACAGCGAGGCAAACACCTGCATTGTGAAAACTATCTGATTAGTAGCCTGCGCTGATGCACAGCTACCGAGCCACAGACCGGTGGCGATGGCAGCACGGGCTTTATATTGCTGATAGAATTTTCAGATGATGTTCTTGGTGATGACACTGGCCTCTGATGGTCTAAGATGACGTCTTCTGGCGACGATGAGTGTTGGCGATGAGGAAGCAACGGTGATGAGGCAGGCGATTGAAAAAAGCCTCTTCCAAGGAACTTCGGGGCGGCAGTCGATACTGATGTACAGGAGGCAGACGGCAGAGCGTCGAAAAGTTTCACAAGGAGGGCAAGCACCTGCATTTTGAAAATTATCTGATTAGTAGCCTGCGCTGATGCACAGCTACCGAGCCCACAGACCGGTCGCGATGGCAGCACGGGTTTTATATTGATGATAGAATTTTCTGATTATGTTCTTGGTGATGACACTGGCCTCTGATGGTCCAAGATGATGTCCTCTGGCGAAGATGAGTGTAGACGATGAGGAAGCAAGGGTGATGAGGCAGGCGGTTGAAAAAAGCCTCTTCCAAGGAACTTCGGGGCGGCGGTAGATACTGATGACCAGGAGGCAGACGGCAGAGCGTCGAAAAGTTTCACAGGGAGGGCAAACACCTGCATTGTCAAAACTATCTGATTAGTAGCCTGCGCTGATGCACAGCTACCGAGCCAACAGACCGGTCGCGGTGGCAGCAAGGGCTTTATATTGCTGATAGAATTTTCTGATTATGTTCTTGGTGATGACACTGGCCTCTGTTGGTCCAAGATAACGTCCTCTGGCGACGATGAGTGTAGGCGATGGGGAAGCAACGGTGATGAGGCAGGCGGTTGAAAAAAGCCGCTTCCAAGGAACTTCGGGGCGGCGGTCGATACTGATGTACAGGAGGCAGACGGCAGAGCGTCGAAAGAAATTTTACAGCGAGGGCAAACACCTGCATTGTGAAAACTATCTGATTAGTAGCCTGCGCTGATGCACAGCTACTGAGCCCACAGACCGGTGGCGATGGCAGCACGGGCTTTGTATTGCTGATAGAATTTTCAGATGATGTTCTTTTTGATGACACTGGCCTCTGATGGTCCAAGGTGACGTCATCTGGCGATGATTAGTGTAGGCGAAGAGGAAACAACGGTGATGACGCAGGCGGTTGAAAAAAGTCTCTTCCCAGGAACTTCGGGGCGGCGGTCGATACTGATGTATAGGAGGCAGACGGCAGAGCATCGAAAAGAAATTTCACAGCGAGGGCAAACACCTGCATTGTGAAAAATATCTGATTAGTAGCCTGCGCTGATGCACAGCTAACGAGCCCACAGACCGGTCGGGGTGGCAGCACGGGCTTTATATTGCTGATAGAATTTTCTGATTATGTTCTTGGTGATGACACTGGCCTCTGATGGTCCAAGATAACGTCCTCTGGTGACGATGAGTGTAGGCGATGGGGCAGCAACGGTGATGAGGCAGGCTGTTGAAAAATGCCTCTTCCAAGAAACTTCGGGGCGGCGGTCGAAATTGATGCACAGGTGGCAGACGGCGGAGCGTCGAAAAGAAGTTTCACAGCGAGGGAAAACACCTGCATCTCGAAAAGTAGCGGATTAGTAGCCTGCGTTGATGCACAGCTACCGAGCCCACAGACCGGTCGCGGTGGCAGCACGGGCTTTATATGGATGATAGAATTTTCAGATGATATTCTTGGTGATGACACTGGCCTCTGATGGTCCAAGATGACGTCCTCTGGCGACAATGAGTGTTGGCGATGAGGAAGCAACGGTGATCAGGCAGGCGGTTGAAAAAGGCCTCTTCCAAGAAACTTTGAGGCGGCGGTCAAAATTGATGCACAGGAGGCAGACGGCGGAGCGTCGAAAAGAAGTTTCACAGCGAGGCAAACACCTGCATTGTGAAAAGTAACGGATTAGTAGCCTGCGCTGATGCACAGCTACCGACCCCAGAGACCGGTCGCGGTTGCAGCAGGGGGTTTATATTGCTGATAGAATTTTCTGATTATGTTCTTGGTGATGACACTGGCCTCTGATGGTCCAAGATAACGTCCTCTGGCGACGATGAGTGTAGGCGATGGGGAAGCAACGGTGATGAGGCAGGCGGTTGAAAAAAGCCTCTTCCAAGGAACTTCGGGGCGGCGGTCGATACTGATGTACAGGAGGCAGATGGCAGAGCGTCGAAAAGAAGTTTCACAGCGAGGGCAAACACCTGCATTGTGAAAACTATCTCATTAGTAGCCTGCACTGATGCACAGCTATCGAGCCCACAGACCGGTGGCGATGGCAGCACGGGCTTTATATTGCTGATAGAATTTTCAGATGATGTTCTGGGTGATGACACTTGCCTCTGATGGTCCAAGATGACGTCCTCAGGCGACGATGAGTGTAGGCGATGAGGAAACAATGGTGATGAGGCAGGCGGTTGAAAAAAACCTCTTCCAAGGAACCTCGGGGCGGCGGTCGATATTGATGTACAGGAGGCAGACGGCAGAGCGTCGAAAAGAAGTTTCACAGCGAGGGCAAACACCTGCATTGTGAAAACTCTCTGATTAGTAGCCTGCGCTGATGCACAGCTACCGAGCCCACAGACCGGTCGCGGTGGCAGCAAGGGCTTTATATTGCTGATAGAATTTTCTGATTATGTTCTTGGTGATGACACTTGCCTCTGATGGTCCAAGATAACGTCCTCTGGCGACGATGAGTGTAGGCGATGGGGAAGCAACGGTGATGAGGCAGGCGGTTGAAAAAAGCCTCTACCAAGGAACTTCGGGGCGGCGGTCGATACTGATGTACAGGAGGCAGACGGCAGAGCGTCGAAAGAAATTTTACAGCGAGGGCAAACACCTGCATTGTGAAAACTATCTGATTAGTAGCCTGCGCTGATGCACAGCTACTGAGCCCACAGACCGGTGGCGATGGCAGCACGGGCTTTGTATTGCTGATAGAATTTTCAGATGATGTTCTTTTTGATGACACTGGCCTCTGATGGTCCAAGGTGACGTCCTCTGGCGATGATTAGTGTAGGCGATGAGGAAACAACGGTGATGAGGCAGGTGGTTGAAAAAACCCTTCCAAGGAACTTCGGGGAGGCGGTCGATACTGATGTACAGGAGGCAGACGGCAGAGCGTCGAAAAGAAGTTTCACAGCGAGGGCAAACACCTGCATTGTGAAAACTATCTGATTAGTAGCCTGCGCTGATGCACAGCTACCGACCCCAGAGACCGGTCGCGGTGGCAGCACGGGGTTTATATTGCTGATAGAATTTTCTGATTATGTTCTTGGTGATGACACTGGCCTCTGATGGTCCAAGATAACGTCCTCTGGCGACGATTAGTGTAGGCGATGGGGAAGCAACGGTGATGAGGCAGGCGGTTGAAAAAAGCCTCTTCCAAGGAACTTCGGGGCGGCGGTCGATACTGATGTACAGGAGGCAGACGGCAAAGCGTCGAAAAGAAGTTTCACAGCGAGGGCAAACACCTGCATTGTGAAAACTATCTCATTAGTAGCCTTCGCTGATGCACAGCTACCGAGCCAACAGACCGGTGGTGATGGCAGCACGGGCTTTATATTGCTGATAGAATTTTCAGATGATGTTCTTGGGGATGACACTGGCCTCTGATGGTCCAAGATGACGTCCTCTGGCGACGATGAGTGTAGGTGATGAGGAAGCAACGGTGATGAGGCAGGTGGTTGAAAAAACCCTTCCAAGGAACTTCGGGGAGGCGGTCGATACTGATGTACAGGAGGCAGACGGCAGAGCGTCGAAAAGAAGTTTCACAGCGAGGGCAAACACCTGCATTGTGAAAACTATCTCATTAGTAGCCTGCGCTGATGCACAGCTACCGAGCCAACAGACCGGTGGTGATGGCAGCACGGGCTTTATATTGCTGATAGAATTTTCAGATGATATTCTTGGTGATGACACTGGCCTCTGATGGTCCAAGATGACGTCCTCTGGCGACGATGAGTGCATGCGATGGTGAAGCAACGGTGATCAGGCAGGCGGTTCAAAAAGGCCTCTTCCAAGAAACTTCGGGGCGGCGGTCGATACTGATGTACAGGACGCAGACGGCAGAGCGTCGAAAAGAAGATTTACTGCGAGTGCAAACACCTGCATTGTGAAAACTATCTGATTAGTAGCCTGCGCTGATGCACAGCTACCGAGCCCAAAACCGGTGGCGATGGTAGCACAGGCTTTATATTGCTGATAGAATTTTCAGATTATGTTCTTGGTGATGACACTAGCCTTCGATGGTCCAAGATGACGTCTTCTGGCGACAATGAGTGTTGGCGATGAGGAAGCAACGGTGATCAGGCAGGCGGTTGAAAAAGGCCTCTTCCAAGAAACTTTGAGGCGGCGGTCGAAATTGATGCACAGGAGGCAGACGGCGGAGCGTCGAAAAGAAGTTTCACAGCGAGGCAAACACCTGCATTGTGAAAAGTAACGGATTAGTAGCCTGCGCTGATGCACAGCTACCGACCCCAGAGACCGGTCGCGGTTGCAGCAGGGGGTTTATATTGCTGATAGAATTTTCTGATTATGTTCTTGGTGATGACACTGGCCTCTGATGGTCCAAGATAACGTCCTCTGGCGACGATGAGTGTAGGCGATGGGGAAGCAACGGTGATGAGGCAGGCGGTTGAAAAAAGCCTCTTCCAAGGAACTTCGGGGCGGCGGTCGATACTGATGTACAGGAGGCAGATGGCAGAGCGTCGAAAAGAAGTTTCACAGCGAGGGCAAACACCTGCATTGTGAAAACTATCTCATTAGTAGCCTGCACTGATGCACAGCTATCGAGCCCACAGACCGGTGGCGATGGCAGCACGGGCTTTATATTGCTGACAGAATTTTCAGATGATGTTCTGGGTGATGACACTTGCCCCTGATGGTCCAAGATGACGTCCTCAGGCGACGATGAGTGTAGGCGATGAGGAAACAATGGTGATGAGGCAGGCGGTTGAAAAAAACCTCTTGCAAGGAACCTCGGGGCGGCGGTCGATACTGATGTACAGGAGGCAGACGGCAGAGCGTCGAAAAGAAGTTTCACAGCGAGGGCAAACACCTGCATTGTGAAAACTCTCTGATTAGTAGCCTGCGCTGATGCACAGCTACCGAGCCCACAGACCGGTCGCGGTGGCAGCAAGGGCTTTATATTGCTGATAGAATTTTCTGATTATGTTCTTGGTGATGACACTTGCCTCTGATGGTCCAAGATAACGTCCTCTGGCGACGATGAGTGTAGGCGATGGGGAAGCAACGGTGATGAGGCAGGCGGTTGAAAAAAGCCTCTACCAAGGAACTTCGGGGCGGCGGTCGATACTGATGTACAGGAGGCAGACGGCAGAGCGTCGAAAGAAATTTTACAGCGAGGGCAAACACCTGCATTGTGAAAACTATCTGATTAGTAGCCTGCGCTGATGCACAGCTACTGAGCCCACAGACCGGTGGCGATGGCAGCACGGGCTTTGTATTGCTGATAGAATTTTCAGATGATGTTCTTTTTGATGACACTGGCCTCTGATGGTCCAAGGTGACGTCCTCTGGCGATGATTAGTGTAGGCGATGAGGAAACAACGGTGATGAGGCAGGTGGTTGAAAAAACCCTTCCAAGGAACTTCGGGGAGGCGGTCGATACTGATGTAGAGGAGGCAGACGGCAGAGCGTCGAAAAGAAGTTTCACAGCGAGGGCAAACACCTGCATTGTGAAAACTATCTGATTAGTAGCCTGCGCTGATGCACAGCTACCGACCCCAGAGACCGGTCGCGGTGGCAGCACGGGGTTTATATTGCTGATAGAATTTTCTGATTATGTTCTTGGTGATGACACTGGCCTCTGATGGTCCAAGATAACGTCCTCTGGCGACGATTAGTGTAGGCGATGGGGAAGCAACGGTGATGAGGCAGGCGGTTGAAAAAAGCCTCTTCCAAGGAACTTCGGGGCGGCGGTCGATACTGATGTACAGGAGGCAGACGGCAAAGCGTCGAAAAGAAGTTTCACAGCGAGGGCAAACACCTGCATTGTGAAAACTATCTCATTAGTAGCCTTCGCTGATGCACAGCTACCGAGCCAACAGACCGGTGGTGATGGCAGCACGGGCTTTATATTGCTGATAGAATTTTCAGATGATGTTCTTGGGGATGACACTGGCCTCTGATGGTCCAAGATGACGTCCTCTGGCGACGATGAGTGTAGGTGATGAGGAAGCAACGGTGATGAGGCAGGTGGTTGAAAAAACCCTTCCAAGGAACTTCGGGGAGGCGGTCGATACTGATGTACAGGAGGCAGACGGCAGAGCGTCGAAAAGAAGTTTCACAGCGAGGGCAAACACCTGCATTGTGAAAACTATCTCATTAGTAGCCTGCGCTGATGCACAGCTACCGAGCCAACAGACCGGTGGTGATGGCAGCACGGGCTTTATATTGCTGATAGAATTTTCAGATGATGTTCTTGGGGATGACACTGGCCTCTGATGGTCCAAGATGACGTCCTCTGGCGACGATGAGTGTAGGTGATGAGGAAGCAACGGTGATGAGACAGGCGGTTGAAAAAAAACCTCTTCCAAGGATCTTCGGGGCGGTGGTCGAAATTGCTGTACAGGAGGCAGACGGAAGAGCGTCGAAAAGAAGTTTCACAGCGAGGCAAACACCTGCATCGTGAAAACTATCTGATTAGTAGCCTGCGCTGATGCACAGCTACCGAGCCACAGACCGGTGGCGATGGCAGCACGGGCTTTATATTGCTGATAGAATTTTCAGATGATGTTCTGGGTGATGACACTTGCCTCTGATGGTCCAAGATGACGTCCTCTGGCGACGATGAGTGTAGGCGATGAGGAAACAATGGTGATGAGGCAGGCGGTTGAAAAAAACCTCTTGCAAGGAACCTCGGGGCGGCGGTCGATACTGATGTACAGGAGGCAGACGGCAGAGCGTCGAAAAGAAGTTTCACAGCGAGGGCAAACACCTGCATTGTGAAAACTCTCTGATTAGTAGCCTGCGCTGATGCACAGCTACCGAGCCCACAGCCCGGTCGCGGTGGCAGCAAGGGCTTTATATTGCTGATAGAATTTCCTGATTATGTTCTTGGTGATGACACTTGCCTCTGATGGTCCAAGATAACGTCCTCTGGCGACGATGAGTGTAGGCGATGGGGAAGCAACGGTGATGAGGCAGGCGGTTGAAAAAAGCCTCTTCCAAGGAACTTCGGGGCGGCGGTCGATACTGATGTACAGGAGGCAGACGGCAGAGCGTCGAAAGAAATTTTACAGCGAGGGCAAACACCTGCATTGTGAAAACTATCTGATTAGTAGCCTGCGCTGATGCACAGCTACTGAGCCCACAGACCGGTGGCGATGGCAGCACGGGCTTTGTATTGCTGATAGAATTTTCAGATGATGTTCTTTTTGATGACACTGGCCTCTGATGGTCCAAGGTGACGTCCTCTGGCGATGATTAGTGTAGGCGATGAGGAAACAACGGTGATGAGGCAGGTGGTTGAAAAAACCCTTCCAAGGAACTTCGGGGAGGCGGTCGATACTGATGTACAGGAGGCAGACGGCAGAGCGTCGAAAAGAAGTTTCACAGCGAGGGCAAACACCTGCATTGTGAAAACTATCTCATTAGTAGCCTGCGCTGATGCACAGCTACCGAGCCGACAGACCGGTGGTGATGGCAGCACGGGCTTTATATTGCTAGTAGAATTTTCAGATGATGTTCTTGGGGATGACACTGGCCTCTGATGGTCCAAGATGACGTCCTCTGGCGACGATGAGTGTAGGTGATGAGGAAGCAACGGTGATGAGACAGGCGGTTGAAAAAGCCTCTACCATGGAACTTCGGGGCGGCGGTCGATACTGATGTACAGGAGGCAGGCGGCAGAGCATCGAAAAGAAGTTTCACAGCGAGGGCAAACACCTGCATTGTGAAAACTATCTCATTAGTAGCCTGCGCTGATGCACAGCTACCGAGCCAACAGACCGGTGGTGATGGCAGCACGGGCTTTATATTGCTGATAGAATTTTCAGATGATGTTCTTGGGGATGACACTGGCCTCTGATGGTCCAAGATGACGTCCTCTGGCGACGATGAGTGTAGGTGATGAGGAAGCAACGGTGATGAGACAGGCGGTTGAAAAAGCCTCTACCATGGAACTTCGGGGCGGCGGTCGATACTGATGTACAGGAGGCAGGCGGCAGAGCGTCGAAAAGAAGTTTCACAGCGAGGGCAAACACCTGCATTGTGAAAGCTATCTCATTAGTAGCCTGCGCTGATGCACAGCTACCGAGCCGACAGACTGGTGGTGATGGCAGCACGGGCTTTATATTGCTGATAGAATTTTCAGATGATGTTCTTGGGGATGACACTGGCCTCTGATGGTCCAAGATGATGTCCTCTGGCGAAGATGAGTGTAGGCGATGGAGAAGCAACGGTGATGAGGCAGGCGGTTAAAAAAAAAACCTCTTCCAAGGATCTTCGGGGCGGTGGTCGAAATTGCTGTACAGGAGGCAGACGGAAGAGCGTCGAAAAGAAGTTTCACAGCGAGGCAAACACCTGCATTGTGAAAACTATCTGATTAGTAGCCTGTGCTGATGCACAGCTACCGAGCCACAGACCGGTGGCGATGGCAGCACGGGCTTTATATTGCTGATAGAATTTTGAGATGATGTTCTTGGTGATGACACTGGCCTCTGATGGTCTAAGATGACGTCTTCTGGCGACGATGAGTGTTGGCGATGAGGAAGCAACGGTGATGAGGCAGGCGATTGAAAAAAGCCTCTTCCAAGGAACTTCGGGGCGGCAGTCGATACTGATGTACAGGAGGCAGACGGCAGAGCGTCGAAAAGTTTCACAAGGAGGGCAAGCACCTGCATTTTGAAAATTATCTGATTAGTAGCCTGCGCTGATGCACAGCTACCGAGCCCACAGACTGGTGGCGGTGGCAGCACGGGCTTTATATTGCTGATAGATTTTTCTGATGATGTTCTTGGGGATGACACTAGCCTCTGATGGTTCAAGATGACGTCCTCTGGCGACGATGAGTGTAGGCGATGGGGAAGCAACGGTGATGAGTCTGGCGGTTGAAAAAGGCCTCTTCCATGGAACTTCGGGGCGGCGGTCGAAATCGATGTACAGGAGGCAGACGGCGGAGCGTCGGAAAGAAGTTTCACAGTGAGGGCAAACACCTGCATTGTGAAAAGTAGCGGATTAGTAGCCTGCGCTGATGCACAGCTACCGAGCCCACAGACCGGTCGCGATGGCAGCACGGGTTTTATATTGATGATAGAATTTTCTGATTATGTTCTTGGTGATGACACTGGCCTCTGATGGTCCAAGATGATGTCCTCTGGCGAAGATGAGTGTAGACGATGAGGAAGCAAGGGTGATGAGGCAGGTGGTTGAAAAAACCCTTCCAAGGAACTTCGGGGCGGCGGTAGATACTGATGACCAGGAGGCAGACGGCAGAGCGTCGAAAAGTTTCACAGGGAGGGCAAACACCTGCATTGTCAAACCTATCTGATTAGTAGCCTGCGCTGATGCACAGCTACCGAGCCCACAGACTGGTGGCGGTGGCAGCACGGGCTTTATATTTCTGATAGATTTTTCAGATGATGTTCTTGGGGATGACACTAGCCTCTGATGGTTCAAGATGTCCTCTGGCGACAATGAGTGTAGGCGATGGCGAAGCAACGGTGGTGAGGCAGGCGGTTGAAAAAGGCCTCTTCCAAGGATCTTCGGGGCGGTGGTCGAAATCGATGAACAGGAATCAGACGGCAGAGCGTCGAAAAGAAGTTTTACAGCGAGGCAAACACCTGCATTGTGAAAACTATCTGATTAGTAGCCTGCGCTGATGCACAGCTACCGAGCCACAGACCGGTGGCGATGGCAGCACGGGCTTTATATCGCTGATAAATTTTCAGATGATGTTCTTGGTGATGACACTGGCCTCTGATGGTCCAAGATGATGTCCTCTGGCGACGATGAGTGTAGACGATGAGGAAGCAACGGTGATGAGGCAGGAGGTTGAAAAAAGCCTCTTCCAAGGAACTTCGGGGCGGCGGTAGATACTGATGACCAGGAGGCAGACCGCAGAGCGTCGAAAAGTTTCACAGGGAGGGCAAACACCTGCATTGTGAAAACTATCTGATTAGTAGCCTGCGTTGATGCACAGCTACCGAGCCCACAGACTGGTGGCGGTGGCAGCACGGGCTTTATATTGCTGATAGATTTTTCTCATGATGTTCTTGGGGTTGACACTAGCCTCTGATGGTTCAAGATGACGTCCTCTGGCGACGATGAGTGTAGGCGATGGGGAAGCAACGGTGATGAGTCTGGCGGTTGAAAAAGGCCTCTTCCATGGAACTTCGGGGCGGCGGTCGAAATCGATATACAGGAGGCAGACGGCGGAGCGTCGAAAAGAAGTTTCACAGTGAGGGCAAACACCTGCATTGTGAAAAGTAGCGGATTAGTAGCCTGCGCTGATGCACAGCTACCGAGCCCACAGACCGGTCGCGATGGCAGCACGGGTTTTATATTGATGATAGAATTTTCTGATTATGTTCTTGGTGATGAAACTGCCTCTGATAGTCCAAGATGATGTCCTCTGGCGAAGATGAGTGTAGGCGATGGAGAAGCAACGGTGATCAGGCAGGCGGTTGAAAAAAGCCTCTTCCAAGGAACTTCGGGGCGGCGGTAGATACTGATGACCAGGAGGCAGACGGCAGAGCGTCGAAAAGTTTCACAGGGAGGGCAAACACCTGCATTGTCAAAACTATCTGATTAGTAGCCTGCGCTGATGCACAGCTACCGAGCCCACAGAATGGTGGCGGTGGCAGCACGGGCTTTATATTGCTGATAGATTTTTCAGATGATGTTCTTGGGGATGACACTAGCCTCTGATGGTTCAAGATGTCCTCTGGCGACAATGAGTGTAGGCGATGGCGAAGCAACGGTGGTGAGGCAGGCGGTTGAAAAAGGCCTCTTCCAAGGATCTTCGGGGCGGTGGTCGAAATCGATGAACAGGAATCAGACGGCAGAGCGTCGAAAAGAAGTTTTACTGCGAGGGCAAACACCTGCATTGTGAAAAGTAGCTGATGCACAGATATCGAGCCCACAGACCGGTGGCGATGACAGCAGGGGCTTTATGTGTCTGATAGAATGTTCAGATGATGTTCTTGGTGATGACACTGGCCTCTGATGGTCCAAGATGACGTCCTCTGGCAACGATGACTGTATGCGATGGGGAAGCAACGGTGATGAGGCAGGCGGTTGAAAAAGGCCTCTTCCAAGGAACTTTGGGGAGGCTGTCGAAATTGATGCAGAGGAGGCATACGGCAGAGCGTCTAAAAGAAGTTTCGCAGCGAGGAAAAACACCTGCATTGTGAAAAGTAGCAGAAGTAAAGGAGGAAGGCCATGTTGACATAATTTTCTTAGATTTCGAAAATCCATTTGACCGCGTGTGTCACCAAAAGTTGCTTCTAAAATTAAAACCGATATTAAAAAATGACTCACTGCTACAATGGATAGAGGCATATCTTTCATCAAGGAAACGAAGCGTGTTCATTGATGGAATGTGTCCAAGGCCGGCACTTGTTCGTGCCGGCATCCCACAGGGATCTGTTCTCGGCCCGTTATTTTTCTTATCTTTATTAACGACATAGTAACGAATATACTGGTGAAAATCAGATTGTTTGCAGACGACTGCATCCTTTATAATGAAATTAACAGCCCAAGAGACCAGGCCGTACTAAATTCTTCACTTACCGCTATCGAAACATGGTGCTTGACATGGCAAATGAAGATAAATACAACAAAAAGAGTAGCAATGACAGTCACCAGACAACGGCAACCATTACCCTTTAAATACTGCATCAATGGACAGGTTCTCTCTTCTGTACTAAGTTAGAAATACTTATGTGTAATTCTAACATCCGACCTAAGATAAAATGAAAACGTAACCTACATCACAAAAAAGTCCATGCAGAAACTGGGATATCTGAGCAGATGTTTGCAACAGTCGACACAAGAAATAAAACTTCTAGCGTATAAATCCTACATTAGACCAATCCTTGAATATAGCTGTATTGGATGGGATTCATGGACCCAGCAAAATATCAATAAGTTGGAGAGGGTACAAAGAAAATCGGTAAGATTTATTTTCTGTTCCTATAGCTGGCGCACTTCACCAAGCATACTTGTTAAACAGGCTGACTTGGACCCACTACGAATCAGACGCTATCGGGAAAGGTTGAAGATCATGTATTTACTGAACCATGGGAAACTAGGAGTAGAAAAGAATAAGTGCATTTAACCAGTCACTAGACGCTCAACGCGATCGCATCACTCAAAAAAGTTAAAGGAATATTCTAATAAAACCGATGGTTTCAAAAATTCATATTTCCCACGAACGGTCCGAGATTGGATCTTGCTGTCTCCAAACACAGCGGAAAGTCGATCGGCCGAGTCATTCTGCAGAGCGCTAAAGAACATAGGTATGTAAATCTTTTATTGGAAACAGATGAAGTATAACCTGTTTTACTTGTTTGTTGTGATTTTCCCTACCACCGCGATGCTCTACAATTAGAATTCATGTGCCTACATTTTTTTTATTTTTTTATGCGAAAACTGTGCTAAAATGGTTCTGTAGTGCTTTTTTTGCTATGTTATGTTTGTTTCTATCCTATTTCCCACTCCTGCCTAAGGCCTCAAATAAGGCTGGCAGTATCTTCGAAATAATAAATTAGTAGCCTGCGATGATGCACAGCTACCGAGCCCACTGACCGGCGGCGATGACAGCACGGGCTTTATATGGATGATAGAATTTTCAGATGATATTCTTGGTGATGACACTGGCCTCTGATGGACCAAGATGACGTCCTCTGGCGACGTTGAGTGCATGCGATGGTGAAGCAACGGTGATCAGGCAGGCGGTTCAAAAAGGCCTCTTCCAAGGAACTTCGGGGTGGCGGTCGAAATCAATGCACAGGAAGCAGACGGCAGAGCATCGAAAAGAAGTTTCACAGCTAGGGCAAACATCTGCGTTGTGAAAACTATCTGATTAGTAGCCTGCGCTGATGCACAGCCACCGATCCGACATACCGGTGGCGATGGCAGCACGGGCTTTATATTGCTGATAGAATTTTCAGATGATGTTCTTGGGAATGACACTGGCCTCTGATGGTCCAAGATGACGTCCTCTGGCGACGATGAGTGTAGGCGATGAGGAAGCAACGGTGATGAGGCAGGCGGTTGAAAAAAGCCTGTACCAAGGAACTTCGGGGCGGCGGTCGACACTGATGTACAGGAGGCAGACGGCAGAGCGTCGAAAGAAGTTTTACAGCGAGGCAAACACCTGCATTATGAAAACTATCTGATTAGTAGCCTGCGCTGATGCACAGCTACCGAGCCACAGACCGGTGGCGATGGCAGCACGGGCTTTATATCGCTGATAAATTTTCAGATGATGTTCTTGGTGATGACACTGGCCTCTGATGGTCCAAGATGATGTCCTCTGGCGACGGTGAGTGTAGACGATGAGGAAGCAAGGGTGATGAGGCAGGCGGTTGAAAAAAGCCTCTTCCAAGAACTTCGGGGCGGCGGTAGATACTGATGACCAGGAGGCAGACGGCAGAGCGTCGAAAAGTTTCACAGGGAGGGCAAACACCTGCATTGTGAAAACTATCTGATTAGTAGCCTGCGCTGATGCACAGCTACCGAGCCCACAGACTGGTGGCGGTTGCAGCACGGGCTTTATATTGCTGATAGATTTTTCTGATGATGTTCTTGGGGATGACACTAGCCTCTGATGGTTCAAGATGACGTCCTCTGGCGACAATGAGTGTAGGCGATTGCGAAGCAACGGTGGTGAGGCAGGCGGTTGAAAAAGACCTCTTCCAAGGATCTTCGGGCGGTGGTCGAAATCGATGAAGAGGAATCAGGCGGCAGACCGTCGAAAAGAAGTTTTACAGCGAGGGCAAACACCTGCATTGTGAAAAGTAGCTGATGCACAGATACCGAGCCCACAGACCGGCGGCGATGACAGCAGGGGCTTTATGTGTCTGATAGAATGTTGAGATGATGTTCCTGGTGATGACACTGGTCTCTGATGGTCCATGATGACGTCCTCTGGCGACGATGAGCGTAGACGATGAGGAAGCAACGGTGATGAGGCAGGCGGTTGAAAAAAGCCTCTTCCAAGGAACTTCGGGGCGGCAGTCGATACTGATGTACAAAAAGTATGGTGGAGCTGCCATAAAAAAAACATAAACCAAAAAGCTCCTGCCTGCGCCACTACGAGGTAGACGGCAGAGCGTCGAAAAGAAGTTTCACAGCGAGGGCAAACACCTGCATTGTGAAGTGTCTGATTAGTAGCGTTCGCTTATGCTCAGCTACCGAGCCCACAGGCCGGTGGCGATGAGAGCAGGGGCTTTATAAGGCTGATAAAATTTTCAGATGATGTTCCTGTTGATGACACTGGCCTCTGATGGTCCAAGATGACGTCCTCTGGCAACCATGAGTGTATGCGATGGGGAAGCAACGGTGGTGATGCAGGCGGTTGAAAAAGGACTCTTCCAAGGATCTTTGGGGAGGCTGTCGAAATTGATGTAGAGGAGGCATACGGCAGAGCGTCTAAAAGAAGTTTCGCAGCGACGAAAAACACCTGCATTGTGAAAAGTATCAGAAGTTAAGGAGGAAGGCCATGTTGACATGATTTTCTTAGATTTCGACAATGCATTTGACCGCGTGTGTCACCAAAAGTTGCTTCTAAAATTAAAACCGATATTAAAAAATGTCTCACTGCTACGATGGATAGAGGCATATCTTTCATCAAATAAACGAAGCGTGTTCATTGATGGAATGTGTCCAAGGCCGGCACTTGTTCGTGCCGGCATCCCACAGGGATCTGTTCTCGGCCCGTTATTTTTCTTATCTTTATTAACGACATAGTAACGAATATACTGGTGAAAATCAGGTTGTTTGCAGACGACTGCATCCTTTATAATGAAATTAACAGCCCAAGAGACCAGGCCGTACTAGATTCTTCACTTACCGCTATCGAAACATGGTGCTTGATATGGCAAATGAATATAAATACAAAAAACAGTAGAAATGACAGTCACCAGAAAACGGCAACCATTACCCTTTAAATACTGCATCAATGGACAGGTTCTCTCATCTGTACAAAGTTACAAATACGTAGGTGTAATTCTAACATCCCACCTCAAATGGAATGAACACATAACCTACATCACAAAAAAGTCCTTGCAGAAACTGGGATATCTGAGCGGATGTTTGCAACAGTCAACACAAGAAATAAAACTTCTAGCCTATAAAACCTACATTAGACCAATTCTTGAATATAGCTGTATTGTATGGGATCCATGAACCCAGCAAAATATCAATACTTTGGAGAGCATCCAAAGAAAATCGGTAAGATTTATATTCAGTTCCTATAGCTGGCGCACTGCACCAAGCATACTTGTTAAACAGGCTGGCTTGGACCCACTACGAATCAGACGCTATCGGGAAAGGTTGAAGATCATGTATTTACTGTACCATGACAAACTAGGAGTAGAAAAGACTAAGTACATTGAACCAGTCACTAGACGCCCAACGCGATCGCACCACTCAAAAAAATTAAAGGGATATTCTAGTAAAACCGATGGTTTCAAAAATTCATATTTCCCTCGAAAGACCGGAATTGGAACTTGCTGTCTCCAAACACAGTGGAAAGTCGATCGGCCGAGTCATTCTGCAGCGCGCTAAAGAAAAACATAGGTATGTAAAACTTTTATTGGAAACAGATGAATTATAACCTGTTTTGTTTATTTGTTGTGATTTTCCCTACCGCCGCGATGGTCTACAATTAGCATTCATGTGCCTACATTTTTCTTTTTTTACTTTATTATGCGAAAACTGTGCTAAAATGGTTCTGTAGCGCTTTTTATGCTGTGTTTTCTTTGTTTCTATCTTATTTCGTACTCCTGCCTAAGGCCTAAAATAAGGCTGGCAATATCTTCGAAATAATAAATTAGTAGCCTGCGATGATATACAGCTACCGAGCCCACAGACCGGCGGCGATGACAGCACGGGCTTTATATGGCTGATAGAATTTTCAGATGATATTCTAGGTGATGACACTGGCCTCTGATGGTCCAAGATGACGTCCTCTGGCGACGACGAGTGTAGGCGATGAGGAAGCAATGGTGATGAGTCAGGCGGTTGAAAAAGACCTCTTCTAAGGAACTTCGGCGCGGCGGTCGAAAGAGATGTACAGGAGGCAGACGGCCGAGCGTCGAAAAGAAGTTTCACAGCGAGGGCAAATACCTGCATTGTGAAAAGTAGCTGATTAGTAGCCTGCGCTGATGCACAGCTACCGAGCCCACAGACCGGTGACGATGGCAGCACGGGCTTTATATTGCTGATAGAATTTTCTGATTATGTTCTTGGTGATGACTCTGGCCTGTGATGGTCCAAGATGACGTCCTCTGGCGACGATGAGTGCAGGCGATGGGGAAGCAACGGTGATGAGTCAGGCGGTTGAAAATAGCCTCTTCCAAGGAACTTCGGGGCGGCGGTCAAAATTGATGTACAGGAGGCAGACGGCGGAGCGTCGAAAGGATGTTTCGCAGCGAGGGCAAACACCTGCATTGTGAAAAGTAGCGGATTAGTAGCCTGCGCTGATGCACAGCTACCGAGCCCACAGAACGGTGGTGATGGCAGCACGGGCTTTATATTGCTGATAGAATTGTCAGATGATGTTCTTGTTGATGACACTGGCCTCTGATGGTCCAAGATGACGTCCTCTGGCGACAATGAGTGTAGGCGATGGGGAAGCAATGGTGATGAGTCAGGCGGTTGAAAAAGGCCTCTTCTAAGCAACTTCGGCGCGGAGATCGAAACTGATGTACAAAAAGTATGGTGGAGCTGCCATAAAAAACAACGTAAACCAATAAGAGGAGGCAGACGGCGGAGCGTCGAAAAGAAGTTTCACAGCGAGGGCAAACACCTGCATTGTGAAAAGTAGCGGATTGGTAGCCTGCGCTGGTGCACAGCTACCGAGCCCGCGACCGGTGGCGATGGCAGCGCGGGCTTTACATTGATGATAGAATTTTCTGATTATGTTCTTGGTGATGACACTGGCCCTGATAGTCCAACATGATGTCCTCTGGCGACGATGAGTGTAGGCGATGGGGAAGCAATGGTGATGAGTCAGGCGGTTGAAAAAGGCCTCTTCTAAGCAACTTCGGCGCGGCGATCGAAATTGATGTACAAAAAGTATGGTGGAGCTGCCATAAAAAACAACGTAAACCAATAACAGGAGGCAGACGGCGGAGCGTCGAAAAGAAGTTTCACAGCGAGGGCAAACACCTGCATTGTGAAAAGTAGCTGATTAGTAGCCTGCGCTGCTGCACAGCTACCGAGCCCACAGAACGGTGGCGATGGCAGCACGGGCTTTACATTGCTGATAGAATTTTCTGATTATGTTCTTGGTGATGACACTGGCCTCTGATGGTCCAAGATGATGTCCTCTGGCGAAGATGAGTGTAGGCGATGGAGAAGCAACGGTGATGAGGCAAGCGGTTGAAAAAAAACCTCTTCCAAGGATCTTCGGGGCGGTGGTCGAAATTGATGTACAGGAGGCAGACGGAAGAGCGTCGAAAAGAAGTTTCACAGCGAGGCAAACACCTGCATTGTGAAAACTATCTGATTAGTAGCCTGCGCTGACGCACAGCTACCGAGCCACAGACCGGTGGCGATGGCAGCACGGGCTTTATATCGCTGATAAATTTTCAGATGATGTTCATGGTGATGACACTGGCCTCTGATGGTCCAAGATGACGTCCTCTGGCGACGATGAGTGTAGACGATGAGGAAGCAACGGTGATGAGGCAGGCGGTTGAAAAAAGTTTCTTCCAAGGAACTTCGGGGCGGCGGTAGATACTGATGACCAGGAGGCAGACGGCAGAGCGTCGAAAAGTTTCACAGGGAGGGCAAACACCTGCATTGTGAAAATTATCTGATTAGTAGCCTGCGCTGATGCACAGCTACCTAGCCCACAGACTGGTGGCGGTGACAGCACGGGCTTTTTATTGCTGATAGATTTTTCAGATGATGTTCTTGGGGATGACACTAGCCTCTGATGGTTCAAGATGTCGTACTCTGGCGACAATGAGTGTAGGCGATGGCGAAGCAACGGTGGTGAGGCAGGCGGTTGAAAAAGGCCTCTTCCAAGGATCTTCGGGGCGGTGGTCGAAATCGATGAACAGGAATCAGACGGCAGAGCGTCGAAAAGAAGTTTTACAGCGAGGGCAAACACCTGCATTGTGAAAAGTAGCTGATGCACAGATACCGAGCCCACAGACCGGCGGCGTTGACAGCAGGGGCTTTATGTGTCTGATAGAATGTTCAGATGATGTTGCTGGTGATGACACTGGTCTCTGATGGTCCATGATGACGTCCTCTGGCGACGATGAGCGTAGACAATGAGGAAGCAACGGTGATGAGGCAGGCGGTTGAAAAAAGCCTCTTCCAAGGAACTTCGGGGCGGCAGTCGATACTGATGTACAAAAAGTATGGTGGAGCTGCCATAAAAAAACATAAACCAAAAAGCTCCTGCCTGCGCCACTACGAGGCAGACGGCAGAGCGTCGAAAAGAAGTTTCACAGCGAGGGCAAACACCTGCATTGTGAAAAGTGTCTGATTAGTAGCGTTCGCTTATGCTCAGCTACCGAGCCCACCGGCCGGTGGCGATGAGAGCAGGGGCTTTATAAGGCTGATAGAATTTTCAGATGATGTTCCTGTTGATGACACTGGCCTCTGATGGTCCAAGATAACGTCCTCTGGCAACCATGAGTGTATGCGATGGGGAAGCAACGGTGATGATGCAGGCGGTTGAAAAAGGCCTCTTCCAAGGATCTTTGGGGAGGCTGTCGAAATTGATGTAGAGGAGGCATACGGCAGAGCGTCTAAAAGAAGTTTCGCAGGCGAGGAAAAACACCTGCATTGTGAAAAGTAGCAGAAGTAAAGGAGGAATGCCATGTTGACATGATTTTCTTAGATTTCGAAAATGCTTTTGACCGCGTGTGTCACCAAAAGTTGCTTCTAAAATTAAAACCGATATTAAAAAATGACTCACTGCTACAATGGATAGAGGCATATCTTTCATCAAGGAAACGAAGCGTGTTCATTGATGGAATGTGTCCAAGGCCGGCACTTGTTGGTGCCGGCATCCCACAGGGATCTGTTCTCGGCACGTTATTTTTCTTATCTTTATTAACGACATAGTAACGAATATACTGGTGAAAATCAGGTTGTTTGCAGACGACTGCATCCTTTAAAATGAAATTAACAGCCCAAGAGACCAGGCCGTACTAAATTCTTCACTTACCGCTATCGAAACATGGTGCTTGACATGGCAAATGAAGATAAATACAACAAAAACAGTAGCAATGACAGTCACCAGACAACGGCAACCATTACCCTTTAAATACTGCATCAATGGACAGGTTCTCTCTTCTATATTAAGTTACAAATACTTATGTGTAATTCTAACATCCGACCTCAGATAAAATGAACACGTAACCTACATCACAAAAAAGTCCATGCAGAAACTTTGATATCTGAGCAGATGTTTGCAACAGTCGACACAAGAAATAAAACTTCTAGCGTATAAAACCTACATTAGACCAATCCTTGAATATAGCTGTATTGTATGGGATCCATGGACCCAGCAAAATATCAATAAGTTGGAGAGTATACAAAGAAAATCGGTAAGATTTATTTTCTGTTCCTATAGCTGGCGCACTTCACCAAGCATACTTGTTAAACAGGCTGGCTTGGACCCACTACGAATCAGACGCTATCGGGAAAGGTTGAAGATCATGTATTTACTGTACCATGAGAAACTAGGAGTAGAAAAGAATAAGTGCATTGAACCAGTCACTAGACGCTCAACGCGATCGCATCACTCAAAAAAGTTAAAAGAATATTCTAATAAAACCGATGGTTTCAAAAATTCATATTTCCCACGAACGGTCCGAGATTGGATCTTGCTGTCTCCAAACACAGCGGAAAGTCGATCGGCCGAGTCATTCTGCAGAGCGCTAAAGAACATAGGTATGTAAATCTTTTATTGGAAACAGATGAAGTATAGCCGGTTTTACTTATTTGTTGTGATTTTTCCTACCACCGCGATGGTCTACAATTAAAATTCATGTGCCTACATTTTTTTTATTTTTTATGCGAATACTGTGCTAAAATGGTTCTGTAGTGCTTTCTATGCTGTGTTATGTTTGTTTCTATCTTATTTCCCACTCCTGCCTAAGGCCTCAAATAAGGCTGGCAGTATCTTCGAAATAATAAATTAGTAGCCTGCGATGATGCACAGCTACCGAGCCCACAGACAGGCGGCGATGACAGCACGGGCTTTAATATGGATGATAGAATTTTCAGATGATATTCTTGGTGATGACACTGGCCTCTGATGGTCCAAGATGACGTCCTCTGGCGACAATGAGTGCATGCGATGGTGAAGCAACGGTGATTAGGCAGGCGGTTAAAAAAGGCCTCTTCCAAGGAACTTCGGGGTGGCGGTCGAAATCGATGCACAGGAAGCAGACGGCAGAGCATCGAAAAGAAGTTTCACAGCGAGGGCAAACATCTGCGTTGTGAAAACTATCTGATTAGTAGCCTGCGCTGATGCACAGCCACCGATCCGACATACCGGTGGCGATGGCAGCACCGGCTTTATATTGCTGATAGAATTTTCAGATGATGTTCTTGGGAATGACACTGGCCTCTGATGGTCCAAGATGACGTCCTCTGGCGACGATGAGTGTAGGCGATGAGGAAGCAACGGTGATGAGGCAGGCGGTTGAAAAAAGCCTCTACCAAGGAACTTCGGGGCGGCGGTCGACACTGATGTACAGGAGGCAGAGGGCAGAGCGTCGAAAGAAGTTTTACAGCGAGGCAAACACCTGCATTATGAAAACTATCTGATAAGTAGCCTGCGCTGATGCACAGCTACCGAGCCACAGACCGGTGGCGATGGCAGCACGGGCTTTATATCGCTGATAAATTTTCAGATGATGTTCTTGGTGATGACACTGGCCTCTGATGGTCCAAGATGATGTCCTCTGGCGACGATGAGTGTAGACGATGAGGAAGCAATGGTGATGAGGCAGGCGGTTGAAAAAAGCCTCTTCCAAAGAACTTCGGGGCGGCGGTAGATACTGATGTATAGGAGGCAGACGGCAGAGCATCGAAAAGAAATTTCACAGCGAGGGCAAACACCTGCATTGTGAAAAATATCTGATTAGTAGCCTGCGCTGATGCACAGCTACCGAGCCCACAGACCGGTCGGGGTGGCAGCACGGGCTTTATATTGCTGATAGAATTTTCTGATTAAGTTCTTGGTGATGAAACTGGCCTCTGATGGTCCAAGATAACGTCCTCTGGCAACGATGAGTGTAGGCGATGGGGCAGCAACGGTGATGAGGCAGGCTGTTGAAAAATGCCTCTTCCAAGAAACTTCGGGGCGGCGGTCGAAATTTATGCACAGGAGGCAGACGGCGGAGCGTCGAAAAGAAGTTTCACAGCGAGGGAAAACACCTGCATCTCGAAAAGTAGCGTATTAGTAGCCTGCGTTGATGCACAGCTACCGAGCCCACAGACCGGTCGCGGTGGCAGCACGGGCTTTATATGGATGATAGAATTTTCAGATGATATTCTTGGTGATGACACTGGCCTCTGATGGTCCAAGATGACGTCCTCTGGCGACGATGAGTGCATGCGATGGTGAAGCAACGGTGATCAGGCAGGCGGTTCAAAAAGGCCTCTTCCAAGGTACTTCGGGGCGGCGGTCGATACTGATGTACAGGAGGCAGACGGCAGAGCGTCGAAAAGAAGTTTTACTGCGAGTGCAAACACCTGCATTGTGAAAACTATCTGATTAGTAGCCTGCGCTGATGCACAGCTACCGAGCCCAAAACCGGTGGCGATGGTAGCACAGGCTTTATATTGCTGATAGAATTTTCAGATTATGTTCTTGGTGATGACACTAGCCTCTGATGGTCCAAGATGACATCTTCTGGCGACAATGAGTGTTGGCGATGAGGAAGCAACGGTGATCAGGCAGGCGGTTGAAAAAGGCCTCTTCCAAGAAACTTCGAGGCGGCGGTCGAAATTGATGCACAGGAGGCAGACGGCGGAGCGTCGAAAAGAAGTTTCACAGCGAGGCAAACACCTGCATTGTGAAAAGTAACGGATTAGTAGCCTGCGCTGATGCACAGCTACCGACCCCAGAGACCGGTCGCGGTTGCAGCAGGGGGTTTATATTGCTGATAGAATTTTCTCATTATGTTCTTGGTGATGACACTGGCCTCTGATGGTCCAAGATAACGTCCTCTGGCGACGATGAGTGTAGGCGATGGGGAAGCAACGGTGATGAGGCAGGCGGTTGAAAAAAGCCTCTTCCAAGGAACTTCGGGGCGGCGGTCGATACTGATGTACAGGAGGCAGATGGCAGAGCGTCGAAAAGAAGTTTCACAGCGAGGGCAAACACCTGCATTGTGAAAACTATCTCATTAGTAGCCTGCGCTGATGCACAGCTATCGAGCCCACAGACCGGTGGCGATGGCAGCACGGGCTTTATATTGCTGATAGAATTTTCAGATGATGTTCTGGGTGATGCCACTTGCCTCTGATGGTCCAAGATGACGTCCTCTGGCGACGATGAGTGTAGGCGATGAGGAAACAATGGTGATGAGGCAGGCGGTTGAAAAAAACCTCTTCCAAGGAACCTCGGGGCGGCGGTCGATACTGATGTACAGGAGGCAGACGGCAGAGCGTCGAAAAGAAGTTTCACAGCGAGGGCAAACACCTGCATTGTGAAAACTCTCTGATTAGTAGCCTGCGCTGATGCACAGCTACCGAGCCCACAGACCGGTCGCGGTGGCAGCAAGGGCTTTATATTGCTGATAGAATTTTCTGATTATGTTCTTGGTGATGACACTGGCCTCTGATGGTCCAAGATAACGTCCTCTGGCGACGATGAGTGTAGGCGATGGGGAAGCAACGGTGATGAGGCAGGCGGTTGAAAAAAGCCTCTTCCAAGGAACTTCGGGGCGGCGGTCGATACTGATGTACAGGAGGCAGACGGCAGAGCGTCGAAAGAAATTATACAGCGAGGGCAAACACCTGCATTGTGAAAACTATCTGATTAGTAGCCTGCGCTGATGCACAGCTACTGAGCCCACAGACCGGTGGCGATGGCAGCACGGGCTTTGTATTGCTGATAGAATTTTCAGATGATGTTCTTTTTGATGACACTGGCCTCTGATGGTCCAAGATGACGTCCTCTGGCGATGATTAGTGTAGGCGATGAGGAAACAACGGTGATGAGGCAGGCGGTTGAAAAAACCCTTCCAAGGAACTTCGGGGAGGCGGTCGATACTGATGTACAGGAGGCAGACGGCAGAGCGTCGAAAAGAAGTTTCACAGCGAGGGCAAACACCTGCATTGTGAAAACTATCTGATTAGTAGCCTGCGCTGATGCACAGCTACCGACCCCAGAGACCGGTCGCGGTGGCAGCACGGGGTTTATATTGCTGATAGAATTTTCTGATTATGTTCTTGGTGATGACACTGGCCTCTGATGGTCCAAGATAACGTCCTCTGGCGACGATTAGTGTAGGCGATGGGGAAGCAACGGTGATGAGGCAGGCGGTTGAAAAAAGCCTCTTCCAAGGAACTTCGGGGCGGCGGTCGATACTGATGTACAGGAGGCAGACGGCAGAGCGTCGAAAAGAAGTTTCACAGCGAGGGGAAACACCTGCATTGTGAAAACTATCTCATTTGTAGCCTGCGCTGATGCACAGCTACCGAGCCAACAGACCGGTGGTGATGGCAGCACGGGCTTTATATTGCTGATAGAATTTTCAGATGATGTTCTTGGGGATGACACTGGCCTCTGATGGTCCAAGATGACGTCCTCTGGCGACGATGAGTGTAGGTGATGAGGAAGCAACGGTGATGAGACAGGCGGTTGAAAAAGCCTCTACCATGGAACTTCGGGGCGGCGGTCGATACTGATGTACAGGAGGCAGGCGGCAGAGCGTCGAAAAGAAGTTTCACAGCAAGGGCAAACACCTGCATTGTGAAAGCTATCTCATTAGTAGCCTGCGCTGATGCACAGCTACCGAGCCGACAGGCCGGTGGTGATGGCAGCACGGGCTTTATATTGCTGATAGAATTTTCAGATGATGTTCTTGGGGATGACACTGGCCTCTGATGGTCCAAGATGATGTCCTCTGGCGACGATGAGTTTAGGGATTGGGAAGCAACGGTGATGAGTCTGGCGGTTGAAAAAGGCCTCTTCCATGGAACTTCGGGGCGGCGGTCGAAATCGATGTACAGGAGGCAGACGGCGGAGCGTCGAAAAGAAGTTTCACAGTGAGGGCAAACACCTGCATTGTGAAAAGTAGCGGATTAGTAGCCTGCGCTGATGCACAGCTACCGAGCCCACGGACCGGTCGCGATGGCAGCACGGGTTTTATATTGATGATAGAATTTTCTGATTATGTTCTTGGTGATGAAACTGCCTCAGATAGTCCAAGATGATGTCCTCTGGCAAAGATGAGTGTAGGCGATGGAGAAGCAACGGCGATGAGGCAGGCGGTTAAAAAAAAACCTCTTCCAAGGATCTTCGGGGCGGTGGTCGAAATTGATGTAAAGGAGGCAGACGGAAGAGCGTCGAAAAGAAGTTTCACAGCGAGGCAAACACCTGCATTGTGAAAACTATCTGATTAGTAGCCTGCGCTGATGCACAGCTACCGAGCCACAGACCGGTGGCGATGGCAGCACGGGCTTTATATCGCTGATAAATTTTCAGATGATGTTCATGGTGATGACACTGGCCTCTGATGGTCCAAGATGACGTCCTCTGGCGACGATGAGTGTAGACGATGAGGAAGCAACGGTGATGAGGCAGGCGGTTGAAAAAAGCCTCTTCCAAGGAACTTCGGGGCGGCGGTAGATACTGATGACCAGGAGGCAGACGGCAGAGCGTCGAAAAGTTTCACAGGGAGGGCAAACACCTGCATTGTGAAAATTATCTGATTAGTAGCCTGCGCTGATGCACAGCTACCTAGCCCACAGACTGGTGGCTGTGGCAGCACGGGCTTTTTATTGCTGATAGATTTTTCAGATGATGTTCTTGGGGGTGACACTAGCCTCTGATGGTTCAAGATGTCGTCCTCTGGCGACAATGAGTGTAGGCGATGGCGAAGCAACGGTGGTGAGGCAGGCGGTTGAAAAAGGCCTCTTCCAAGGATCTTCGGTGCGGTGGTCGAAATCGATGAACAGGAATCAGACGGCAGAGCGTCGAAAAGAAGTTTTACAGCGAGGGCAAACACCTGCATTGTGAAAAGTAGCTGATGCACAGATACCGAGCCCACAGACCGGCGGCGCTGACAGCAGGGGCTTTATGTGTCTGATAGAATGTTCAGATGATGTTCCTGGTGATGACACTGGTCTCTGATGTTCCATGATGACGTCCTCTGGCGACGATGAGCGTAGACAATGAGGAAGCAACGGTGATGAGGCAGGCGGTTGAAAAAAGCCTCTTCCAAGGAACTTCGGGGCGGTAGTCGATACTGATGTACAAAAAGTATGGTGGAGCTGCCATAAAAAAACATAAACCAAAAAGCTCCTGCCTGCGCCACTACGAGGCAGACGGCAGAGCGTCGAAAAGAAGTTTCACAGCGAGGGCAAACACCTGCATTGTGAAAAGTGTCTGATTAGTAGCGTTCGCTTATGCTCAGCTACCGAGCCCACCGGCCGGTGGCGATGAGAGCAGGGGCTTTATAAGGCTGATAGAATTTTCAGATGATGTTCCTGTTGATGACACTGGCCTCTGATGGTCCAAGATGATGACCTCTGGCAACCATGAGTGTATGCGATGGGGAAGCAACGGTGATGATGCAGGCGGTTGAAAAAGGCCTCTTCCAAGGATCTTTGGGGAGGCTGTCGAAATTGATCTAAAGGAGGCATACGGCAGAGCGTCTAAAAGAAGTTTCGCAGCGAGGAAAAACACCTGCATTGTGAAAAGTAGCAGTAGTAAAGGAGGAAGGCCATGTTGACATGATTTTCTTAGATTTCGAAAATGCATTTGACCGCGTGTGTCACCAAAAGTTGCTTCTAAAATTAAAACCGATATTAAAAAATGACTCACTGCTACAATGGATAGAGGCATATCTTTCATCAAGGAAACGAAGCGTGTTCATTGATGGAATGTGTCCAAGGCCGGCACTTGTTCGTACCGGCATCCCACAGGGATCTGTTCTCGGCACGTTATTTTTCTTATCTTTATTAACGACATAGTAACGAATATACTGGTGAAAATCAGGTTGTTTGCAGACGACTGCATCCTTTAAAATGAAATTAACAGCCCAAGAGACCAGGCCGTACTAAATTCTTCACTTACCGCTATCGAAACATGGTGCTTGACATGGCAAATGAAGATAAATACAACAAAAACAGTAGCAATGACAGTCACCAGACAACGGCAACCATTACCCTTTAAATACTGCATCAATGGACAGGTTCTCCCTTCTATACTAAGTTACAAATACTTATGTGTAATTCTAACATCCGACCTCAGATAAAATGAACACGTAACCTACATCACAAAAAAGTCCATGCAGAAACTGGGATATCTGAGCAGATGTTTGCAACAGTCGACACAAGAAATAAAACTTCTAGCGTATAAAACCTACATTAGACCAATCCTTGAATATAGCTGTATTGTATGGGATCCATGGACCCAGCAAAATATCAAAAAGTTCCTATAGCTGGCGCACTTCACCAAGCATACTTGTTAAACAGGCTGGCTTGGACCAACTACGAATCAGACGCTATCGGGAAAGGTTGAAGATCATGTATTTACTGTACCATGAGAAACTAGGAGTAGAAAAGAATAAGTGCATTGAACCAGTCACTAGACGCTCAACGCGATCGCATCACTCAAAAAAGTTAAAAGAATATTCTAATAAAACCGATGGTTTCAAAAATTCATATTTCCCACGAACGGTCCGAGATTGGATCTTGCTGTCTCCAAACACAGCGGAAAGTCGATCGGCCGAGTCATTCTGCAGAGCGCTAAAGAACATAGGTATGTAAATCTTTTATTGGAAACAGATGAAGTATAACCTGTTTTATTTATTTGTTGTGATTTTTCCTACCACCGCGATGGTCTACAATTAAAATTCATGTGCCTACATTTTTTTTATTTTTTATGCGAATACTGTGCTAAAATGGTTCTGTAGTGCTTTCTATAATGTGTTATGTTTGTTTCTATCTTATTTCCCACTCCTGCCTAAGGCCTCAAATAAGGCTGGCAGTATATTCGAAATAATAAATTAGTAGCCTGCGATGATGCACAGCTACCGAGCCCACAGACAGGCGGCGATGACAGCACGGGCTTTATATGGATGATAGAATTTTCAGATGATATTCTTGGTGATGACACTGGCCTCTGATGGTCCGAGATGACGTCCTCTGGCGACAATGAGTGCATGCGATGGTGAAGCAACGGTGATCAGGCAGGCGGTTAAAAAAGGCCTCTTCCAAGGAACTTCGGGGTGGCGGTCGAAATCGATGCACAGGAAGCAGACGGCAGAGCATCGAAAAGAAGTTTCACAGCGAGGGCAAACATCTGCGTTGTGAAAACTATCTGATTAGTAGCCTGCGTTGATGCACAGCTACCGAGCCGACATACCGGTGGCGATGGCAGCACGGGCTTTATATTGCTGATAGAATTTTCAGTTGATGTTCTTGGGAATGACACTGGCCTCTGATGGTCCAAGATGACGTCCTCTGGCGACGATGAGTGTAGGCGATGAGGAAGCAACGGTGATGAGGCAGGCGGTTGAAAAAAGCCTCTACGAAGGAACTTCGGAGCGGCGGTCGATACTGATGTACAGGAGGCAGACGGCAGAGCGTCGAAAGAAGTTTTACAGCGAGGGCAAACACCTGCATTGTGAAAACTATCTTATTAGTAGCCTGCGCTGATGCACAGCTACTGAGCCCACAGACCGGTGGCGATGGCAGCACGGGCTTTGTATTGCTGATAGAATTTTCAGATGATGTTATTTTTGATGACACTGGCCTCTGATGGTCCAAGATGACGTCCTCTAGCGATGATTAGTGTAGGCGATGAGGAAACAACGGTGATGACGCAGGCGGTTGAAAAAAGTCTCTTCCCAGGAACTTCGGGGCGGCGGTCGATACTGATGTATAGGAGGCAGACGGCAGAGCGTCGAAAAGAAGTTTCACAGCGAGGGCAAACACCTGCATTGTGAAAAATATCTGATTAGTAGCCTGCGCTGATGCACAGCTACCGAGCCCACAGACCGGTCGGGGTGGCAGCACGGGCTTTATATTTCTGATAGAATTTTCTGATTATGTTCTTGGTGATGACACTGGCCTCTGATGGTCCAAGATAACGTCCTCTGGCGACGATGAGTGTAGGCGATGGGGCAGCAACGGTGATGAGGCAGGCTGTTGAAAAATGCCTCTTCCAAGAAACTTCGGGGCGGCGGTCGAAATTGATGCACAGGAGGCAGACGGCGGAGCGTCGAAAAGAAGTTTCACAGCGAGGGTAAACACCTGCATCTCGAAAAGTAGCGGATTAGTAGCCTGCGTTGATGCACAGCTACCGAGCCCACAGACCGGTCGCGGTGGCAGCACGGGCTTTATATGGATGATAGAATTTTCAGATGATATTCTTGGTGATGACACTGGCCTCTGATGGTCCAAGATGACGTCCTCTGGCGACGATGAGTGCATGCGATGGTGAAGCAACGGTGATCAGGCAGGCGGTTCAAAAAGGCCTCTTCCAAGGAACTTCGGGGCGGCGGTCGATACTGATGTACAGGAGGCAGACGGCAGAGCGTCGAAAAGAAGTTTTACTGCGAGTGCAAACACCTGCATTGTGAAAACTATCTGATTAGTAGCCTGCGCTGATGCACAGCTACCGAGCCCAAAACCGGTGGCGATGGCAGCACAGGCTTTATATTGATGATAGAATTTTCAGATTATGTTCTTGGTGATGACACTAGCCTCTGATGGTCCAAGATGACGTCTTCTGGCGGCAATGAGTGTTGGCGATGAGGAGGCAACGGTGATCAGGCAGGCGGTTGAAAAAGGCCTCTTCCAAGAAACTTCGAGGCGGCGGTCGAAATTGATGCACAGGAGGCAGACGGCGGAGCGTCGAAAAGAAGTTTCACAGCGAGGGCAAACACCTGCATTGTGAAAACTATCTCATTAGTAGCCTGCGCTGAGGCACAGCTATCGAGCCCACAGACCGGTGGCGATGGCAGCACGGGCTTTATATTGCTGATAGAATTTTCAGATGATGTTCTTGGTGATGACACTTGCCTCTGATGGTCCAAGATGACGTCCTCTGGCGACGATGAGTGTAGGCGATGAGGAAACAATGGTGATGAGGCAGGCGGTTGAAAAAACCTCTTCCAAGGAACCTCGGGGCGGCGGTCGATACTGATGTACAGGAGGCAAACGGCAGAGCGTCGAAAAGAAGTTTCACAGCGAGGGCAAACACCTGCATTGTGAAAACTCTCTGATTAGTAGCCTGCGCTGAGGCACAGCTACCGACCCCAGAGACCGGTCGCGGTGGCAGCACGGGGTTTATATTGCTGATAGAATTTTCTGATTATGTTCTTGGTGATGACACTGGCCTCTGATGGTCCAAGATAACGTCCTCTGGCGACGATTAGTGTAGGCGATGGGGAAGCAACGGTGATGAGGCAGGCGGTTGAAAAAAGCCTCTTCCAAGGAACTTCGGGGCGGCGGTCGATACTGATGTACAGGAGGCAGACGGCAGAGCGTCGAAAAGAAGTTTCACAGCGAGGGCAAACACCTGCATTGTGAAAACTATCTCATTAGCAGCATGCGCTGATGCACAGCTACCGAGCCGACAGACCGGTGGTGATGGCAGCACGGGGTTTATATTGCTGATAGAATTTTCTGATTATGTTCTTGGTGATGACACTGGCCTCTGATGGTCCAAGATAACGTCCTCTGGCGACGATGAGTGTAGGCGATGAGGAAGCAACGGTGATGAGGCAGGCGGTTGAAAAAGCCTCTTCCAAGGAACTTCGGGGCGGCGGTCGATACTGATGTGCAGGAGGCATGCGGCAGAGCGTCGAAAAGAAGTTTCACAGCGAGGGCAAACACCTGCATTGTGAAAGCTATCTCATTAGTAGCCTGTGCTGATGCACAGCTACCGAGCCCACAGACCGGTGGTGATGGCAGCACGGGCTTTATATTGCTCATAGAATTTTCAGATGATGTTCTTGGGGATGACACTGGCCTCTGGATGGATGGATGGATGGATGGATACGGCTGAATCCTTTACATCGGGCGGTGGCTCAAGCCACCTAGCCATGTCTTGTGAAATTTTACTCCTGTCTTGCTTTTAGCCACCAATCAGATAGCCTTCGCTTGGTTACTTCTAACCTCTTAAAATCCACTTTCCCTTCACTATCCCTAAACCCCAATGCCTTGGGTAAGTCCGCTCCGCTGCCTTCCACTGTAGGGTGAAGCCCTTTACAAAAAAGTATCAAGTGTTCAGCCGTTTCCTCCTCCTCTCCGCACGCAATGCACAAAGTGTCTATCTCCTGGTACCTGACTCTATACTTCTTAGTCCGCAAAACTCCAGTCCTGGCCTCAAACAACAAAGAACTTCCCCTACAATTATCATAGATATTTTCTTTGACAATTTCCTGTTTAAAGGTCCGGTATGTTTCTAGTGCCGATTTCGTCAGCATCCCTGTTTTCCACAAAGCTCTCTCTGTTCCTTTAACCTTTTTCTTAACCGATAATTGCTGATTTGCCCCCTTACTGCTGTCCAGATATTTGCTTGTCAATTTTCTAGTTCGCTTTCTCCATTTCGTGTCAACATTCTTTATATACAGGTATCTGAAAACTTTCCTAGCCCACCGCTTTTCCTCCATCCTTCTCAATCGTTCCTCAAATGCTATCTTACTGCTAGCCTCTCTGCTCTCGAAAGACGCCCATCCCATATCACCCTGTACCCCCTGATTTGGTGTATTGCCATGTGCTCCCAAAGCTAACCTCCCTACTCCCCGTTGCCTAATTTCCAGCCTTGCTTGAACATCTGGCCTCATACACAGGACCACATTCCCGAAGGTCAGGCTAGGGACCATCACCCCTTTCCAGATCCCTCTTACCACCTCATACCTATTGTAATTCCACAGTGCCCTATTTTTCATGACAGCTGCATTCCTACTAGCTTTATTCATTACATATTTTTCATGCTCTGTCAGATACTCAGCACTCTTATGGTCCAAGATGACGTCCTCTGGCGACGATGAGTGTAGGTGATGAGGAAGCAACGGTGATGAGACAGGCGGTTGAAAAAGCCTCTACCATAGAACTTCGGGGCGGCGGTCGATACTGATGTACAGGAGGCAGGCGGCAGAGCGTCGAAAAGAAGTTTCACAGCGAGGGCAAACACCTGCATTGTGAAAACTATCTGATTAGTAGCCTGCGCTGATGCACAGCTACCGAGCCCACAGAACGGTGGCGATGGCAGCACGGGCTTTATATTGCTGATAGAATTTTCAGATAATGTTCTTGGTGATGACACTAGCCTCTGATGGTCCAAGATGACGTCCTCTGGCCACGATGAGTGTAGGCGTCGAGGAAACAATGGTGATGAGGCAGGCGGTTGAAAAAAACCTCTTCCAAGGAACCTCGGGGCGGCGGTCGATACTGATGTACAGGAGGCAGACGGCAGAGCGTCGAAAAGAAGTTTCACAGCGAGGGCAAACACCTGCATTGTGAAAACTATCTCATTAGTAGCCTGCGCTGATGCACAGCTACCGAGCCGACAGACCGGTGGTGATGGCAGCACGGGCTTTATATTGCTGATAGAATTTTCAGATAATGTTCTTGGGGATGACACTGGCCTCTGATGGTCCAAGATGACGTCCTCTGGCGACGATGAGTGTAGGCGATGAGGAAGCAACGGTGATGAGACAGGCGGTTGAAAAAAGCCTCTACCATGGAACTTCGAGGCGGCGGTCGATACTGATGTACAGGAGGCAGGCGGCAGAGCGTCGAAAAGAAGTTTCACAACGAGGGCAAACACCTGCATTGTGAAAACTATCTCATTAGTAGCCTGCGCTGATGCACAGCTATCGAGCCCACAGACCGGTGGCGATGGCAGCACGGGCTTTATATTGCTGATAGAATTTTCAGATGATGTTCTTGGTGCTGACACTTGCCTCTGATGGTCCAAGATGACGTCCTCTGGCGACGATGAGTGTAGGCGATGAGGAAACAATGGTGATGAGGCAGGCGGTTGAAAAAAACCTCTTCCCAGGAACCTCCGGGCGGCGGTCGATACTGATGTACAGGAGGCAGACGGCAGAGCGTCGAAAAGAAGTTTCACAGCGAGGGCAAACACCTGCATTGTGAAAACTCTCTGATTAGTAGCCTGCGCTGATGCACAGCTACCGAGCCCACAGACCGGTCGCGGTGGCAGCACGGGGTTAATATTGCTGATAGAATTTTCTGATTATGTTCTTGGTGATGACACTGGCCTCTGATGGTCCAAGATAACGTCCTCTGGCGACGATTAGTGTAGGCGATGGGGAAGCAACTGTGATGAGGCAGGCGGTTGAAAAAAGCCTCTTCCAAGGAACTTCGGGGCGGCGGTCGATACTGATGTACAGGAGGCAGACGGCAGAGCGTCGAAAAGAAGTTTCACAGCGAGGGCAAACACCTGCATTGTGAAAACTATCTCATTAGTAGCCTGCGCTGATGCACAGCTACCGAGCCGACAGACCGGTGGTGATGGCAGCACGGGCTTTATATTGCTGATAGAATTTTCAGATGATGTTCTTGGGGATGACACTGGCCTCTGATGGTCCAAGATGACGTCCTCTGGCGACGATGAGTGTAGGCGATGAGGAAACAATGGTGATGAGGCAGGCGGTTGAAAAAAACCTCTTCCAAGGAACCTCGGGGCGGCGGTCGATACTGATGTACAGGAGGCAGACGGCAGAGCGTCGAAAAGAAGTTTCACAGCGAGGGCAAACACCTGCATTGTGAAAAGTAGCTGATGCACAGATACCGAGCCCACAGACCGGCGGCGATGACAGCAGGGGCTTTATATGTCTGATAGAATGTTCAGATGATGTTCCTGGTGATGACACTGGCCTCTGATGGTCCAAGATGATGTCCTCTGGCGACGATGAGCGTAGACGATGGGGAAGCAACGGTGATGAGGCAGGCGGTTGAAAAAAGCCTCTTCCAAGGAACTTCGGGGCGGCAGTCAATACTGATGTACAAAAAGTATGGTGGAGCTGCCATAAAAAAAAACGTAAACCAATAAGCTCCTGCCTGCGCCACTACGAGGCAGACCGCAGAGCGTCGAAAAGAATTTTCACAGCGAGGGCAAACACCTGCATTGTGAACAGTGTCTGATTAGTAGCGTGCGCTTATGCACAGCTACCGAGCCCACAGGCCGGCGGCGATGAGAGCAGGGGCTTTATATGGCTGATAGAATTTTCGGATGATGTTCCTGTTGATGACACTGGCCTCTGATGGTCCAAAATGACGTCCTCTGTCAACGATGAGTGTAAGCGATGGGGAAGCAACGGTGATGAGGCAGGCGTTTGTAAAAGGCCTCTTCCAAGGAACTTTAGGGAGGCGGTGGAAATTGATGTAGAGGAGGCATACGGCAGAGCGTAAAAAGAAGTTTTGCAGCGAGGAAAAACACCTGCATTGTGAAAAGTAGCACAAGTGAAGGAGGAAGGCCATGTTGACATGATTTTCTTAGATTTCGAAAATGCATTTGACCGCGTGTGTCACGAAAAGTTGCTTCTAAAATTAAAACCGATATTAAAAAATGACTCACTGCTACAATGGATAGAGGCATATCTTTCATCAAGGAAACGAAGCGTGTTCATTGATGGAATGTGTCCAAGGCCGGCACTTGTTCGTTCCGGCATCCCACAGGGATCTGTCCTCGGCCCGTTATTTTTCTTATCTTTATTAACGACATAGTAACGAATATACTGGTGAAAATCAGGTTGTTTGCAGACGACTGCATCCTTTATAATGAAATAACAGCCCAAGTGACCAGGCCGTATTAAATTCTTCACTTACCGCTATCGAAACATGGTGCTTGACATGGCAAATGAAGATAAACACAAAAAAACAGTAGCAATGACAGTCACCAGACAACGGCAACCATTTCCCTTTACATACTGCATCAGTGGACAGGTTCTCTCTTCTGTACAAAGTTACAAATACTTATGTGTAATTCTAACATCCGACCTCAGATAAAATGAACACGTAACCTACATCACAAAAAAGTCCATGCAGAAACTGGGATATCTGAGCAGATGTTTGCAACAGTCAACACAAGAAATAAAACTTCTAGCGTATAAAACCTACATTAGACCAATCCTTGAATATAGCTGTATTGTATGGAATCCACGGACCCAGCAAAATATCAATAAGTTGGAGAGGATACAAAGAAAATCGGTAAGATTTATATTCAGTTCCTATAGCTGGCGCACGTCACCAAGCATACTTGTTAAACAGGCTGGCTTGGACCCACTACGAATGATACCCCTGTCACACGGGACTTCTTCTCGGCCTTTGCCGTAAAGTTGTCTTATTGCACTAAAGGAGGAAAACCGAAAAGGAGCAGCGACGCTGCTACACGGCAAATCCAAAGGAGCTAGAACGCGGCCTCCGGGAATGCCAAAAGTCACCGCTGTGTGTCAAGCGGCGCTAGTAACATTATGAAATTAAAGCAGACGGTAGCACTTCAGCTAAGAGTGCATTGGTTTATGTTGGAAAAAGTAGCTATCACGATAATAAACGAGCGTTCTGACGGTGAGAAACGAATATTTTGAAACAAAGTTTCTTTTTTTTTTCATCGTTCTCGGTCCGACCACGGTAGGCGCACTTTTCCGTTCGGCTCCTCGTTGTGTTCGAGAAGCGTGCTTTGTTGCTTGTGTCTTTGTGCACACAAGCAAACTCAAAACACGCACTCAACAAATAGCAAACGAAGAAAAAACAGCAAAGCGAGATGCGCAAGCACGTGTGTGTCGATGCGGCTGCTGAAAAGCGTTCAAGTCCTTTCTTAGCAGTGTGGATGTCTTTAGTCATAGCCTCCTCTACGGTTAAGTGCACTGTAACGCAAAATTAACCATTGAATAAGATAAATTCGATATTTTTTACGGTTTCAAAACTAAAAATTGCGTCAATTTTTTATTCTTTGAGCTCGCTAGCTGGCGCTGCCGTCTGGGTTGCTCCCTTAAGCAACTTTAAGGCCGCTGACGGCCGCCTTTATTGCTACGGAACTTTATCGCAAAGGTCTCGACGCTTTGCCGTGTAGATGCGCGTCACGTGCCTTTGGGGCAAAGGACCTTAATTTCTAAGGCCTTACAAGTGCCCGTGTGACAGGGGTATCAGACGCTATCGGGAAAGGTTGAAGATCATGTATTTACTGTACCATGAGAAACTAGGAGTAGAAAAGAATAAGTACATTGAACCAGTCACTAGACGCTCAACGCGATCGCATCACTCAAAAAAGGTAAAAGAATATTCTAGTAAAACCGATGGTTTCAAAAATTCATATTTCCCACGAACGGTCCGAGATTGGAACTTGCTGTCTCCAAACACAGTGGAAAGACGATCGGCCGAGTCATTCTGCAGAGCGCTAAAGAAAAACACAGGTATGTAAATCTTTTATTGGAAACAGATGAAGTATAACCTGTTTTACTTATTTGTTGTGATTTTTTCTACCCCCGCGATGGTCTGCAATTAGTATTCATGTGCCTACATTTTTTTTATTTTTTTTATGCGAAAACTGTGCTAAAATGGTTCTATAGTGCTTTTTATGCTGTGTTATGTTTGTTTCTATCTTATTTCACACTCCTGCCTAAGGCCTCAAATAAGGCTGGCAGTATCTTCGAAATAATAAATTAGTAGCCTGCGATGATGCACAGCTACCGAGCCCACAGACAGGCGGCGATGACAGCACGGGCTTTATATGGATGATAGAATTTTCAGATGATATTCTTGGTGATGACACTGGCCTCTGATGGTCCATGATGACGTCCTCTGGTGACGATGAGTGCATGCGATGGTGAAGCAACGGTGATCAGGCGGGCGGTTGAAAAAGGCCTCTTCCAAGAAACTTCGAGATGGCGGTCGAAATTGATGCACAGGAGGCAGACGGCGGAGCGTCGAAAAGAATTTTCACAGCGAGGCAAACACCTGCATTGTGAAAAGTAACGGATTAAGAGCCTGCGCTGATGCACAGCTACCGAGCCGACAGACCGGTGGCGATGGCAGCACGGGCTTTATATTGCTGATAGAATTTTCAGATGATGTTCTTGGTGATGACACTGGCCTCTGATGGTCCAAGATGACGTCCTCTGGCGACGATGAGTGTAGGCGATGAGGAAGCAACGGTGATGAGACAGGCGGTTGAAAAACGCCTCTACCAAGGAACTTCGGGGCGGCGGTCGATACTGATGTACAGGAGGCAGACGGCAGAGCGCCGAAAAGAAGTTTCACAGCGAGGGCAAACACCTGCATTGTGAAAATTATCTGATTAGTAGCCTGCGCTGATGCACAGATACCGAGCCCACAGACCGGTGGCGATGGCAGCACGGGCTTTATATTGCTGATAGAATTTTCAGATGATGTTCTTGGTGATGACACTTGCCTCTGATGGTCCAAGATGACGTCCTCTGGCGACGATGAGTGTAGGCGATGAGGAAACAACGGTGATGAAGCAGGCGGTTAAAAAAAACCTCTTCCAAGGAACCTTGGTGCGGCGGTCAATACTGATAAACAGGAGGCAGACGGCAGAGCATCGAAAAAAAGTTTCACAGCGAGGGCAATTATCTGCATTGTGAAAACTATCTTATTAGTAGCCTGCGCTGATGCGCAGCTACCGAGCCAACAGACCGGTGGCGATGGCAGCACGGGCTTTATATTGCTGATAGAATTTTCAGATGATGTTCTTGGGGATGACACTGGCCTCTAATGGTCCAAGATGACGTTCTCTGGCGACGATGAGTGTAGGCGATGAGGAAACAACGGTGATGAGGCAGGCGGTTGAAAAAAACCTCTTCCAAGGAACCTCGGGGCGGCGGTCGATACTGATGTACAGGAGGCAGACGGCAGATGGTCGAAAAGAAGTTTCACAGCGAGGGCAAACACCTGCATTGTGAAAACTATCTGATAAGTAGTCTCCGCTGATTCACAGATACCGAGCCCACAGACCGGTGGCGATGACAGCACGTTCTTTATATTGCTGATAGATTTTTCTGATTATGTTCTTGGTGATGACACTGGCCTCTGATGGTCCAAGATGACGTCCTCTGGCGACGACGAGTGTAGGTGATAGGGAAGCAACGGTGATGAGGCAGGCGGTTGAAAAAGGCCTCTTCCAATGAACTTCGGTGCGGCGGTCGAAATCGATGCACAGGAAGCAGACGGCAGAGCGTCGAAAAGAAGTTTCACAGCGAGGGCAAACACTTGCATTATGAAAAGGAGCTGATTAGTAGTCTGCTCTGATGCACAGCTACCTAGCCCACAGACCGGCAGCGATGACAGCAGGGGTTTGTTTGGCTGATAGAATTTTCAGATGATGTTCTTGGGGATGACACTAGCCTCTGATGGTTCAAGATGACGTCCTCTGGCAACGATGAGTGTAGGCGTTGGCGAAGCAACGGTGGTGAGGCAGGCGGTTGAAAAAGGCCTCTTCCAAGGATCTTCGGGGCAGTGGTCGAAATCGATAAACAGGAATCAGACGGCAGAGCGTCGAAAATAAGTTTTACAGCGAGGGCAAACACCTGCATTGTGAAAAGTAGCTGATGCACAGATACCGAGCCCACAGACCGGCGGCGATGACAGCAGGGGCTTTATATGTCTGATAGAATGTTCAGATGATGTTCCTGGTGATGACACTGGCCTCTGAGGGTCCAAGATGATGTCCTCTGGCGACGATGAGCGTAGACGATGGGGAAGCAACGGTGATGAGGCAGGCGGTTGAAAAAAGCCTCTTCCAAGGAACTTCGGGGCGGCAGTCAATACTGATGTACAAAAAGTATGGTGGAGCTGCCATAAAAAAAAACGTAAACCAATAAGCTCCTGCCTGCGCCACTACGAGGCAGACGGCAGAGCGTCGAAAAGAAGTTTCACAGCGAGGGCAAACACCTGCATTGTGAACAGTGTCTGATTAGTAGCGTGCGCCTATGCACAGCTACCGAGCCCACAGGCCGGCGGCGATGAGAGCAGGGGCTTTATATGGCTGATAGAATTTTCGGATGATGTTCCTGTTGATGACACTGGCCTCTGATGGTCCAAGATAACGTCCTCTGGCAACCATGAGTGTAAGCGATGGGGAAGCAACGGTGATGAGGCAGGCGTTTGGAAAAGGCCTCTTCCAAGGAACTTTAGGGAGGCTGTGGAAATTGATGTAGAAGAGGCATACGGCAGAGCGTAAAAAGAAGTTTTGCAGCGAGGAAAAACACCTGCATTGTGAAAAGTAGCACAAGTGAAGGAGGAAGGCCATGTTGACATGATTTTCTTAGATTTCGAAAATGCATTTAACCGCGTGTGTCACGAAAAGTTGCTTCTAAAATTAAAACCGATATTAAAAAATGACTCACTGCTACAATGGATAGAGGCATATCTTTCATCAAGGAAACGAAGCGTGTTCATTGATGGAATGTGTCCAAGGCCGGCACTTGTTCGTTCCGGCATCCCACAGGGATCTGTCCTCGGCCCGTTATTTTTTTTATCTTTATTAACGACATAGTAACGAATATACTGGTGAAAATCAGGTTGTTTGCAGACGACTGCATCCTTTATAATGAAATTAACAGCCCAAGTGACCAGGCCGTATTAAATTCTTCACTTACCGCTATCGAAACATGGTGCTTGACATGGCAAATGAAGATAAACACAAAAAAAAAACAGTGGCAATGACAGTCACCAGACAACGGCAACCATTGCCCTTTACATACTGCATCAGTGGACAGGTTCTCTCTTCTGTACAAAGTTACAAATACTTATGTGTAATTCTAACATCCGACCTCAGATAAAATGAACACGTAACCTACATCACAAAAAAGTCCATGCAGAAACTGGGATATCTGAGCAGATGTTTGCAACAGTCAACACAAGAAATAAAACTTCTAGCGTATAAAACCTACATTAGACCAATCCTTGAATATAGCTGTATTGTATGGGATCCACGGACCCAGCAAAATATCAATATGTTGGAGAGCATACAAAGAAAATCGGTAAGATTAATATTCAGTTCCTATAGCTGGCGCACGTCACCAAGCATACTTGTTAAACAGGCTGGCTTGGACCCACTACGAATGATACCCCTGTCACACGGGACTTCTTCTCGGCCTTTGCCGTAAAGTTGTCTTATTGCACTAAAGGAGGAAAACCGAAAAGGAGCAGCGACGCTGCTACACGGCAAATCCAAAGGAGCTAGAACGCGGCCTCCGGGAATGCCAAAAGTCACCGCTGTGTGTCAAGCGGCGCTAGTAACATTATGAAATTAAAGCAGACGGTAGCACTTCAGCTAAGAGTGCATTGGTTTATGTTGGAAAAAGTAGCTATCACGATAATAAACGAGCGTTCTGACGGTGAGAAACGAATATTTTGAAACAAAGTTTCTTTTTTTTTTCATCGTTCTCGGTCCGACCACGGTAGGCGCACTTTTCCGTTCGGCTCCTCGTTGTGTTCGAGAAGCGTGCTTTGTTGCTTGTGTCTTTGTGCACACAAGCAAACTCAAAACACGCACTCAACAAAGAGCAAACGAAGAAAAAACAGCAAAGCGAGATGCGCAAGCACGTGTGTGTCGATGCGGCTGCTGAAAAGCGTTCAAGTCCTTTCTTAGCAGTGTGGATGTCTTTAGCCATTGCCTCCTCTACGGTTAAGTGCACTGTAACGCAAAATTAACCATTGAATAAGATAAATTAGATATTTTTTACGGTTTCAAAACTAAAAATTGCGTCAATTTTTTATTCTTTGAGCTCGCTAGCTGGGGCTGCCGTCTGGGTTGCTCCTTTAAGCAACTTTAGGGCCGCTGACGGCCGCCTTTATTGCTACGGAACTTTATTGCAAAGGTCTCGACGCTTTGCCGTGTAGATGCGCGTCACGTGCCTTTGGGGCAAAGGACCTTAATTTCTAAGGCCTTACAAGTGCCCGTGTGACAGGGGTATCAGACGCTATCGGGAAAGGTTGAAGATCATGTATTTACTGTACCATGAGAAACTAGGAGTAGAAAAGAATAAGTACATTGAACCAGTCACTAGACGCTCAACGCGATCGCATCACTCAAAAAAGGTAAAAGAATATTCTAGTAAAACCGATGGTTTCAAAAATTCATATTTCCCACGAACGGTCCGAGATTGGAACTTGCTGTCTCCAAACACAGTGGAAAGACGATCGGCCGAGTCATTCTGCAGAGCGCTAAAGAAAAACACAGGTATGTAAATCTTTTATTGGAAACAGATGAAGTATAACCTGTTTTACTTATTTGTTGTGATTTTTTCTACCCCCGCGATGGTCTGCAATTAGTATTCATGTGCCTACATTTTTTTTATTTTTTTTATGCGAAAACTGTGCTAAAATGGTTCTATAGTGCTTTTTATGCTGTGTTATGTTTGTTTCTATCTTATTTCACACTCCTGCCTAAGGCCTCAAATAAGGCTGGCAGTATCTTCGAAATAATAAATTAGTAGCCTCCGATGATGCACAGCTACCGAGCCCACAGACAGGCGGCGATGACAGCACGGCTTTATATGGATGATAGAATTTTCAGATGATATTCTTGGTGATGACACTGGCCTCTGATGGTCCATGATGACGTCCTCTGGTGACGATGAGTGCATGCGATGGTGAAGCAACGGTGATCAGGCAGGCGGTTGAAAAAGGCCTCTTCCAAGAAACTTCGAGGCGGCGGTCGAAATTGATGCACAGGAGGCAGACGGCGGAGCGTCGAAAAGAATTTTCACAGCGAGGCAAACACCTGCATTGTGAAAAGTAACGGAGTAAGAGCCTGCGCTGATGCACAACTACCGAGCCGACAGACCGGTGGCGATGGCAGCACGGGCTTTATATTGCTGATAGAATTTTCAGATAATGTTCTTGGTGATGACACTGGCCTCTGATGGTCCAAGATGACGTCCTCTGGCGACGATGAGTGTAGGCGATGAGGAAGCAACGGTGATGAGACAGGCGGTTGAAAAACGCCTCTACCAAGGAACTTCGGGGCGGCGGTCGATACTGATGTACAGGAGGCAGACGGCAGAGCGCCGAAAAGAAGTTTCACAGCGAGGGC
The DNA here is from genome assembly GCF_052857255.1 of Amblyomma americanum. Classification (NCBI taxonomy): domain Eukaryota; kingdom Metazoa; phylum Arthropoda; class Arachnida; order Ixodida; family Ixodidae; genus Amblyomma; species Amblyomma americanum. The sequence continues at coordinate 208,131,547 of NC_135498.1, forward strand.
AAACACCTGCATTGTGAAAATTATCTGATTAGTAGCCTGCGCTGATGCACAGCTACCGAGCCCACAGACCGGTGGCGATGGCAGCACGGGCTTTATATTGCTGATAGAATTTTCAGATGATGTTCTTGGTGATGACACTTGCCTCTGATGGTCCAAGATGACGTCCTCTGGCGACGATGAGTGTAGGCGATGAGGAAACAACGGTGATGAAGCAGGCGGTTAAAAAAAACCTCTTCCAAGGAACCTTGGTGCGGCGGTCAATACTGATGAACAGGAGGCAGACGGCAGAGCGTCGAAAAGAAGTTTCACAGCGAGGGCAATTATCTGCATTGTGAAAACTATCTTATTAGTAGCCTGCGCTGATGCGCAGCTACCGAGCCAACAGACCGGTGGCGATGGCAGCACGGGCTTTACATTGCTGATAGAATTTTCAGATGATGTTCTTGGGGATGACACTGGCCTCTAATGGTCCAAGATGACGTTCTCTGGCGACGATGAGTGTAGGCGATGAGGAAACAACGGTGATGAGGCAGGCGGTTGAAAAAAACCTCTTCCAAGGAACCTCGGGGCGGCGGTCGAAATCGATGTACAGGAGGCAGACGGCGGAGCGTCGAAAAGAAGTTTCACATCGAGGGCAAACACCTACTTTGTGAAAAGTAGCGGATTAGTAGCCTGCGCTGATGCACAGCTACCGAGCCCACAGACCAGTGGCGATGGCAGCACGGGCTTTATATTGCTGATAGATATTTCTGATTATGTTCTTGGTGATCACACTGGCCTCTGATGGTCCAAGATGACGTCCTCTGGCGACAATGAGTGTAGGCGATGGCGAAGCAACGGTGATGATGCAGGCGGTTGAAAAAGGCCTCTTCCAAGGATCTTTGGGGAGGCTGTCGATACTGATGTACAAAAAGTATGGTGGAGCTGCCATAAAAAAAACATAAACCAAAAAGCTCCTGCCTGCGCCACTACGAGGCAGACAGCAGAGCGTCGAAAAGAAGTTTCACAGCGAGGGCAAACACCTGCATTGTGAAAAGTGTCTGATTAGTAGCGTTCGCTTATGCTCAGCTACCGAGCCTACAGGCCGGTGGCGATGAGAGCAGGGGCTTTATAAGGCTGATAGAATTTTCAGATGATGTTCCTGTTGATGACACTGGCCTCTGATGGTCCAAGATGACGTCCTCTGGCAACCATGAGTGTATGCGATGGGGAAGCAACGGTGATGATGCAGGCGGTTGAAAAAGGCCTCTTCCAAGGATCTTTGGGGAGGCTGTCGAAATTGATGTAGAGGATGCATACGGCAGAGCGTCTAAAAGAATTTTCGCAGCGAGGAAAAACACCTGCATTGTGAAAAGTAGCAGAAGTAAAGGAGGAAGGCCATGTTGACATGATTTTCTTAGATTTCGAAAATGCATTTGACCGCGTGTGTCACCAAAAGCTGCTTCTAAAATTAAAACCGATATTAAAAAATGACTCACTGCTACAATGGATAGAGGCATATCTTTCATCAAGGAAACGAAGCGTGTTCATTGATGGAATGTGTCCAAGGCCGGCACTTGTTCGTACCGGCATCCCACAGGGATCTGTTCTCGGCCCGTTATTTTTCTTATCTTTATTAACGACATAGTAACGAATATACTGGTGAAAATCAGGTTGTTTGCAGACGACTGCATCCTTTATAATGAAATTAACAGCCCAAGAGACCAGGCCGTTCTAAATTCTTCACTTACCGCTATCGAAACATGGTGCTTGACATGGCAAATGAAGATAAATACAACAAAAACAGTAGCAATGACAGTCAGCAGACAACGGCAACCATTACCCTTTAAATACTGCATCAATGAACAGGTTCTCTCTTCTACACTAAGTTACAAATACTTATGTGTAATTCTAACATCCGACCTCAGATAAAATGAACACGTAACCTACATCACAAAAAAGTCTATGCAGAAACTGGGATATCTGAGCAGATGTTTGCAACAGTCGACACAAGAAATAAAACTTCTAGCGTATAAAACCTACATTATAGCAATCCTTGAATATAGCTGTATTGTATGGGATCCATGGACCCAGCAAAATATCAATAAGTTGGAGAGGATACAAAGAAAATCGGTAAGATTTATTTTCTGTTCCTATAGCTGGCGCACTTCACCAAGCATACTTGTTAAACAGGCTGGCTTGGACCCACTTCGAATCAGACGCTATCGGGAAAGGTTGAAGATCATGTATTTACTGTACCATGAGAAACTAGGAGTAGAAAAGAATAAGTGCATTGAACCAGTCACTAGACGCTCAACGCGATCCCATCACTCAAAAAAGTTAAAGGAATATTCTAATAAAACCGATGGTTTCAAAAATTCATATTTCCCACGAACGGTCCGAGATTGGATCTTGCTCTCTCGAAACACAGCGGAAAGTCGATCGGCCGAGTCATTCTGCAGAGCGCTAAAGAACATAGGTATGTAAATCTTTTATTGGAAACAGATGAAGTATAACCTGTTTTACTTATTTGTTGTGATTTTCCCTACCACCGCGATGGTCTACAATTAGAATTCATGTGCATACATTTTTTTTTATTTTTTATGCGAAAACTGTGCTAAAATGGCTCTGTAGTGCTTTTTATGCTGTGTTATGTTTGTTTCTATCTTATTTCCCACTCCTGCCTAAGGCCTCAAATAAGGCTGGCAGTATCTTCGAAATAATAAATTAGTAGCCTGCGATGATGCACAGCTGCCGAGCACACAGACAGGCGGCGATGACAGCACGGGCTTTATATTGCTGATAGAATTTTCAGATGATGTTCTTTTTGATGACACTGGCCTCTGATGGTCCAAGATGACGTCCTCCGGCGATGATTAGTGTAGGCGATGAGGAAACAACGGTGATGACGCAGGCGGTTGAAAAAAGTCTCTTCCCAGGAATTTCGGGGCGGCGGTCGATACTGATGTATAGGAGGCAGACGGCAGAGCGTCGAAAAGAAGTTTCACAGCGAGGGCAAACACCTGCATTGTGAAAACTATCTGATTAGTAGCCTGCGCTGATGCACAGCTACCGAGCCCACAGACCGGTGGCGATGGCAGCACAGGCTTTATATTGCTGATAGAATTTTCAGATTATGTTCTTGGTGATGACACTGGCCTCTGATGGTCCAAGATGACGTCTTCTGGCGACGATGAGTGTTGGCGATGAGGAAGCAACGGTGATCAGGCAGGCGGTTGAAAAAGGCCTCTTCCAAGAAACTTCGAGGCGGCGGTCGAAATTGATGCACAGGAGGCAGACGGCGGAGCGTGGAAAAGAAGTTTCACAGCGAGGGAAAATACCTGCATCGCGAAAAGTAGCTGATTAGTAGCCTGCGCTGATGCACAGCTACCGACCCCAGAGACCGGTCGCGGTGGCAGCACGGGGTTTATATTGCTGATAGAATTTTCTGATTATGTTCTTGGTGATGACACTGGCCTCCGATTTTCCAAGATAACGTCCTCTGTCGACGATGAGTGTAGGCGATACGGAAGCAACGGTGATGAGGCAGGCGCTTGAAAAAAGCATCTTCCAAAGAACTTCGGGGCGGCGGTCGATACTGATGTACAGGAGGCAGACGGCAGACGTCGAAAAGAAGTTTCACAGCGAGGGCAAACACCTGCATTGTGAAAACTATCTCATTAGTAGCCTGCGCTGATGCACAGCTAACGAGCCGACAGACCGGTGGTGATGGCAGCACGGGCTTTATATGGCTGATAGAATTTTCAGATGATGTTTTTGGGGATGACACTGGCCTCTGATGGTCCAAGATGACGTCCTCTGGCGACGATGAGTGTAGGCGATGAGGAAGCAACGGTGATGAGACAGGCGGTTGAATAAAGACTCTACCATGGAACTTCGGGGCGGCGGTCGATACTGATGTACAGGAGGCAGGTGGCAGAGCGTCGAAAAGAAGTTTCACAGCGAGGGCAAGCACCTGCATTGTGAAAACTATCTGATTAGTAGCCTGCGCTGATGCACAGCTACCGAGCCCACAGACCGGTGGCGATGGCAGCACGGGCTTTATATTGCTGATAGAATTTTCAGATGATGTTCTTGGTGATGACACTAGCCTCTGATGGTCCAAGATGACGTCCTCTGGCGACGATGAGTGTAGGCGATGAGGAAACAATGGTGATGAGGCAGGCGGTTGAAAAAAACCTCTTCCAAGGAACCTCGGGGCGGCGGTCGATACTGATGTACAGGAGGCAGACGGCAGAGCGTCGAAAAGAAGTTTCACAGCGAGGGCAAACACCTGCATTGTGAAAACTCTCTGATTAGTAGCCTGCGCTGATGCACAGCTACCGAGCCCACAGACCGGTCGCGGTGGCAGCAAGGGCTTTATATTGCTGATAGAATTTTCTGATTATGTTCTTGGTGATGACACTGGCCTCTGATGGTCCAAGATAACGTCCTCTGGCGACGATGAGTGTAGGCGATGGGGAAGCAATGGTGATGAGGCAGGCGGTTGAAAAAAGCCTCTTCCAAGGAACTTCGGGGCGGCGGTCGATACTGATGTACAGGAGGCAGACGGCAGAGCGTCGAAAGAAGTTTTACAGCGAGGGCAAACACCTGCATTGTGAAAACTATCTGATTAGTAGCCTGCGCTGATGCACAGCTACTGAGCCGACAGACCGGTGGCGATGGCAGCACGGGCTTTGTATTGCTGATAGAATTTTCAGATGATGTTCTTTTTGATGACACTGGCCTCTGATGGTCCAAGATGACGTCCTCTGGCGATGATTAGTGTAGGCGATGAGGAAACAACGGTGATGAGGCAGGCGGTTGAAAAAGCTCTTCCAAGGAACTTCGGGGCGGCGGTCGATACTGATGTACAGGAGGCAGACGGCAGAGCGTCGAAAAGAAGTTTCACAGCGAGGGCAAACACCTGCATTGTGAAAACTATCGGATTAGTAGCCTGCGCTGATGCACAGCTACCGACCCCAGAGACCGGTCGAGGTGGCAGCACGGTGTTTATATTGCTCATAGAATTTTCTGATTATGTTCTTGGTGATGACACTGGCCTCTGATGGTCCAAGATAACGTCCTCTGGCGACGATTAGTGTAGGCGATGGGGAAGCAACGGTGATGAGGCCGGCGGTTGAAAAAAGTCTCTTCCAAGGAACTTCGGGGCGGCGGTCGATACTGATGTACTGATGTACAGGAGGCAGACGGCAGAGCGTCGAAAAGAAATTTCACAGCGAGGGCAAACACCTGCATTGTGAAAACTATCTCATTAGTAGCCTGCGCTGATGCACAGCTACCGAGCCGACAGACCGGTGGTGATGGCAGCACGGGCTTTATATTGCTGATAGAATTTTCAGATGATGTTCTTGGGGATGACACTGTCCTCTGATGGTCCAAGATGACGTCCTCTGGCGACGATGAGTGTAGGCGATGAGGAAGCAACTGTAATGAGACAGGCGGTTGAAAAAAGCCTCTACCATGGAACTTCGGGGCGGCGGTCGATACTGATGTACAGGAGGCAGGCGGCAGAGCGTCGAAAAGAAGTTTCACAGCGAAGGCAAACACCTGCATTGTGAAAACTATCTGATTAGTAGCCTGCGCTGATGCACAGCTACCGAGCCCACAGACCGGTGGCGATGGCAGCACGGGCTTTATATTGCTGATAGAATTTTCAGATGATAATCTTGGTGATGACACTGGCCTCTGATGGTCCAAGATGACGTCTTCTGGCGACGATGAGTGTTGGCGATGAGGAAGCAACGGTGATCAGGCAGGCGGTTGAAAAAGGCCTCTTCCAAGAAACTTCGAGGCGGCGGTCGAAATTGATGAACAGGAGGCAGACGGCGGAGCGTCGAAAAGAATTTTCACAGCGAGGCAAACACCTGCATTGTGGAAAGTAATGGATTAGTAGCCTGCGCTGATGCACAGCTACCGAGCCGACAGACCGGTGGCGATGGCAGCACGGGCTTTATATTGCTGATAGAATTTTCAGATGATGTTCATGGTGATGACACTGGCCTCTGATGGTCCAAGATGACGTCCTCTGGCGACGATGAGTGTAGGCGATGAGGAAACAACGGTGATGAGGGAGGCGGTTGAAAAAACCTCTTCCAAGGAACTTCGGGGCGGCGGTCGATACTGATGTACAGGAGGCAGACGGCGGAGCGTCGAAAAGAAGTTTTACAGCGAGTGCAAACACCTGCATTGTGAAAACTATCTGATTAGTAGCCTGCGCTGATGCACAGCTACCGAGCCCACAGACCGGTGGCGATGGCAGCACTGGGCTTTATATTGCTGATAGAATTTTCAGATGATGTTCTTGGTGATGACACTGGCCTCTGATGGTCCAAGATGACGTCCTCTGGCGACGATGAGTGTAGGTGATAGGGAAGCAACGGTGATGAGGCAGGCGGTTGACAAAGGCCTCTTCCAAGGAACTTCGGTGCGGCGGTCGAAATCGATGCACAGGAGGCAGACGGCGGAGCGTCGAAAAGAATTTTCACAGCGAGGCAAACACCTGCATTGTGGAAAGTAATGGATTAGTAGCCTGCGCTGATGCACAGCTACCGAGCCCACAGACCGATGGCGATGGCAGCGCGGGCTTTATATTGCTGTGCGAATTTTCAGATGATGTTCTTGGTGATGACACTGGCCTCTGATGGTCCAAGATGACGTCCTCTGGCGACGATGAGTGTAGGCGATGAGGCAGGTGGTTGAAAAAACCTCTTCCAAGGAACTTCGGGGCGGCGGTTGATACTGATGTACAGGAGGCAGAAGGCAGAGCGTCGAAAAGAAGTTTCACAGCGAGGGCAAACACCTGCATTGTGAAAACTATATGATTAGTAGCCTGCTCTGATGCACAGCTACCGAGCCCACAGACCGGCGGCGATTACAGGAGGGGTTTGTATGGCTGACAATTTTCAGATGATGTTCTTGGGGACGACACTAGCCTATGATGGTTCAAGACGACGTCCTTTGGCGACAATTAGTGTACGCGATGGGGAAGCAACGGTGGTGAGGCAGGCGGTTGAGAAAGGCCTCTTCCAAGGATCTTCGGGGCGGTGGTCGAAATCAATGTACAGGAAGCAGACGGCAGAGCGTCGGAAGGAAGGTTTGCAGCTAGGGCAAACATCTGCATTGTGATAAGCAGCTGATAAGTAGTCTCCGCTGATTCACAGATACCGAGCCCACAGACCGGTGGCGATGACAGCACGTTCTTTATATTGCTCATAGATTTTTCTGATTATGTTCTTGGTGATGCCACTGGCCTCTGATGGTCCAAGATGACGTCCTCTGGCGACGATGAGTGTAGGCGATGGGGAAGCAACAGTGATGAGTCAGGCGGTTGAAAAAGGCCTCTACCAAGGAACTTCGGGGCGGCGGTCGAAATCGATGTACAGGAGGCAGACGGCGGAGCGTCGAAAAGAAGTTTTACAGCGAGTGCAAACACCTGCATTGTGAAAACTATCTGATTAGTAGCCTGCGCTGATGCACAGCTACCGAGCCCACAGACCGGTGGCGATGGCAGCACTGGGCTTTATATTGCTGATAGAATTTTCAGATGATGTTCTTGGTGATGACACTGGCCTCTGATGGTCCAAGATGACGTCCTCTGGCGACGATGAGTGTAGGTGATAGGGAAGCAACGGTGATGAGGCAGGCGGTTGAAAAAGGCCTCTTCCAAGGAACTTCGGTGCGGCGGTCGAAATCGATGCACAGGAAGCAGACGGCAGAGCGTCGAAAAGAAGTTTCACAGCGAGGGCAAACACCTGCATTGTGAAAAGTAGCTGATGCACAGATACCGAGTCCACAGACCGGCGGCGATGACAGCAGGGGCTTTATATGTCTGATAGAATGTTCAGATGATGTTCCTGGTGATGACACTGGCCTCTGATGGTCCAAGATGATGTCCTCTGGCGACGATGAGCGTAGACGATGGGGAAGCAACGGTGATGAGGCAGGCGGTTGAAAAAAGCCTCTTCCAAGGAACTTCGGCGCGGCAGTCAATACTGATGTACAAAAAGTATGGTGGAGCTGCCATAAAAAAAAACGTAAACCAATAAGCTCCTGCCTGCGCCACTACGAGGCAGACGGCAGAGCGTCGAAAAGAAGTTTCACAGCGAGGGCAAACACCTGCATTGTGAACAGTGTCTGATTAGTAGCGTGCGCTTATGCACAGCTACCGAGCCCACAGGCCGGCGGCGATGAGAGCAGGGGCTTTATATGGCTGATAGAATTTTCGGATGATGTTCCTGTTGATGACACTGGCCTCTGATGGTCCAAGATGACGTCCTCTGTCAACGATGAGTGTAAGCGATGGGGAAGCAACGGTGATGAGGCAGGCGGTTGAAAAAGGCCTCTTCCAAGGAACTTTAGGGAGGCTGTGGAAATTGATGTAGAGGAGGCATACGGCAGAGCGTAAAAAGAAGTTTCGCAGCGAGGAAAAACACCTGCATTGTGAAAAGTAGCACAAGTAAAGGAGGAAGGCCATGTTGACATGATTTTCTTAGATTTCGAAAATGCATTTGACCGCGTGTGTCACGAAAAGTTGCTTCTAAAATTAAAACCGATATTAAAAAATGACTCACTGCTACAATGGATAGAGGCATATCTTTCATCAAGGAAACGAAGCGTGTTCATTGATGGAATGTGTCCAAGGCTGGCACTTGTGCGTTCCGGCATCCCACAGGGATCTGTCTTCGGCCCGTTATTTTTCTTATCTTTATTAACGACATAGTAACGAATATACTGGTGAAAATCAGGTTGTTTGCAGACGACTGCATCCTTTATAATGAAATTAACAGCCCAAGTGACCAGGCCGTATTAAATTCTTCACTTACCGCTATCGAAACATGGTGCTTGACATGGCAAATGAAGATAAACACAAAAAAACAGTAGCAATGACAGTCACCAGACAACGGCAACCATTGCCCTTTAAATACTGCATCAGTGGACAGGTTCTCTCTTCTGTACAAAGTTACAAATACTTATGTGTAATTCTAACATCCGACCTCAGATAAAATGAACACGTAACCTACATCACAAAATAGTCCATGCAGAAACTGGGATATCTGAGCAGATGTTTGCAACAGTCAACACAAGAAATAAAACTTCTAGCGTATAAAACCTACATTAGACCAATCCTTGAATATAGCTGTATTGTATGGAATCCACGGACCCAGCAAAATATCAATAAGTTGGAGAGGTTACAAAGAAAATCGGTAAGATTTATATTCAGTTCCTATAGCTGGCGCACGTCACCAAGCATACTTGTTAAACAGCCTGGCTTGGACCCACTACGAATGATACCCCTGTCACACGGGACTTCTTCTCGGCCTTTGCCGTAAAGTTGTCTTATTGCACTAAAGGAGGAAAACCGAAAAGGAGCAGCGACGCTGCTACACGGCAAATCCAAAGGAGCTAGAACGCGGCCTCCGGGAATGCCAAAAGTCACCGCTGTGTGTCAAGCGGCGCTAGTAACATTATGAAATTAAAGCAGACGGTAGCACTTCAGCTAAGAGTGCATTGGTTTATGTTGGAAAAAGTAGCTATCACGATAATAAACGAGCGTTCTGACGGTGAGAAACGAATATTTTGAAACAAAGTTTCTTTTTTTTTCATCGTTCTCGGTCCGACCACCATAGGCGCACTTTTCCGTTCGGCTCCTCGTTGTGTTCGAGAAGCGTGCTTTGTTGCTTGTGTCTTGGTGCACACAAGCAAACTCAAAACACGCACTCAACAAAGAGCAAACGAAGAAAAAACAGCAAAGCGAGATGCGCAAGCACGTGTGTGTCGATGCGGCTGCTGAAAAGCGTTCAATTCCTTTCTTAGCAGTGTGGATGTCTTTAGTCATAGCCTCGTCTACGGTTAAGTGCACTGTAACGCAAAATTAATTATTGAATAAGATAAATTAGATATTTTTTACGGTTTCAAAACTAAAAATTGCGTCAATTTTTTATTCTTTGAGCTCGCTAGCTGGCGCTGCCGTCTGGGTTGCTCCTTTAAGCAACTTTAAGGCCGCTGACGGCCGCCTTTATTGCTACGGAACTTTATCGCAAAGGTCTCGACGCTTTGCCGTGTAGATGCGCGTCACGTGCCTTTGGGGCAAAGGACCTTAAATTCTAAGGCCTTACAAGTGCCCGTGTGACAGGGGTATCAGACGCTATCGGGAAATGTTGAAGATCATGTATTTACTGTACCATGAGAAACTAGGAGTAGAAAAGAATAAGTACATTGAACCAGTCACTAGACGCTCAATGCGATCGCATCACTCAAAAAAGGTAAAAGAATATTCTAGTAAAACCGATGGTTTCAAAAATTCATATTTCCCACGAACGGTCCGAGATTGGAACTTGCTGTCTCCAAACACAGTGGAAAGACGATCGGCCGAGTCATTCTGCAGAGCGCTAAAGAAAAACACAGGTATGTAAATCTTTTATTGGAAACAGATAAGTATAACCTGTTTTACTTATTTGTTGTGATTTTTTCTACCCCCGCGATGGTCTGCAATTAGTATTCATGTGCCTACATGTTTTTATTTTTTTTATGCGAAAACTGTGCTAAAATGGTTCTATAGTGCTTTTTATGCTGTGTTATGTTTGTTTCTATCTTATTTCCCACTCCTGCCTAAGGCCTCAAATAAGGCTGGCAGTATCTTCGAAATAATAAATTAGTAGCCTGCGATGATGCACAGCTACCGAGCCCACAGACAGGCGGCGATGACAGCACGGGCTTTATAAGGATGATAGAATTTTCAGATGATATTCTTGGTGATGACACTGGCCTCTGATGGTCCATGATGACGTCCTCTGGCGACGATGAGTGCATGCGATGGTGAAGCAACGGTGATCAGGCAGGCGGTTGAAAAAGGCCTCTTCCAAGAAACTTCGAGGCGGCGGTCGAAATTTATGCACAGGAGGCAGACGGTGGAGCGTCGAAAAGAATTTTCACAGCGAGGCAAACACCTGCATTGTGAAAAGTAACGGATTAAGAGCCTGCGCTGATGCACAGCTACCGAGCCGACAGACCGGTGGCGATGGCAGCACGGGCTTTATATTGCTGATAGAATTTTGAGATGATGTTCTTGGTGATGACACTGGCCTCTGATGGTCCAAGATGACGTCCTCTGGCGAGGATGAGTGTAGACGATGAGGAAGTAACCGTGATGAGGCAGGCGGTTGAAAAAAGTCTCTTCCAAGGAACTTCGGGCCGGCGGTTGATACTGATGTACAGGAGGCAGACGGCAGAGCATCGAAAAGAAGTTTCACAGCGAGCGAAAACACCTGCATCGCGAAAAGTAGCGGATTAGTAGCCTGCGCTGATGCACAGCTACCGAGCCGACAGACCGGTGGCGATGGAAGCACGGGCTTTATATTGCTGATAGAATTTTCAGATGATGTTCTTGGGGATGACACTGGCCTCTGATGGTCCAAGATGACGTCCTCTGGCGACGATGAGTGTAGGCGATGAGGAAGCAACGGTGATGAGACAGGCGGTTGAAAAACGCCTCTACCAAGGAACTTCGGGGCGGCGGTCGATACTGATGTACAGGAGGCAGACGGCAGAGCGCCGAAAAGAAGTTTCACAGCGAGGGCAAACACCTGCATTGTGAAAATTATCTGATTAGTAGCCTGCGCTGATGCACAGCTACCGAGCCCACAGACCGGTGGCGATGGCAGCACGGGCTTTATATTGCTGATAGAATTTTCAGATGATGTTCTTGGTGATGACACTTGCCTCTGATGGTCCAAGATGACGTCCTCTGGCGACGATGAGTGTAGGCGATGAGGAAACAACGGTGATGAAGCAGGCGGTTAAAAAAACCTCTTCCAAGGAACCTTGGTGCGGCGGACAATACTGATGAACAGGAGGCAGACGGCAGAGCGTCGAAAAGAAGTTTCACAGCGAGGGCAATTATCTGCATTGTGAAAACTATCTTATTAGTAGCCTGCGCTGATGCGCAGCTACCGAGCCAACAGACCGGTGGCGATGGCAGCACGGGCTTTATATTGCTGATAGAATTTTCAGATGATGTTCTTGGGGATGACACTGGCCTCTAATGGTCCAAGATGACGTTCTCTGGCGACGATGAGTGTAGGCGATGAGGAAACAACGGTGATGAGGCAGGCGGTTGAAAAAAACCTCTTCCAAGGAACCTCGGGGCGGTTGTCGATACTGATATACAGGAGGCAGACGGCAGAGGGTCGAAAAGAAGTTTCACAGCGAGGGCAAACACCTGCATTGTGAAAACTATCTGATAAGTAGTCTCCGCTGATTCACAGATACCCGAGCCCACAGACCGGTGGCGATGACAGCACGTTCTTTATATTGCTGATAGATTTTTCTGATTATGTTGTTGGTGATGCCACTGGCCTCTGATGGTCCAAGATGACGTCCTCTGGCGACGATGAGTGTAGGCGATGGAGAAGCTAACAGTGATGAGTCAGGCGGTTGAAAAAGGCCTCTACCAAGGAACTTCGGGGCGGCGGTCGAAATCGAATGTACCAGGATGCAGACGGCGGAGCGTCGAAAAGAAGTTTCACATCGAGGGCAAACACCCTACTTTTGTGAAAAGTAGCGGATTAGTAGCCTGCGCTGATTGCACAGCTACCGAGCCCACAGACCGGTGGCGATGGCAGCACGGGCTTTATATTGCTGATAGATATTTCTGATAATGTTCTTGGTGATCACACTGGCCTCTGATGGGTCCAAGATGACGTCCTCTTGCGACAATGAGTGTAGGCGATGCGGCGAAGCAACGGTGATGATGCAGGCGGTTGAAAAGGCCTCTTCCAAGGATCTTTGGGGAGGCTGTCGATACTGATGTACAAAAAGTATGGTGGAGCTGCCATAAAAAAAAACATAAACCAAAAAGCTCCTGCCTGCGCCCACTACGAGGCAGACGGCAGAGAGCGTCGAAAAGAAGTTTCACAGCGAGGGCAAACACCTGCATTGTGAAAAGTGTCTGATTAGTAGCGTTCGCTTATGCTCAGCTACCGAGCCTACAGGCCGGTGGCGATGAGAGCAGGGGGCTTTATAAGGCTGATAGAATTTTCAGATGATGTTCCTGTTGATGACACTGGCCTCTGATGGTCCAAGATGACGTCCTCTTGGCAACCATGAGTGTATGCGATGGGGAAGCAACGGTGATGATGCAGGCGGTTGAAAAAGGCCTCTTCCAAGGATCTTTGGGGAGGCTGTCGAAATTGATGTAGAGGATGCATACGGCAGAGCGTCTAAATGAAGTTTCGCAGCGAGGAAAAACACCTGCATTGTGAAAAGTAGCAGAAGTAAAGGAGGAAGGCCATGTTGACATGATTTTCTTAGATTTAGAAAATGCATTTGACCGCGTGTGTCACCAAAAGTTGCGTCTAAAATTAAAACCGATATTAAAAAATGACTCACTGCTACAATGGATAGAGGCATATCTTTCATCAAGAAAACGAAGCGTGTTCATTGATGGAATGTGTCCAAGGCCGGCACTTGTTCGTGCCGGCATCCCACAGGGATCTGTTCTCGGCCCGTTATTTTTCTTATCTTTATTAACGACATAGTAAGGAATATACTGGTGAAAATCAGGTTGTTTGCAGACGACTGCATCCTTTATAATGAAATTAACAGCCCAAGAGACCAGGCCGTTCTAAATTCTTCACTTACCGCTATCGAAACATGGTGCTTGACATGGCAAATGAAGATAAATACAACAAAAACAGTAGCAATGACAGTCAGCAGACAACGGCAACCATTACCCTTTAAATACTGCATCAATGAACAGGTTCTCTCTTCTATACTAAGTTACAAATGCTTATGTGTAATTCTAACATCCGACCTCAGATAAAATGAACACGTAACCTTCATCACAAAAAAGTCCATGCAGAATCTGGGATATCTGAGCAGATGTTTGCAACAGTCGACACAAGAAATAAAACTTCTAGCGTAAAAAACCTACATTAGACCAATCCTTGAATATAGCTGTATTGTATGGGATCCATGGACCCAGCAAAATATCAATAAGTTGGAGAGGATACAAAGAAAATCGGTAAGATTTATTTTCTGTTCCTATAGCTGGCGCACTTCACCAAGCATACTTGTTAAACAGGCTGTCTTGGACCCACTACGAATCAGACGCTATCGGGAAAGGTTGAAGATCATGTATTTACTGTACCATGAGAAACTAGGAGTAGAAAAGAATAAGTGCATTGAACCAGTCACTAGACGCTCAACGCGATCCCATCACTCAAAAAAGTTAAATAATATTCTAATAAAACCGATGGTTTCAAAAATTCATATTTCCCACGAACGGTCCGAGATTGGATCTTGCTGTCTCCAAACACAGCGGAAAGTCGATCGGCCGAGTCATTCTGCAGAGCGCTAAAGAACATAGGTATGTAAATCTTTTATTGGAAACAGATGAAGTATAACCTGTTTTACTTATTTGTTGTGAGTTTCCCTACCACCGCGATGGTCTACAATTAGAATTCATGTGCCTACATTTTTTGTATGCGAAAACTGTGCTAAAATGGTTCTGTAGTGCTTTTTATGCTGTGTTATGTTTGTTTCTATCTTATTTCCCACTCCTGCCTAAGGCCTCAAATAAGGCTGGCAGTATCTTCGAAATAATAAATTAGTAGCCTGCGATGATGCACAGCTACCGAGCCCACAGACAGGCGGCGATGACAGCACGGGCTTTATATTGCTGATAGAATTTTCAGATGATGTTCTTGGGAATGACACTGGCCTCTGATGGTCCAAGATGATGTCCTCTGGCGACGACGAGTGTAGGCGATGAGGAAGCAACGGTGATAAGGCAGGCGGTTGAAAAAAGCCTCTACCAAGGAACTTCGGGGCGGCGGTCGATACTGATGTACAGGAGGCCGACGGCAGAGCGTCGAAAGAAGTTTTACAGCGAGGGCAAACACCTGCATTGTGAAACTATCTTATTAGTAGCCTGCGCTGATGCACAGCTACTGAGCGCACAGACCGGTGGCGATGGCAGCACGGGCTTTGTATTGCTGATAGAATTTTCAGATGATGTTCTTTTTGATGACACTGGCCTCTGATGGTCCAAGATGACGTCCTCTGGCGACGATTAGTGTAGGCGATGAGGAAACAACGGTGATGACGCAGGCGGTTGAAAAAAGTCTCTTCCCAGGAATTTCGGGGCGGCGGTCGATACTGATGTATAGGAGGCAGACGGCAGAGCGTCGAAAAGAAGTTTCACAGCGAGGGCAAACACCTGCATTGTGAAAACTATCTGATTAGTAGCCTGCGCTGATGCACAGCTACCGAGCCCACAGACCGGTCGGGGTGGCCGCACGGGCTTTATATTGCTGATAGAATTTTCTGATTATGTTCTTGGTGATGACACTGGCCTCTGATGGTCCAAGATAACGTCCTCTGGTGACGATGAGTGTAGGCGATGGGGCAGCAACGGTGATGAGGCAGGCTGTTGAAAAAAGCCTCTTCCAAGAAACTTCGGGGCGGCGGTCGAAATTGATGCACAGGAGGCAGACGGCGGAGCGTCGAAAAGAAGTTTCACAGCGCGGGAAAACACCTGCATCGCGAAAAGTAGCGGATTAGTAGCCTGCGTTGATGCACAGCTACCGAGCCCACAGACCGGTCGCGGTGGCCGCACGGGATTTATATGGATGATAGAATTTTCAGATGATATTCTTGGTGATTACACTGGCCTCTGATGGTCCAAGATGACGTCCTCTGGCGACGATGAGTGCATGCGATGGTGAAGCAACGGTGATCAGGCAGGCGGTTCAAAAAGGCCTCTTCCAAGGAACTTCGGGGCGGCGGTCGATACTGATGTACAGGATGCAGACGGCAGAGCGTCGAAAATAAGTTTTACAGCGAGTGCAAACACCTGCATTGTGAAAACTATCTGATTAGTAGCCTGCGCTGATGCACAGCTACCGAGCCCACAGACCGGTGGCGATGGCAGCACAGGCTTTATATTGCTGATAGAATTTTCAGATTATGTTCTTGGTGATGACACTGGCCTCTGATGGTCCAAGATGACGTCTTCTGGCGACGATGAGTGTTGGCGATGAGGAAGCAACGGTGATCAGGCAGGCGGTTGAAAAAGGCCTCTTCCAAGAAACTTCGAGGCGGCGGTCGAAATTGATGCACAGGAGGCAGACGGCGGAGCGTCGAAAAGAAGTTTCACAGCGAGGGAAAATACCTGCATCGCGAAAAGTAGCTGATTAGTAGCCTGCGCTGATGCACAGCTACCGACCCCAGAGACCGGTCGCGGTGGCAGCACGGGGTTAATATTGCTGATAGAATTTTCTGATTATGTTCTTGGTGATGACACTGGCCTCTGATTTTCCAAGATAACGTCCTCTGGCGACGATGAGTGTAGGCGATACGGAAGCAACGGTGATGAGGCAGGCGCTTGAAAAAAGCATCTTCCAAAGAACTTCGGGGCGGCGGTCGATACTGATGTACAGGAGGCAGACGGCAGAGCGTCGAAAAGAAGTTTCACAGCGAGGGCAAACACCTGCATTGTGAAAACTATCTCATTAGTAGCCTGCGCTGATGCACAGCTAACGAGCCGACAGACCGGTGGTGATGGCAGCACGGGGTTTATATTGCTGATAGAATTTTCAGATAATGTTCTTGGGGATGACACTGGCCTCTGATGGTCCAAGATGACGTCCTCTGGCGACGATGAGTGTAAGCGATGAGGAAGCAACGGTGATGAGACAGGCGGTTGAAAAAAGACTCTACCATGGAACTTCGGGGCGGCGGTCGATACTGATGTACAGGAGGCAGGCGGCAGAGCGTCGAAAAGAAGTTTCACAGCGAGGGCAAACACCTGCATTGTGAAAACTACCTGATTAGTAGCCTGCGCTGATGCACAGCTACCGAGCCCACAGACCGGTGGCGATGGCAGCACGGGCTTTATATTGCTGATAGAATTTTCAGATGATGTTCTTGGTGATGACGCTAGCCTCTGATGGTCCAAGATGACGTCCTCTGGCGACGATGAGTGTAGGCGATGAGGAAACAATGGTGATGAGGCAGGCGGTTGAAAAAAACCTCTTCCAAGGAACCTCGGGGCGGCGGTCGATACTGATGTACAGGAGGCAGACGGCAGAGCGTCGAAAAGAAGTTTCACAGCGCGGGAAAACACCTGCATCGCGAAAAGTAGCGGATTAGTAGCCTGCGTTGATGCACAGCTACCGAGCCCACAGACCGGTCGCGGTGGCCGCACGGGATTTATATGGATGATAGAATTTTCAGATGATATTCTTTGTGATTACACTGGCCTCTGATGGTCCAAGATGACGTCCTCTGGCGACGATGAGTGCATGCGATGGTGAAGCAACGGTGATCAGGCAGGCGGTTCAAAAAGGCCTCTTCCAAGGAACTTCGGGGCGGCGGTCGATACTGATGTACAGGATGCAGACGGCAGAGCGTCGAAAAGAAGTTTTACAGCGAGTGCAAACACCTGCATTGTGAAAACTATCTGATTAGTAGCCTGCGCTGATGCACAGCTACCGAGCCCACAGACCGGTGGCGATGGCAGCACAGGCTTTATATTGCTGATAGAATTTTCAGATTATGTTCTTGGTGATGACACTGGCCTCTGATGGTCCAAGATGACGTCTTCTGGCGACGATGAGTGTTGGCGATGAGGAAGCAACGGTGATCAGGCAGGCGGTTGAAAAAGGCCTCTTCCAAGAAACTTCGAGGCGGCGGTCGAAATTGATGCACAGGAGGCAGACGGCGGAGCGTCGAAAAGAAGTTTCACAGCGAGGGAAAATACCTGCATCGCGAAAAGTAGCTGATTAGTAGCCTGCGCTGATGCACAGCTACCGACCCCAGAGACCGGTCGCGGTGGCAGCACGGGGTTAATATTGCTGATAGAATTTTCTGATTATGTTCTTGGTGATGACACTGGCCTCTGATTTTCCAAGATAACGTCCTCTGGCGACGATGAGTGTAGGCGATACGGAAGCAACGGTGATGAGGCAGGCGCTTGAAAAAAGCATCTTCCAAAGAACTTCGGGGCGGCGGTCGATACTGATGCACAGGAGGCAGACGGCAGAGCGTCGAAAAGAAGTTTCACAGCGAGGGCAAACACCTGCATTGTGAAAACTATCTCATTAGTAGCCTGCGCTGATGCACAGCTACCGAGCCCACAGACCGGTGGCGATGGCAGCACGGGCTTTATATTGCTGATAGAATTTTCAGATGATGTTCTTGGTGATGACGCTAGCCTCTGATGGTCCAAGATGACGTCCTCTGGCGACGATGAGTGTAGGCGATGAGGAAACAATGGTGATGAGGCAGGCGGTTGAAAAAAACCTCTTCCAAGGAACTTCGGGGCGGCGGTCGATACTGATGTACTGATGTACAGGAGGCAGACGGCAGAGCGTCGAAAAGAAATTTCACAGCGAGGGCAAACACCTGCATTGTGAAAACTATCTCATTAGTAGCCTGCGCTGATGCACAGCTACAGAGCCGACAGACCGGTGGTGATGGCAGCACGGGCTTTATATTGCTGATAGAATTTTCAGATGATGTTCTTGGGGATGACACTGTCCTCTGATGGTCCAAGATGACGTCCTTTGGCGACGATGAGTGTAGGCGATGAGGAAGCAACTGTAATGAGACAGGCTGTTGAAAAAAGCCTCTACCATGGAACTTCGGGGCGGCGGTCGATACTGATGTACAGGAGGCAGGCGGCAGAGCGTCGAAAAGAAGTTTCACAGCGAGGGCAAACACCTGCATTGTGAAAACTATCTGATTAGTAGCCTGCGCTGATGCACAGCTACCGAGCCCACAGACCGGTGGCGATGGCAGCACGGGCTTTATATTGCTGATAGAATTTTCAGATGATGTTCTTGGTGATGACACTGGCCTCTGATGGTCCAAGATGACGTCCTCTGGCGACGATGAGTGTAGGCGATGAGGAAGCAACGGTGATGAGACAGGCGGTTGAAAAAACCTCTTCCAAGGAACCTCGGGGCGGCGGTCGATACTGATGTACAGGAGGCAGACGGCAGAGCGTCGAAAAGAAGTTTCACAGCGAGGGCAAACACCTGCATTGTGAAAACTCTCTGATTAGTAGCCTGCGCTGATGCACAGCTACCGAGCCCACAGACCGGTCGCGGTGGCAGCAAGGGCTTTATATTGCTGATAGAATTTTCTGATTATGTTCTTGGTGATGACACTGGCCTCTGATGGTCCAAGATAACGTCCTCTGGCGACGATGAGTGTAGGCGATGGGGAAGCAACGGTGATGAGGCAGGCGGTTGAAAAAAGCCTCTTCCAAGGAACTTCGGGGCGGCGGTCGATACTGATGTACAGGAGGCAGACGGCAGAGCGTCGAAAGAAGTTTTACAGCGAGGGCAAACACCTGCATTGTGAAAACTATCTGATTAGTAGCCTGCGCTGATGCACAGCTACTGAGCCCACAGACCGGTGGCGATGGCAGCACGGGCTTTGTATTGCTGATAGAATTTTCAGATGATGTTCTTTTTGATGACACTGGCCTCTGATGGTCCAAGATGACGTCCTCTGGCGATGATTAGTGTAGGCGATGAGGAAACAACGGTGATGAGGCAGGCGGTTGAAAAAGCTCTTCCAAGGAACTTCGGGGCGGCGGTCGATACTGATGTACAGGAGGCAGACGGCAGAGCGTCGAAAAGAAGTTTCACAGCGAGGGCAAACACCTGCATTGTGAAAACTATCTGATTAGTAGCCTGCGCTGATGCACAGCTACCGACCCCAGAGACCGGTCGCGGTGGCAGCACGGTGTTTATATTGCTCATAGAATTTTCTGATTATGTTCTTGGTGATGACACTGGCCTCTGATGGTCCAAGATAACGTCCTCTGGCGACGATTAGTGTAGGCGTTGGGGAAGCAACGGTGATGAGGCAGGCGGTTGAAAAAAGCCTTCTCCAAGGAACTTCGGGGCGGCGGTCGATACTGATGTACTGATGTACAGGAGGCAGACGGCAGAGCGTCGAAAAGAAATTTCACAGCGAGGGCAAACACCTGCATTGTGAAAACTATCTCATTAGTAGCCTGCGCTGATGCACAGCTACCGAGCCAACAGACCGGTGGTGATGGCAGCAGGGGCTTTATATTGCTGATAGAATTTTCAGATGATGTTCTTGGGGATGACACTGTCCTCTGATGGTCAAAGATGACGTCCTCTGGCGACGATGAGTGTAGGCGATGAGGAAGCAACTGTAATGAGACAGGCGGTTGAAAAAAGCCTCTACCATGGAACTTCGGGGCGGCGGTCGATACTGATGTACAGGAGGCAGGCGGCAGAGCGTCGAAAAGAAGTTTCACAGCGAGGGCAAACACCTGCATTGTGAAAACTATCTGATTAGTAGCCTGCACTGATGCACAGCTACCGAGCCCACAGACAGGTGGCGGTGGCAGCAAGGGCTTTATATTGCTGATAGAATTTTCTGATTATGTTCTTGGTGATGACACTGGCCTCTGATGGTCCAAGATAACGTCCTCTGGCGACGATGAGTGTAGGCGATGGGGAAGCAACGGTGATGAGGCAGGCGGTTGAAAAAAGCCTCTTCCAAGGAACTTCGGGGCGGCGGTCGATACTGATGTACAGGAGGCAGTCGGCAGAGCATCGAAAGAAGTTTTACAGCGAGGGCAAACACCTGCATTGTGAAAACTATCTGATTAGTAGCCTGCGCTGATGCACAGCTACCGACCCCAGAGACCGGTCGCGGTGGCAGCACGGTGTTTATATTGCTCATAGAATTTTCTGATTATGTTCTTGGTGATGACACTGGCCTCTGATGGTCCAAGATAACGTCCTCTGGCGACGATTAGTGTAGGCGATGGGGAAGCAACGGTGATGAGGCAGGCGGTTGAAAAAAACCTCTTCCAAGGAACTTCGGGGCGGCGGTCGATACTGATGTACTGATGTACAGGAGGCAGACGGCAGAGCGTCGAAAAGAAATTTCACAGCGAGGGCAAACACCTGCATTGTGAAAACTATCTCATTAGTAGCCTGCGCTGATGCACAGCTACAGAGCCGACAGACCGGTGGTGATGGCAGCACGGGCTTTATATTGCTGATAGAATTTTCAGATGATGTTCTTGGGGATGACAGTGTCCTCTGATGGTCCAAGATGACGTCCTCTGGCGACGATGAGTGTAGGCGATGAGGAAGCAACTGTAATGAGACAGGCGGTTGAAAAAAGCCTCTACCATGGAACTTAAGGCGGCGGTCGATACTGATGTACAGGAGGCAGGCGGCAGAGCGTCGAAAAGAAGTTTCACAGCGAGGGCAAACACCTGCATTGTGAAAACTATCTGATTAGTAGCCTGCGCTGATGCACAGCTACCGAGCCCACAGACCGGTGGCGATGGCAACACGGGCTTTATATTGCTGATAGAATTTTCAGATGATGTTCTTGGTGATGACACTGGCCTCTGATGGTCCAAGATGACGTCCTCTGGCGACGATGAGTGTAGGCGATGAGGAAGCAACGGTGATGAGACAGGCGGTTGAAAAAACCTCTTCCAAGGAACCTCGGGGCGGCGGTCGATACTGATGTACAGGAGGCAGACGGCAGAGCGTCGAAAAGAAGTTTCACAGCGAGGGCAAACACCTGCATTGTGAAAACTCTCTGATTAGTTGCCTGCGCTGATGCACAGCTACCGAGCCCACAGACCGGTCGCGGTGGCAGCAAGGGCTTTATATTGCTGATAGAATTTTCTGATTATGTTCTTGGTGATGACACTGGCCCCTGATGGTCCAAGATAACGTCCTCTGGCGACGATGAGTGTAGGCGATGGGGAAGCAACGGTGATGAGGCAGGCGGTTGAAAAAAGCCTCTTCCAAGGAACTTCGGGGCGGCGGTCGATACTGATGTACAGGAGGCAGACGGCAGAGCGTCGAAAGAAGTTTTACAGCGAGGGCAAACACCTCCATTGTGAAAACTATCTGATTAGTAGCCTGCGCTGATGCACAGCTACTGAGCCCACAGACCGGTGGCGATGGCAGCACGGGCTTTGTATTGCTGATAGAATTTTCAGATGATGTTCTTTTTGATGACACTGGCCTCTGATGGTCCAAGATGACGTCCTCTGGCGATGATTAGTGTAGGCGATGAGGAAACAACGGTGATGAGGCAGGCGGTTGAAAAAGCTCTTCCAAGGATCTTCGGGGCGGCGGTCGATACTGATGTACAGGAGGCAGACGGCAGAGCGTCGAAAAGAAGATTCACAGCGAGGGCAAACACCTGCATTGTGAAAACTATCTGATTAGTAGCCTGCGCTGATGCACAGCTACCGACCCCAGAGACCGGTCGCGGTGGCAGCACGGTGTTTATATTGCTCATAGAATTTTCTGATTATGTTCTTGGTGATGACACTGGCCTCTGATGGTCCAAGATAACGTCCTCTGGCGACGATTAATGTAGGCGATGGGGAAGCAACGGTGATGAGGCAGGCGGTTGAAAAAAGCCTCTTCCAAGGAACTTCGGGGCGGCGGTCGATACTGATGTACTGATGTACAGGAGGCAGACGGCAGAGCGTCGAAAAGAAATTTCACAGCGAGGGCAAACACCTGCATTGTGAAAACTATCTCATTAGTAGCCTGCGCTGATGCACAGCTACCGAGCCGACAGATCGGTGGTGATGGCAGCACGGGCTTTATATTGCTGATAGAATTTTCAGATGATGTTCTTGGGGATGACACTGTCCTCTGATGGTCCAAGATGACGTCCTCTGGTGACGATGAGTGTAGGCGATGAGGAAGCAACTGTAATGAGACAGGCGGTTGAAAAAAGCCTCTACCATGGAACTTCGGGGCGGCGGTCGATACTGATGTACAGGAGGCAGGCGGCAGAGCGTCGAAAAGAAGTTTCACAGCGAGAGCAAACACCTGCATTGTGAAAACTATCTGATTAGTAGCCTGCGCTGATCCACAGCTACCGAGCCCACAGACAGGTGGCGATGGCAGCACGGGCTTTATATTGCTGATAGAATTTTCAGATGATGTTCTTGGTGATGACACTGGCCTCTGATGGTCCAAGATGACGTCCTCTGGCGACGATGAGTGTAGGCGATGAGGAAGCAACGGTGATGAGACAGGCGGTTGAAAAAACCTCTTCCAAGGAACCTCGGGGCGGCGGTCGATACTGATGTACAGGAGGCAGACGGCAGAGCGTCGAAAAGAAGTTTCACAGCGAGGGCAAACACCTGCATTGTGAAAACTCTCTGATTAGTAGCCTGCGCTGATGCACAGCTACCGAGCCCACAGACCGGTCGCGGTGGCAGAAAGGGCTTTATATTGCTGATAGAATTTTCTGATTATGTTCTTGGTGATGACACTGGTTTCTGATGGTCCAAGATAACGTCCTCTGGCGACGATGAGTGTAGGCGATGGGGAAGCAACGGTGGTGAGGCAGGCGGTTGAAAAAAGCCTCTTCCAAGGAACTTCGGGGCGGCGGTCGATACTGATGTACAGGAGGCAGACGGCAGTGCGTCTAAAGAAGTTTTACAGTGAGGGCAAACACCTGCATTGTGAAAACTATCTGATTAGTAGCCTGCGTTGATGCACAGCTACTGAGCCCACAGACCGGTGGCGATGGCAGCACGGGCTTTGTATTGCTGATAGAATTTTCAGATGATGTTCTTTTTGAAGACACTGGCCTCTGATGGTCCAAGATGACGTCCTCTGGCGATGATTAGTGTAGGCGATGAGGAAACAACGGTGATGAGGCAGGCGGTTGAAAAAACTCTTACAAGGAACATCGGGGCGGCGGTCGATACTGATGTACAGGAGGCAGACGGCAGAGCGTCGAAAAGAAGTTTCACAGCGAGGGCAAACACCTGCATTGTGAAAACTATCTGATTAGTAGCCTGCGCTGATGCACAGCTACCGACCCCAGAGACCGGTCGCGGTGGCAGCACGGGGTTTATATTGCTGATAGAATTTTCTGATTATGTTCTTGGTGATGACACTGGCCTCTGATGGTCCAAGATAACGTCCTCTGGCGACAATGAGTGTAGGCGATGGCGAAGCAACGGTGATGATGCAGGCGGTTGAAAAAGGCCTCTTCCAAGGATCTTTGGGGAGGCTGTCGATACTGATGTACAAAAAGTATGGTGGAGCTGCCATAAAAAAAACATAAACCAAAAAGCTCCTGCCTGCGCCACTACGAGGCAGACGGCAGAGCGTCGAAAAGAAGTTTCACAGCGAGGGCAAACACCTGCATTGTGAAAAGTGTCTGATTAGTAGCGTTCGCTTATGCTCAGCTACCGAGCCTACAGGCCGGTGGCGATGAGAGCAGGGGCTTTATAAGGCTGATAGAATTTTCAGATGATGTTCCTGTTGATGACACTGGCCTCTGATGGTCCAAGATGACGTCCTCTGGCAACCATGAGTGTATGCGATGGGGAAGCAACGGTGATGATGCAGGCGGTTGAAAAAGGCCTCTTCCAAGGATCTTTGGGGAGGCTGTCGAAATTGATGTAGAGGATGCATACGGCAGAGCGTCTAAATGAAGTTTCGCAGCGAGGAAAAACACCTGCATTGTGAAAAGTAGCAGAAGTAAAGGAGGAAGGCCATGTTGACATGATTTTCTTAGATTTAGAAAATGCATTTGACCGCGTGTGTCACCAAAAGTTGCTTCTAAAATTAAAACCGATATTAAAAAATGACTCACTGCTGCAATGGATAGAGGCATATCTTTCATCAAGAAAACGTAGCGTGTTCATTGATGGAATGTGTCCAAGGCCGGCACTTGTTCGTGCCGGCATCCCACAGGGATCTGTTCTCGGCCCGTTATTTTTCTTATCTTTATTAACGACATAGTAACGAATATACTGGTGAAAATCAGGTTGTTTGCAGACGACTGCATCCTTTATAATGAAATTAACAGCCCAAGAGACCAGGCCGTTCTAAATTCTTCACTTACCGCTATTGAAACATGGTGCTTGACATGGCAAATGAAGATAAATACAACAAAAACAGTAGCAATGACAGTCAGCAGACAACGGCAACCATTACCCTTTAAATACTGCATCAATGAACAGGTTCTCTCTTCTATACTAAGTTACAAATGCTTATGTGTAATTCTAACATCCGACCTCAGATAAAATGAACACGTAACCTACATCACAAAAAAGTCCATGCAGAAACTGGGATATCTGAGCAGATGTTTGCAACAGTCGACACAAGAAATAAAACTTCTAGCGTATAAAACCTACATTAGACCAATCCTTGAATATAGCTGTATTGTATGGGAACCATGGACCCAGCAAAATATCAATAAGTTGGAGAGGATACAAAGAAAATCGGTAAGATTTATTTTCTGTTCCTATAGCTGGCGCACTTCACCAAGCATACTTGTTAAACAGGCTGTCTTGGACCCACTACGAATCAGACGCTATCGGGAAAGGTTGAAGATCATGTATTTACTGTACCATGAGAAACTAGGAGTAGAAAAGAATAAGTGCATTGAACCAGTCACTAGACGCTCAACGCGATCCCATCACTCAAAAAAGTTAAATAATATTCTAATAAAACCGATGGTTTCAAAAATTCATATTTCCCACGAACGGTCCGAGATTGGATCTTGCTGTCTCCAAACACAGCGGAAAGTCGATCGGCCGAGTCATTCTGCAGAGCGCTAAAGAACATAGGTATGTAAATCTTTTATTGGAAACAGATGAAGTATAACCTGTTTTACTTATTTGTTGTGAGTTTCCCTACCACCGCGATGGTCTACAATTAGAATTCATGTGCCTACATTTTTTTTATGCGAAAACTGTGCTAAAATGGTTCTGTAGTGCTTTTTATGCTGTGTTATGTTTGTTTCTATCTTATTTCCCACTCCTGCCTAAGGCCTCAAATAAGGCTGGCAGTATCTTCGAAATAATAAATTAGTAGCCTGCGATGATGCACAGCTACCGAGCCCACAGACAGGCGGCGATGACAGCACGGGCTTTATATTGCTGATAGAATTTTCAGATGATGTTCTTGGGAATGACACTGGCCTCTGATGGTCCAAGATGATGTCCTCTGGCGACGACGAGTGTAGGCGATGAGGAAGCAACGGTGATAAGGCAGGCGGTTGAAAAAAGCCTCTACCAAGGAACTTCGGGGCGGCGGTCGATACTGATGTACAGCAGGCCGACGGCAGAGCGTCGAAAGAAGTTTTACAGCGAGGGCAAACACCTGCATTGTGAAACTATCTTATTAGTAGCCTGCGCTGATGCACAGCTACTGAGCGCACAGACCGGTGGCGATGGCAGCACGGGCTTTGTATTGCTGATAGAATTTTCAGATGATGTTCTTTTTGATGACACTGGCCTCTGATGGTCCAAGATGACGTCCTCTGGCGATGATTAGTGTAGGCGATGAGGAAACAACGGTGATGACGCAGGCGGTTGAAAAAAGTCTCTTCCCAGGAATTTCGGGGCGGCGGTCGATACTGATGTATAGGAGGCAGACGGCAGAGCGTCGAAAAGAAGTTTCACAGCGAGGGCAAACACCTGCATTGTGAAAACTATTTGATTAGTAGCCTGCGCTGATGCACAGCTACCGAGCCCACAGACCGGTCGGGGTGGCCGCACGGGCTTTATATTGCTGATAGAATTTTCTGATTATGTTCTTGGTGATGACACTGGCCTCTGATGGTCCAAGATAATGTCCTCTGGTGACGATGAGTGTAGGCGATGGGGCAGCAACGGTGATGAGGCAGGCTGTTGAAAAAAGCCTCTTCCAAGAAACTTCGGGGCGGCGGTCGAAATTGATGCACAGGAGGCAGACGGCGGAGCGTCGAAAAGAAGTTTCACAGCGCGGGAAAACACCTGCATCGCGAAAAGTAGCGGATTAGTAGCCTGCGCTGATGCACAGCTACCGAGCCCACAGACCGGTGGCGATGGCAGCACAGGCTTTATATTGCTGATAGAATTTTCAGATTATGTTCTTGGTGATGACACTGGCCTCTGATGGTCCAAGATGACGTCTTCTGGCGACGATGAGTGTTGGCGATGAGGAAGCAACGGTGATCAGGCAGGCGGTTGAAAAAGGCCTCTTCCAAGAAACTTCGAGGCGGCGGTCGAAATTGATGCACAGGAGGCAGACGGCGGAGCGTCGAAAAGAAGTTTCACAGTGAGGGAAAATACCTGCATCGCGAAAAGTAGCTGATTAGTAGCCTGCGCTGATGCACAGCTACCGACCCCAGAGACCGGTCGCGGTGGCAGCACGGGGTTATTATTGCTGATAGAATTTTCTGATTATGTTCTTGGTGATGACACTGGCCTCTGATTTTCCAAGATAACGTCCTCTGGCGACGATGAGTGTAGGCGATACGGAAGCAACGGTGATGAGGCAGGCGCTTGAAAAAAGCATCTTCCAAAGAACTTCGGGGCGGCGGTCGATACTGATGTACAGGAGGCAGACGGCAGAGCGTCGAAAAGAAGTTTCACAGCGAGGGCAAACACCTGCATTGTGAAAACTATCTCATTAGTAGCCTGCGCTGATGCACAGCTAACGAGCCGACAGACCGGTGGTGATGGCAGCACGGGCTTTATATTGCTGATAGAATTTTCAGATGATGTTCTTGGGGATGACACTGGCCTCTGATGGTCCAAGATGACGTCCTCTGGCGACGATGAGTGTAGGCGATGAGGAAGCAACGGTGATGAGACAGGCGGTTGAAAAAAGACTCTACCATGGAACTTCGGGGCGGCGGTCGATACTGATGTACAGGAGGCAGGCGGCAGAGCGTCGAAAAGAAGTTTCACAGCGAGGGCAAACACCTGCATTGTGAAAACTATCTGATTAGTAGCCTGCGCTGATGCACAGCTACCGAGCCCACAGACCGGTGGCGATGGCAGCACGGGCTTTATATTGCTGATAGAATTTTCAGATGATGTTCTTGGTGATGACGCTAGCCTCTGATGGTCCAAGATGACGTCCTCTGGCGACGATGAGTGTAGGCGATGAGGAAACAATGGTGATGAGGCAGGCGGTTGAAAAAAAACCTCTTCCAAGGAACCTCGCGGCGGCGGTCGATACTGATGTACAGGAGGCAGACGGCAGAGCGTCGAAAAGAAGTTTCACAGCGAGGGCAAACACCTGCATTGTGAAAACTCTCTGATTAGTAGCCTGCGCTGATGCACAGCTACCGAGCCCACAGACCGGTCGCGGTGGCAGCAAGGGCTTTATATTGCTGATAGAATTTTCTGATTATGTTCTTGGTGATGACAATGGCCTCTGATGGTCCAAGATAACGTCCTCTGGCGACGATGAGTGTAGGCGATGGGGAAGCAACGGTGATGAGGCAGGCGGTTGAAAAAAGCCTGTTCCAAGGAACTTCGGGGCGGCGGTCGATACTGATGTACAGGAGGCAGACGGCAGAGCGTCGAAAGAAGTTTTACAGCGAGGGCGAACACCTGCATTGTGAAAACTATCTGATTAGTAGCTTGCGCTGATGCACAGCTACCGACCCCAGAGACCGGTCGCGGTGGCAGCACGGTGTTTATATTGCTCATAGAATTTTCTGATTATGTTCTTGGTGATGACACTGGCCTCTGATGGTCCAAGATAACGTCCTCTGGCGACGATTAGTGTAGGCGATGGGGAAGCAACGGTGATGAGGCAGGCGGTTGAAAAAAGCCTCTTCCAAGGAACTTCGGGGCGGCGGTCGATACTGATGTACTGATGTACAGGAGGCAGACGGCAGAGCGTCGAAAAGAAATTTCACAGCGAGGGCAAACACCTGCATTGTGAAAACTATCTCATTAGTAGCCTGCGCTGATGCACAGCTACAGAGCCGACAGACCGGTGGTGATGGCAGCACGGGCTTTACATTGCTGATAGAATTTTCAGATGATGTTCTTGGGGATGACACTGTCCTCTGATGGTCCAAGATGACGTCCTCTGGCGACGATGAGTGTAGGCGATGAGGAAGCAACTGTAATGAGACAGGCGGTTGAAAAAAGCCTCTACCATGGAACTTAAGGCGGCGGTCGATACTGATGTACAGGAGGCAGGCGGCAGAGCGTCGAAAAGAAGTTTCACAGCGAGGGCAAAGACCTGCATTGTGAAAACTATCTGATTAGTAGCCTGCGCTGATGCACAGCTACCGAGCCCACAGACCGGTAGCGATGGCAACACGGGCTTTATATTGCTGATAGAATTTTCAGATGATGTTCTTGGTGATGACACTGGCCTCTGATGGTCCAAGATGACGTCCTCTGGCGACGATGAGTGTAGGCGATGAGGAAGCAACGGTGAT
Source organism: Amblyomma americanum (assembly GCF_052857255.1). Classification (NCBI taxonomy): domain Eukaryota; kingdom Metazoa; phylum Arthropoda; class Arachnida; order Ixodida; family Ixodidae; genus Amblyomma; species Amblyomma americanum. The sequence goes on from NC_135498.1 coordinate 208,160,791, forward strand.
GAGACAGGCGGTTGAAAAAACCTCTTCCAAGGAACCTCGGGGCGGCGGTCGATACTGATGTACAGGAGGCAGACGGCAGAGCGTCGAAAAGAAGTTTCACAGCGAGGGCAAACACCTGCATTGTGAAAACTCTCTGATTAGTAGCCTGCGCTGATGCACAGCTACCGAGCCCACAGACCGGTCGCGGTGGCAGCAAGGGCTTTATATTGCTGATAGAATTTTCTGATTATGTTCTTGGTGATGACACTGGCCTCTGATGGTCCAAGATAGCGTCCTCTGGCGACGATGAGTGTAGGCGATGGGGAAGCAACGGTGATGAGGCAGGCGGTTGAAAAAAGCCTCTTCCAAGGAACTTCGGGGCGGCGGTCGATACTGATGTACAGGAGGCAGACGGCAGAGCGTCGAAAGAAGTTTTACAGCGAGGGCAAACACCTGCATTGTGAAAACTATCTGATTAGTAGCCTGCGCTGATGCACAGCTACTGAGCCCACAGACCGGTGGCGATGGCAGCACGGGCTTTGTATTGCTGATAGAATTTTCAGATGATGTTCTTTTTGATGACACTGGCCTCTGATGGTCCAAGATGACGTCCTCTGGCGATGATTAGTGTAGGCGATGAGGAAACAACGGTGATGAGGCAGGCGGTTGAAAAAGCTCTTCCAAGGATCTTCGGGGCGGCGGTCGATACTGATGTACAGGAGGCAGACGGCAGAGCGTCGAAAAGAAGATTCACAGCGAGGGCAAACACCTGCATTGTGAAAACTATCTGATTAGTAGCCTGCGCTGATGCACAGCTACCGAGCCCACAGACCGGTCGCGGTGGCAGAAAGGGCTTTATATTGCTGATAGAATTTTCTGATTATGTTCTTGGTGATGACACTGGTTTCTGATGGTCCAAGATAACGTCCTCTGGCGACGATGAGTGTAGGCGATGGGGAAGCAACGGTGGTGAGGCAGGCGGTTGAAAAAAGCCTCTTCCAAGGAACTTCGGGGCGGCGGTCGATACTGATGTACAGGAGGCAGACGGCAGTGCGTCGAAAGAAGTTTTACATTGAGGGCAAACACCTGCATTGTGAAAACTATCTGATTAGTAGCCTGCGTTGATGCACAGCTACTGAGCCCACAGACCTGTGGCGATGGCAGCACGGGCTTTGTATTGCTGATAGAATTTTCAGATGATGTTCTTTTTGATGACACTGGCCTCTGATGGTCCAAGATGACGTCCTCTGGCGATGATTAGTGTAGGCGATGAGGAAACAACGGTGATGAGGCAGGCGATTGAAAAAACTCTTCCAAGGAACATCGGGGCGGCGGTCGATACTGATGTACAGGAGGCAGACGGCAGAGCGTCGAAAAGAAGTTTCACAGCGAGGGCAAACACCTGCATTGTGAAAACTATCTGATTAGTAGCCTGCGCTGATGCACAGCTACCGACCCCAGAGACCGGTCGCGGTGGCAGCACGGGGTTTATATTGCTGATAGAATTTTCTGATTATGTTCTTGGTGATGACACTGGCCTCTGATGGTCCAAGATAACGTCCTCTGGCGACGATTAGTGTAGGCGATGGGGAAACAACGGTGATGAGGCAGGCGGTTGAAAAAAGCCTCTTCCAAGGAACTTCGGGGCGGCGGTCGATACTAATGTACAGGAGGCAGACGGCAGAGCGTCGAAAAGAAGTTTCACAGCGAGGGCAAACACCTGCATTGTGAAAACTATCTCATTAGTAGCCTGCGCTGATGCACAGCTACCGAGCCGACAGACCGGTGGTGATGACAGCAGGGGCTTTATATTGCTGATAGAATATTCAGATGATGTTCTTGGTGATGACACTAGCCTCTGATGGTCCAAGATGACGTCCTCTGGCGACGTTGAGTGTAGGCGTCGAGGAAACAATGGTGATGAGGCAGGTGGTTGAAAAAAACCTCTTCCAAGGAACCTCGGGGCGGCGGTCGATACTGATGTACAGGAGGCAGACGGCAGAGCGTCGAAAAGAAGTTTCACAGCGAGGGCAAACACCTGCATTGTGAAAACTCTCTGATTAGTAGCCTGCGCTGATGCACAGCTACCGAGCCCACAGACCGGTCGCGGTGGCAGAAAGGGCTTTATATTGCTGATAGAATTTTCTGATTATGTTCTTGGTGATGACACTGGTTTCTGATGGTCCAAGATAACGTCCTCTGGCGACGATGAGTGTAGGCGATGGGGAAGCAACGGTGATGAGGCAGGCGGTTGAAAAAAGCCTCTTCCAAGGAACTTCGGGGCGGCGGTCGATACTGATGTACAGGAGGCAGACGGCAGTGCGTCGAAAGAAGTTTTACAGTGAGGGCAAACACCTGCATTGTGAAAACTATCTGATTAGTAGCCTGCGTTGATGCACAGCTACTGAGCCCACAGACCGGTGGCGATGGCAGCACGGGCTTTGTATTGCTGATAGAATTTTCAGATGATGTTCTTGGGGATGACACTGTCCTCTGATGGTCCAAGATGACGTCCTCTGGCGACGATGAGTGTAGGTGATGAGGAAGCAACTGTAATGAGACAGGCGGTTGAAAAAAGCCTCTACCATGGAACTTCGGGGCGGCGGTCGTTACTGATGTACAGGAGGCAGGCGGCAGAGCGTCGAAAAGAAGTTTCACAGCGAGGGCAAACACCTGCATTGTGAAAACTATCTGATTAGTAGCCTGCGCTGATGCACAGCTACCGAGCCCACAGACCGGTGGCGATGGCAGCACGGGCTTTATATTGCTGATAGAATTTTCAGACGATGTTCTTGGTGATGACACTGGCCTCTGATGGTCCAAGATGACGTCCTGTGGCGACGATGAGTGTAGGCGATGAGGAAGCAACGGTGATGAGACAGGCGGTTGAAAAAACCTCTTCCAAGGAACCTCGGGGCGGCGGTCGATACTGATGTACAGGAGGCAGACGGCAGAGCGTCGAAAAGAAGTTTCACAGCGAGGGCAAACACCTGCATTGTGAAAACTCTCTGATTAGTAGCCTGCGCTGATGCACAGCTACCGAGCCCACAGACCGGTCACGGTGGCAGCAAGGGCTTTATATTGCTGATAGAATTTTCAGATGATGTTCTTTTTGATGACACTGGCCTCTGATGGTCCAAGATGACGTCCTCTGGCGATGATTAGTGTAGGCGATGAGGAAACAACGGTGATGAGGCAGGCGGTTGAAAAAGCTCTTCCAAGGAACTTCGGGGCGGCGGTCGATACTGATGTACAGGAGGCAGACGGCAGAGCGTCGAAAAGAAGATTCACAGCGAGGGCAAACACCTGCATTGTGAAAACTATCTGATTAGTAGCCTGCGCTGATGCACAGCTACCGACCCCAGAGACCGGTCGCGGTGGCAGCACGGTGTTTATATTGCTCATAGAATTTTCTGATTATGTTCTTGGTGATGACACTGGCCTCTGATGGTCCAAGATAACGTCCTCTGGCGACGAATAATGTAGGCGATGGGGAAGCAACGGTGATGAGGCAGGCGGTTGAAAAAAGCCTCTTCCAAGGAACTTCGGGGCGGCGGTCGATACTGATGTACTGATGTACAGGAGGCAGACGGCAGAGCGTCGAAAAGAAATTTCACAGCGAGGGCAAACACCTGCATTGTGAAAACTATCTCATTAGTAGCCTGCGCTGATGCACAGCTACCGAGCCGACAGATCGGTGGTGATGGCAGCACGGGCTTTATATTGCTGATAGAATTTTCAGATGATGTTCTTGGGGATGACACTGTCCTCTGATGGTCCAAGATGACGTCCTCTGGTGACGATGAGTGTAGGCGATGAGGAAGCAACTTTAATGAGACAGGCGGTTGAAAAAAGCCTCTACCATGGAACTTCGGGGCGGCGGTCGATACTGATGTACAGGAGGCAGGCGGCAGAGCGTCGAAAAGAAGTTTCACAGCGAGGGCAAACACCTGCATTGTGAAAACTATCTGATTAGTAGCCTGCGCTGATCCACAGCTACCGAGCCCACAGACAGGTGGCGATGGCAGCACGGGCTTTATATTGCTGATAGAATTTTCAGATGATGTTCTTGGTGATGACACTGGCCTCTGATGGTCCAAGATGACGTCCTCTGGCGACGATGAGTGTAGGCGATGAGGAAGCAACGGTGATGAGACAGGCGGTTGAAAAAACCTCTTCCAAGGAACCTCGGGGCGGCGGTCGATACTGATGTACAGGAGGCAGACGGCAGAGCGTCGAAAAGAAGTTTCACAGCGAGGGCAAACACCTGCATTGTGAAAAATCTCTGATTAGTAGCCTGCGCTGATGCACAGCTACCGAGCCCACAGACCGGTCGCGGTGGCAGAAAGGGCTTTATATTGCTGATAGAATTTTCTGATTATGTTCTTGGTGATGACACTGGTTTCTGATGGTCCAAGATAACGTCCTCTGGCGACGATGAGTGTAGGCGATGGGGAAGCAACGGTGATGAGGCAGGCGGTTGAAAAAAGCCTCTTCCAAGGAACTTCGGGGCGGCGGTCGGTACTGATGTACAGGAGGCAGACGGCAGTGCGTCGAAAGAAGTTTTACAGTGAGGGCAAACACCTGCATTGTGAAAACTATCTGATTAGTAGCCTGCGTTGATGCACAGCTACTGAGCCCACAGACCGGTGGCGATGGCAGCACGGGCTTTGTATTGCTGATAGAATTTTCAGATGATGTTCTTTTTGATGACACTGGCCTCTGATGGTCCAAGATGACGTCCTCTGGCGATGATTAGTGTAGGCGATGAGGAAACAACGGTGATGAGGCAGGCGGTTGAAAAAACTCTTCCAAGGAACTTCGGGGCGGCGGTCGATACTGATGTACAGGAGGCAGACGGCAGAGCGTCGAAAAGAAGTTTCACAGCGAGGGCAAACACCTGCATTGTGAAAACTATCTGATTAGTAGCCTGCGCTGATGCACAGCTACCGACCCCAGAGACCGGTCGCGGTGGCAGCACGGGGTTTATATTGCTGATAGAATTTTCTGATTATGTTCTTTGTGATGACACTGGCCTCTGATGGTCCAAGATAACGTCCTCTGGCGACGATTAGTGTAGGCGATGGGGAAGCAACGGTGATAGGCAGGCGGTTGAAAAAAGCCTCTTCCAAGGAACTTCGGGGCGGCGGTCGATACTGATGTACAGGAGGCAGACGGCAGAGCGTCGAAAAGAAGTTTCACAGCGAGGGCAAACACCTGCATTGTGAAAACTATCTCATTAGTAGACTGCGCTGATGCACAGCTACCGAGCCGACAGACCGGTGGTGATGACAGCAGGGGCTTTATATTGCTGATAGAATTTTCAGATGATGTTCTTGGTGATGACACTAGCCTTTGATGGTCCAAGATGACGTCCTCTGGCGACGATGAGTGTAGGCGTCGAGGAAACAATGGTGATGAGGCAGGTGGTTGAAAAAACCTCTTCCAAGGAACCTCGGGGCGGCGGTCGATACTGATGTACAGGAGGCAGACGGCAGAGCGTCGAAAAGAAGTTTCACAGCGAGGGCAAACACCTGCATTGTGAAAACTATCTGATTAGTAGCCTGCGCTGATACACAGCTACCGAGCCCACAGACCGGTCGCGGTGGCAGCAAGGGCTTTATATTGCTGATAGAATTTTCTGATTATGTTCTTGGTGATGACACTGGCCTCTGATGGTCCAAGATAACGTCCTCTGGCGACGATGAGTGTAGGCGATGGGGAAGCAACGGTGATGAGGCAAGCGGTAGAAAAAAGCCTCTTCCAAGGAACTTCGGGGCGGCGGTCGATACTGATGTACAGGAGGCAGACGGCAGAGCGTCGAAGGAAGTTTTACAGCGAGGGCAAACACCGGCATTGTGAAAACTATGTGATTAGTAGCCTGCGCTGATACACAGCTACTGAGCCCACAGACCGGTGGCGATGGCAGCACGGGCTTTGTATTGCTGATAGAATTTTCAGATGATGTTCTTTTTGATCACACTGGCCTCTGATGGTCAAAGATGACGTCCTCTGGCGACGATGAGTGTAGGCGATGAGGAAGCAACGGTGATGTGGCAGGCGGTTGAAAAAAGTCTCTTCCCAGGAACTTCGGGGCGGCGGTCGATACTGATGTATAGGAGGCAGACGGCTCAGCGTCGAAAAAAAGTTTCACAGCGAGGGAAAACACCTGCATTGTGAAAACTATCTGATTAGTAGCCTGCGCTGGTGCACAGCTACCGACCCCAGAGACCGGTCGCGGTGGCAGCACGGTGTTTATATTGCTCATAGAATTTTCTGATTATGTTCTTGGTGATGACACTGGCCTCTGATGGTCCAAGATAACGTCCTCTGGCGACGATTAGTGTAGGCGATGGGGAAGCAACGGTGATGAGGCAGGCGGTTGAAAAAAGCCTCTTCCAAGGAACTTCGGGGCGGCGGTCGATACTGATGTACAGGAGGCAGACGGCAGAGCGTCGAAAAGTTTCACAAGGAGGGCAAACACCTGCATTTTGAAAACTATCTGAATAGCAGCCTGCGCTGATGCACAGCTACCGAGCCCACAGACTGGTGGCGGTGGCAGCACGGGCTTTATATTGCTGATAGAATTTTCAGATGATGTTCTTGGGGATGACACTAGCCTCTGATGGTTCAAGATGACGTCCTCTGGCGACAATGAGTGTAGGCGATGGCGAAGCAACGGTGGTGAGGCAGGCTGGGGAAAAAGGCCTCTTCCATGGATCTTCGGGGCGGTGGTCGAAATCGATGAACAGGAATCAGACGGCAGAGCGTCGAAAAGAATTTTCACAGCGAGGGCAAACACTTGCATTTTGAAAAGGAGCTGATTAGTAGTCTGCCCTGAAGCAGAGCTACCGAGCCCAGAGGCCGGCGGCGATGAGAGCAGGGGCTTTATAAGGCTGATAGAATTTTCAGATGATGTTCCTGTTGATGACACTGGCCTCTGATGGTCCAAGATGACGTCCTCTGGCAACCATGAGTGTATGCGATGGGGAAGCAACGGTGGTGATGCAGGCGGTTGAAAAAGGCCTCTTCCAAGGATCTTTGGGGAGGCTGTCGAAATTGATGCAGAGGAGTCATACGGCAGAGCGTCTAAAAGAAGTTTCGCAGCGAGGAAAAACACCTGCATTGTGAAAAGTAGCAGAAGTAAAGGAGGAAGGCCATGTTGACATGATTTTCTTACATTTAGAAAATGCATTTGACCGCGTGTGTCACCAAAAGTTGCTTCTAAAATTAAAACCGATATTAAAAATGACTCACTGCTGCAATGGATAGAGGCATATCTTTCATCAAGAAAACGTAGCGTGTTCATTGATGGAATGTGTCCAAGGCCGGCACTTGTTCGTGCCGGCATCCCACAGGGATCTGTTCTCGGCCCGTTATTTTTCTTATCTTTATTAACGACATAGTAACGAATATACTGGTGAAAATCAGGTTGTTTGCAGACGACTGCATCCTTTATAATGAAATTAACAGCCCAAGAGACCAGGCCGTTCTAAATTCTTCACTTACCGCTATTGAAACATGGTGCTTGACATGGCAAATGAAGATAAATACAACAAAAACAGTAGCAATGACAGTCAGCAGACAACGGCAACCATTACCCTTTAAATACTGCATCAATGAACAGGTTCTCTCTTCTATACTAAGTTACAAATGCTTATGTGTAATTCTAACATCCGACCTCAGATAAAATGAACACGTAACCTACATCACAAAAACGTCCATGCAGAAACTGGGATATCTGAGCAGATGTTTGCAACAGTCGACACAAGAAATAAAACTTCTAGCGTATAAAACCTACATTAGACCAATCCTTGAATATAGCTGTATTGTATGGGATCCATGGACCCAGCAAAATATCAATAAGTTGGAGAGGATACAAAGAAAATCGGTAAGATTTATTTTCTGTTCCTATAGCTGGCGCACTTCACCAAGCATACTTGTTAAACAGGCTGTCTTGGACCCACTACGAATCAGACGCTATCGGGAAAGGTTGAAGATCATGTATTTACTGTACCATGAGAAACTAGGAGTAGAAAAGAATAAGTGCATTGAACCAGTCACTAGACGCTCAACGCGATCCCATCACTCAAAAAAGTTAAATATTATTCTAATAAAACCGATGGTTTCAAAAATTCATATTTCCCACGAACGGTCCGAGATTGGATCTTGCTGTCTCCAAACACAGCGGAAAGTCGATCGGCCGAGTCATTCTGCAGAGCGCTAAAGAACATAGGTATGTAAATCTTTTATTTTAAACAGATGAAGTATAACCTGTTTTACTTATTTGTTGTGAGTTTCCCTACCACCGCGATGGTCTACAATTAGAATTCATGTGCCTACATTTTTTTTATGCGAAAACTGTGCTAAAATGGTTCTGTAGTGCTTTTTATGCTGTGTTATGTTTGTTTCTATCTTATTTCCCACTCCTGCCTAAGGCCTCAAATAAGGCTGGCAGTATCTTCGAAATAATAAATTAGTAGCCTGCGATGATGCACAGCTACCGAGCCCACAGACAGGCGGCGATGACAGCACGGGCTTTATATTGCTGATAGAATTTTCAGATGATGTTCTTGGGAATGACACTGGCCTCTGATGGTCCAAGATGATGTCCTCTGGCGACGACGAGTGTAGGCGATGAGGAAGCAACGGTGATAAGGCAGGCGGTTGAAAAAAGTCTCTTCCCAGGAATTTCGGGGCGGCGGTCGATACTGATGTATAGGAGGCAGACGGCAGAGCGTCGAAAAGAAGTTTCACAGCGAGGGCAAAAACCTGCATTGTGAAAACTATTTGATTAATAGCCTGCGCTGATGCACAGCTACCGAGCCCACAGACCGGTCGGGGTGGCCGCACGGGCTTTATATTGCTGATAGAATTTTCTGATTATGTTCTTGGTGATGACACTGGCCTCTGATGGTCCAAGATAACGTCCTCTGGTGACGATGAGTGTAGGCGATGGGGCAGCAACGGTGATGAGGCAGGCTGTTGAAAAAAGCCTCTTCCAAGAAACTTCGGGGCGGCGGTCGAAATTGATGCACAGGAGGCAGACGGCGGAGCGTCGAAAAGAAGTTTCACAGCGCGGGAAAACACCTGCATCGCGAAAAGTAGCGGATTAGTAGCCTGCGTTGATGCACAGCTACCGAGCCCACAGACCGGTCGCGGTGGCCGCACAGGATTTATATGGATGATAGAATTTTCAGATGATATTCTTGGTGATTACACTGGCCTCTGATGGTCCAAGATGACGTCCTCTGGCGACGATGAGTGCATGCGATGGTGAAGCATCGGTGATCAGGCAGGCGGTTCAAAAAGGTCTCTTCTAAGGAACTTCGGGGCGTCGGTCGGTACTGATGTACAGGATGCAGACGGCAGAGCGTCGAAAAGAAGTTTTACAGCCAGGGCAAACACCTGCATTGTGAAAACTATCTGATTAGTAGCCTGCGCTGATGCACAGCTACCGAGCCCACAGACCGGTGGCGATGGCAGCATGGGCTTTATATTGCTGATAGAATTTTCAGATGATGTTCTTGGTGATGACACTGGCCTCTGATGGTCCAAGATGACGTCCTCTGGCGACGATGAGTGCATGCGATGGTGAAGCATCGGTGATCAGGCAGGCGGTTGAAAAAGGCCTCTTCCAAGAAACTTCGAGGCGGCGGTCGAAATTGATGCACAGGAGGCAGACGGCGGAGCGTCGAAAAGAAGTTTCACAGTGAGGGAAAATACCTGCATCGCGAAAAGTAGCTGATTAGTAGCCTGCGCTGATGCACAGCTACCGACCCCAGAGACCGGTCGCGGTGGCAGCACGGGGTTATTATTGCTGATAGAATTTTCTGATTATGTTCTTGGTGATGACACTGGCCTCTGATTTTCCAAGATAACGTCCTCTGGCGACGATGAGTGTAGGCGATACGGAAGCAACGGTGATGAGGCAGGCGCTTGAAAAAAGCATCTTCCAAAGAACTTCGGGGCGGCGGTCGATACTGATGTACAGGAGGCAGACGGCAGAGCGTCGAAAAGAAGTTTCACAGCGAGGGCAAACACCTGCATTGTGAAAACTATCTCATTAGTAGCCTGCGCTGATGCACAGCTAACGAGCCGACAGACCGGTGGTGATGGCAGCACGGGCTTTATATTGCTGATAGAATTTTCAGATGATGTTCTTGGGGATGACACTGGCCTCTGATGGTCCAAGATGACGTCCTCTGGCGACGATGAGTGTAGGCGATGAGGAAGCAACGGTGATGAGACAGGCGGTTGAAAAAAGACTCTACCATGGAACTTCGGGGCGGCGGTCGATACTGATGTACAGGAGGCAGGCGGCAGAGCGTCGAAAAGAAGTTTCACAGCGAGGGCAAACACCTGCATTGTGAAAACTATCTGATTAGTAGCCTGCGCTGATGCACAGCTACCGAGCCCACAGACCGGTGGCGATGGCAGCACGGGCTTTATATTGCTGATAGAATTTTCAGATGATGTTCTTGGTGATGACGCTAGCCTCTGATGGTCCAAGATGACGTCCTCTGGCGACGATGAGTGTAGGCGATGAGGAAACAATGGTGATGAGGCAGGCGGTTGAAAAAAAACCTCTTCCAAGGAACCTCGCGGCGGCGGTCGATACTGATGTACAGGAGGCAGACTGCAGAGCGTCGAAAAGAAGTTTCACAGCGAGGGCAAACACCTGCATTGTGAAAACTCTCTGATTAGTAGCCTGCGCTGATGCACAGCTACCGAGCCCACAGACCGGTCGCGGTGGCAGCAAGGGCTTTATATTGCTGATAGAATTTTCTGATTATGTTCTTGGTGATGACAATGGCCTCTGATGGTCCAAGATAACGTCCTCTGGCGACGATGAGTGTAGGCGATGGGGAAGCAACGGTGATGAGGCAGGCGGTTGAAAAAAGCCTGTTCCAAGGAACTTCGGGGCGGCGGTCGATACTGATGTACAGGAGGCAGACGGCAGAGCGTCGAAAGAAGTTTTACAGCGAGGGCGAACACCTGCATTGTGAAAACTATCTGATTAGTAGCTTGCGCTGATGCACAGCTACCGACCCCAGAGACCGGTCGCGGTGGCAGCACGGTGTTTATATTGCTCATAGAATTTTCTGATTATGTTCTTGGTGATGACACTGGCCTCTGATGGTCCAAGATAACGTCCTCTGGCGACGATTAGTGTAGGCGATGGGGAAGCAACGGTGATGAGGCAGGCGGTTGAAAAAAGCCTCTTCCAAGGAACTTCGGGGCGGCGGTCGATACTGATGTACTGATGTACAGGAGGCAGACGGCAGAGCGTCGAAAAGAAATTTCACAGCGAGGGCAAACACCTGCATTGTGAAAACTATCTCATTAGTAGCCTGCGCTGATGCACAGCTACAGAGCCGACAGACCGGTGGTGATGGCAGCACGGGCTTTACATTGCTGATAGAATTTTCAGATGATGTTCTTGGGGATGACACTGTCCTCTGATGGTCCAAGATGACGTCCTCTGGCGACGATGAGTGTAGGCGATGAGGAAGCAACTGTAATGAGACAGGCGGTTGAAAAAAGCCTCTACCATGGAACTTAAGGCGGCGGTCGATACTGATGTACAGGAGGCAGGCGGCAGAGCGTCGAAAAGAAGTTTCACAGCGAGGGCAAAGACCTGCATTGTGAAAACTATCTGATTAGTAGCCTGCGCTGATGCACAGCTACCGAGCCCACAGACCGGTAGCGATGGCAACACGGGCTTTATATTGCTGATAGAATTTTCAGATGATGTTCTTGGTGATGACACTGGCCTCTGATGGTCCAAGATGACGTCCTCTGGCGACGATGAGTGTAGGCGATGAGGAAGCAACGGTGATGAGACAGGCGGTTGAAAAAACCTCTTCCAAGGAACCTCGGGGCGGCGGTCGATACTGATGTACAGGAGGCAGACGGCAGAGCGTCGAAAAGAAGTTTCACAGCGAGGGCAAACACCTGCATTGTGAAAACTCTCTGATTAGTAGCCTGCGCTGATGCACAGCTACCGAGCCCACAGACCGGTCGCGGTGGCAGCAAGGGCTTTATATTGATGATAGAATTTTCTGATTATGTTCTTGGTGATGACACTGGCCTCTGATGGTCCAAGATAGCGTCCTCTGGCGACGATGAGTGTAGGCGATGGGGAAGCAACGGTGATGAGGCAGGCGGTTGAAAAAAGCCTCTTCCAAGGAACTTCGGGGCGGCGGTCGATACTGATGTACAGGAGGCAGACGGCAGAGCGTCGAAAGAAGTTTTACAGCGAGGGCAAACACCTGCATTGTGAAAACTATCTGATTAGTAGCCTGCGCTGATGCACAGCTACTGAGCCCACAGACCGGTGGCGATGGCAGCACGGGCTTTGTATTGCTGATAGAATTTTCAGATGATGTTCTTTTTGATGACACTGGCCTATGATGGTCCAAGATGACGTCCTCTGGCGATGATTAGTGTAGGCGATGAGGAAACAACGGTGATGAGGCAGGCGGTTGAAAAAGCTCTTCCAAGGATCTTCGGGGCGGCGGTCGATACTGATGTACAGGAGGCAGACGGCAGAGCGTCGAAAAGAAGATTCACAGCGAGGGCAAACACCTGCATTGTGAAAACTATCTGATTAGTAGCCTGCGCTGATGCACAGCTACCGACCCCAGAGACCGGTCGCGGTGGCAGCACGGTGTTTATATTGCTCATAGAATTTTCTGATTATGTTCTTGGTGATGACACTGGCCTCTGATGGTCCAAGATAACGTCCTCTGGCGACGATTAATGTAGGCGATGGGGAAGCAACGGTGATGAGGCAGGCGCTTGAAAAAAGCCTCTTCCAAGGAACTTCGGGGCGGCGGTCGATACTGATGTACTGATGTACAGGAGGCAGACGGCAGAGCGTCGAAAAGAAATTTCACAGCGAGGGCAAACACCTGCATTGTGAAAACTATCTCATTAGTAGCCTGCGCTGATGCACAGCTACCGAGCCGACAGATCGGTGGTGATGGCAGCACGGGCTTTATATTGCTGATAGAATTTTCAGATGATGTTCTTGGGGATGACACTGTCCTCTGATGGTCCAAGATGACGTCCTCTGGTGACGATGAGTGTAGGCGATGAGGAAGCAACTGTAATGAGACAGGCGGTTGAAAAAAGCCTCTACCATGGAACTTCGGGGCGGCGGTCGATACTGATGTACAGGAGGCAGGCGGCAGAGCGTCGAAAAGAAGTTTCACAGCGAGAGCAAACACCTGCATTGTGAAAACTATCTGATTAGTAGCCTGCGCTGATCCACAGCTACCGAGCCCACAGACAGGTGGCGATGGCAGCACGGGCTTTATATTGCTGATAGAATTTTCAGATGATGTTCTTGGTGATGACACTGGCCCCTGATGGTCCAAGATGACGTCCTCTGGCGACGATGAGTGTAGGCGATGAGGAAGCAACGGTGATGAGACAGGCGGTTGAAAAAACCTCTTCCAAGGAACCTCGGGGCGGCGGTCTATACTGATGTACAGGAGGCAGACGGCAGAGCGTCGAAAAGAAGTTTCACAGCGAGGGCAAACACCTGCATTGTGAAAACTCTCTGATTAGTAGCCTGCGCTGATGCACAGCTACCGAGCCCACAGACCGGTCGCGGTGGCAGAAAGGGCTTTATATTGCTGATAGAATTTTCTGATTATGTTCTTGGTGATGACACTGGTTTCTGATGGTCCAAGATAACGTCCTCTGGCGACGATGAGTGTAGGCGATGGGGAAGCAACGGTGGTGAGGCAGGCGGTTGAAAAAAGCCTCTTCCAAGGAACTTCGGGGCGGCGGTCGATACTGATGTACAGGAGGCAGACGGCAGTGCGTCGAAAGAAGTTTTACATTGAGGGCAAACACCTGCATTGTGAAAACTATCTGATTAGTAGCCTGCGTTGATGCACAGCTACTGAGCCCACAGACCTGTGGCGATGGCAGCACGGGCTTTGTATTGCTGATAGAATTTTCAGATGATGTTCTTTTTGATGACACTGGCCTCTGATGGTCCAAGATGACGTCCTCTGGCGATGATTAGTGTAGGCGATGAGGAAACAACGGTGATGAGGCAGGCGATTGAAAAAACTCTTCCAAGGAACATCGGGGCGGCGGTCGATACTGATGTACAGGAGGCAGACGGCAGAGCGTCGAAAAGAAGTTTCACAGCGAGGGCAAACACCTGCATTGTGAAAACTATCTGATTAGTAGCCTGCGCTGATGCACAGCTACCGACCCCAGAGACCGGTCGCGGTGGCAGCACGGGGTTTATATTGCTGATAGAATTTTCTGATTATGTTCTTGGTGATGACACTGGCCTCTGATGGTCCAAGATAACGTCCTCTGGCGACGATTAGTGTAGGCGATGGGGAAACAACGGTGATGAGGCAGGCGGTTGAAAAAAGCCTCTTCCAAGGAACTTCGGGGCGGCGGTCGATACTAATGTACAGGAGGCAGACGGCAGAGCGTCGAAAAGAAGTTTCACAGCGAGGGCAAACACCTGCATTGTGAAAACTATCTCATTAGTAGCCTGCGCTGATGCACAGCTACCGAGCCGACAGACCGGTGGTGATGACAGCAGGGGCTTTATATTGCTGATAGAATATTCAGATGATGTTCTTGGTGATGACACTAGCCTCTGATGGTCCAAGATGACGTCCTCTGGCGACGTTGAGTGTAGGCGTCGAGGAAACAATGGTGATGAGGCAGGTGGTTGAAAAAAACCTCTTCCAAGGAACCTCGGGGCGGCGGTCGATACTGATGTACAGGAGGCAGACGGCAGAGCGTCGAAAAGAAGTTTCACAGCGAGGGCAAACACCTGCATTGTGAAAACTCTCTGATTAGTAGCCTGCGCTGATGCACAGCTACCGAGCCCACAGACCGGTCGCGGTGGCAGAAAGGGCTTTATATTGCTGATAGAATTTTCTGATTATGTTCTTGGTGATGACACTGGTTTCTGATGGTCCAAGATAACGTCCTCTGGCGACGATGAGTGTAGGCGATGGGGAAGCAACGGTGATGAGGCAGGCGGTTGAAAAAAGCCTCTTCCAAGGAACTTCGGGGCGGCGGTCGATACTGATGTACAGGAGGCAGACGGCAGTGCGTCGAAAGAAGTTTTACAGTGAGGGCAAACACCTGCATTGTGAAAACTATCTGATTAGTAGCCTGCGTTGATGCACAGCTACTGAGCCCACAGACCGGTGGCGATGGCAGCACGGGCTTTGTATTGCTGATAGAATTTTCAGATGATGTTCTTGGGGATGACACTGTCCTCTGATGGTCCAAGATGACGTCCTCTGGCGACGATGAGTGTAGGTGATGAGGAAGCAACTGTAATGAGACAGGCGGTTGAAAAAAGCCTCTACCATGGAACTTCGGGGCGGCGGTCGTTACTGATGTACAGGAGGCAGGCGGCAGAGCGTCGAAAAGAAGTTTCACAGCGAGGGCAAACACCTGCATTGTGAAAACTATCTGATTAGTAGCCTGCGCTGATGCACAGCTACCGAGCCCACAGACCGGTGGCGATGGCAGCACGGGCTTTATATTGCTGATAGAATTTTCAGACGATGTTCTTGGTGATGACACTGGCCTCTGATGGTCCAAGATGACGTCCTGTGGCGACGATGAGTGTAGGCGATGAGGAAGCAACGGTGATGAGACAGGCGGTTGAAAAAACCTCTTCCAAGGAACCTCGGGGCGGCGGTCGATACTGATGTACAGGAGGCAGACGGCAGAGCGTCGAAAAGAAGTTTCACAGCGAGGGCAAACACCTGCATTGTGAAAACTCTCTGATTAGTAGCCTGCGCTGATGCACAGCTACCGAGCCCACAGACCGGTCACGGTGGCAGCAAGGGCTTTATATTGCTGATAGAATTTTCAGATGATGTTCTTTTTGATGACACTGGCCTCTGATGGTCCAAGATGACGTCCTCTGGCGATGATTAGTGTAGGCGATGAGGAAACAACGGTGATGAGGCAGGCGGTTGAAAAAGCTCTTCCAAGGAACTTCGGGGCGGCGGTCGATACTGATGTACAGGAGGCAGACGGCAGAGCGTCGAAAAGAAGATTCACAGCGAGGGCAAACACCTGCATTGTGAAAACTATCTGATTAGTAGCCTGCGCTGATGCACAGCTACCGACCCCAGAGACCGGTCGCGGTGGCAGCACGGTGTTTATATTGCTCATAGAATTTTCTGATTATGTTCTTGGTGATGACACTGGCCTCTGATGGTCCAAGATAACGTCCTCTGGCGACGAATAATGTAGGCGATGGGGAAGCAACGGTGATGAGGCAGGCGGTTGAAAAAAGCCTCTTCCAAGGAACTTCGGGGCGGCGGTCGATACTGATGTACTGATGTACAGGAGGCAGACGGCAGAGCGTCGAAAAGAAATTTCACAGCGAGGGCAAACACCTGCATTGTGAAAACTATCTCATTAGTAGCCTGCGCTGATGCACAGCTACCGAGCCGACAGATCGGTGGTGATGGCAGCACGGGCTTTATATTGCTGATAGAATTTTCAGATGATGTTCTTGGGGATGACACTGTCCTCTGATGGTCCAAGATGACGTCCTCTGGTGACGATGAGTGTAGGCGATGAGGAAGCAACTTTAATGAGACAGGCGGTTGAAAAAAGCCTCTACCATGGAACTTCGGGGCGGCGGTCGATACTGATGTACAGGAGGCAGGCGGCAGAGCGTCGAAAAGAAGTTTCACAGCGAGGGCAAACACCTGCATTGTGAAAACTATCTGATTAGTAGCCTGCGCTGATCCACAGCTACCGAGCCCACAGACAGGTGGCGATGGCAGCACGGGCTTTATATTGCTGATAGAATTTTCAGATGATGTTCTTGGTGATGACACTGGCCTCTGATGGTCCAAGATGACGTCCTCTGGCGACGATGAGTGTAGGCGATGAGGAAGCAACGGTGATGAGACAGGCGGTTGAAAAAACCTCTTCCAAGGAACCTCGGGGCGGCGGTCGATACTGATGTACAGGAGGCAGACGGCAGAGCGTCGAAAAGAAGTTTCACAGCGAGGGCAAACACCTGCATTGTGAAAACTCTCTGATTAGTAGCCTGCGCTGATGCACAGCTACCGAGCCCACAGACCGGTCGCGGTGGCAGAAAGGGCTTTATATTGCTGATAGAATTTTCTGATTATGTTCTTGGTGATGACACTGGTTTCTGATGGTCCAAGATAACGTCCTCTGGCGACGATGAGTGTAGGCGATGGGGAAGCAACGGTGATGAGGCAGGCGGTTGAAAAAAGCCTCTTCCAAGGAACTTCGGGGCGGCGGTCGGTACTGATGTACAGGAGGCAGACGGCAGTGCGTCGAAAGAAGTTTTACAGTGAGGGCAAACACCTGCATTGTGAAAACTATCTGATTAGTAGCCTGCGTTGATGCACAGCTACTGAGCCCACAGACCGGTGGCGATGGCAGCACGGGCTTTGTATTGCTGATAGAATTTTCAGATGATGTTCTTTTTGATGACACTGGCCTCTGATGGTCCAAGATGACGTCCTCTGGCGATGATTAGTGTAGGCGATGAGGAAACAACGGTGATGAGGCAGGCGGTTGAAAAAACTCTTCCAAGGAACTTCGGGGCGGCGGTCGATACTGATGTACAGGAGGCAGACGGCAGAGCGTCGAAAAGAAGTTTCACAGCGAGGGCAAACACCTGCATTGTGAAAACTATCTGATTAGTAGCCTGCGCTGATGCACAGCTACCGACCCCAGAGACCGGTCGCGGTGGCAGCACGGGGTTTATATTGCTGATAGAATTTTCTGATTATGTTCTTTGTGATGACACTGGCCTCTGATGGTCCAAGATAACGTCCTCTGGCGACGATTAGTGTAGGCGATGGGGAAGCAACGGTGATAGGCAGGCGGTTGAAAAAAGCCTCTTCCAAGGAACTTCGGGGCGGCGGTCGATACTGATGTACAGGAGGCAGACGGCAGAGCGTCGAAAAGAAGTTTCACAGCGAGGGCAAACACCTGCATTGTGAAAACTATCTCATTAGTAGCCTGCGCTGATGCACAGCTACCGAGCCGACAGACCGGTGGTGATGACAGCAGGGGCTTTATATTGCTGATAGAATTTTCAGATGATGTTCTTGGTGATGACACTAGCCTTTGATGGTCCAAGATGACGTCCTCTGGCGACGATGAGTGTAGGCGTCGAGGAAACAATGGTGATGAGGCAGGTGGTTGAAAAAACCTCTTCCAAGGAACCTCGGGGCGGCGGTCGATACTGATGTACAGGAGGCAGACGGCAGAGCGTCGAAAAGAAGTTTCACAGCGAGGGCAAACACCTGCATTGTGAAAACTATCTGATTAGTAGCCTGCGCTGATACACAGCTACCGAGCCCACAGACCGGTCGAGGTGGCAGCAAGGGCTTTATATTGCTGATAGAATTTTCTGATTATGTTCTTGGTGATGACACTGGCCTCTGATGGTCCAAGATAACGTCCTCTGGCGACGATGAGTGTAGGCGATGGGGAAGCAACGGTGATGAGGCAAGCGGTAGAAAAAAGCCTCTTCCAAGGAACTTCGGGGCGGCGGTCGATACTGATGTACAGGAGGCAGACGGCAGAGCGTCGAAGGAAGTTTTACAGCGAGGGCAAACACCGGCATTGTGAAAACTATGTGATTAGTAGCCTGCGCTGATACACAGCTACTGAGCCCACAGACCGGTGGCGATGGCAGCACGGGCTTTGTATTGCTGATAGAATTTTCAGATGATGTTCTTTTTGATCACACTGGCCTCTGATGGTCAAAGATGACGTCCTCTGGCGACGATGAGTGTAGGCGATGAGGAAGGAACGGTGATGTGGCAGGCGGTTGAAAAAAGTCTCTTCCCAGGAACTTCGGGGCGGCGGTCGATACTGATGTATAGGAGGCAGACGGCTCAGCGTCGAAAAAAAGTTTCGCAGCGAGGGCAAACACCTGCATTGTGAAAACTATCTGATTAGTAGCCTGCGCTGGTGCACAGCTACCGACCCCAGAGACCGGTCGCGGTGGCAGCACGGTGTTTATATTGCTCATAGAATTTTCTGATTATGTTCTTGGTGATGACACTGGCCTCTGATGGTCCAAGATAACGTCCTCTGGCGACGATTAGTGTAGGCGATGGGGAAGCAACGGTGATGAGGCAGGCGGTTGAAAAAAGCCTCTTCCAAGGAACTTCGGGGCGGCGGTCGATACTGATGTACAGGAGGCAGACGGCAGAGCGTCGAAAAGTTTCACAAGGAGGGCAAACACCTGCATTTTGAAAACTATCTGAATAGCAGCCTGCGCTGATGCACAGCTACCGAGCCCACAGACTGGTGGCGGTGGCAGCACGGGCTTTATATTGCTGATAGAATTTTCAGATGATGTTCTTGGGGATGACACTAGCCTCTGATGGTTCAAGATGACGTCCTCTGGCGACAATGAGTGTAGGCGATGGCGAAGCAACGGTGGTGAGGCAGGCTGGGGAAAAAGGCCTCTTCCATGGATCTTCGGGGCGGTGGTCGAAATCGATGAACAGGAATCAGACGGCAGAGCGTCGAAAACAATTTTCACAGCGAGGGCAAACACTTGCATTTTGAAAAGGAGCTGATTAGTAGTCTGCCCTGAAGCAGAGCTACCGAGCCCAGAGGCCGGCGGCGATGAGAGCAGGGGCTTTATAAGGCTGATAGAATTTTCAGATGATGTTCCTGTTGATGACACTGGCCTCTGATGGTCCAAGATGACGTCCTCTGGCAACCATGAGTGTATGCGATGGGGAAGCAACGGTGGTGATGCAGGCGGTTGAAAAAGGCCTCTTCCAAGGATCTTTGGGGAGGCTGTCGAAATTGATGCAGAGGAGTCATACGGCAGAGCGTCTAAAAGAAGTTTCGCAGCGAGGAAAAACACCTGCATTGTGAAAAGTAGCAGAAGTAAAGGAGGAAGGCCATGTTGACATGATTTTCTTAGATTTAGAAAATGCATTTGACCGCGTGTGTCACCAAAAGTTGCTTCTAAAATTAAAACCGATATTAAAAATGACTCACTGCTGCAATGGATAGAGGCATATCTTTCATCAAGAAAACATAGCGTGTTCATTGATGGAATGTGTCCAAGGCCGGCACTTGTTCGTGCCGGCATCCCACAGGGATCTGTTCTCGGCCCGTTATTTTTCTTATCTTTATTAACGACATAGTAACGAATATACTGGTGAAAATCAGGTTGTTTGCAGACGACTGCATCCTTTATAATGAAATTAACAGCCCAAGAGACCAGGCCGTTCTAAATTCTTCACTTACCGCTATTGAAACATGGTGCTTGACATGGCAAATGAAGATAAATACAACAAAAACAGTAGCAATGACAGTCAGCAGACAACGGCAACCATTACCCTTTAAATACTGCATCAATGAACAGGTTCTCTCTTCTATACTAAGTTACAAATGCTTATGTGTAATTCTAACATCCGACCTCAGATAAAATGAACACGTAACCTACATCACAAAAACGTCCATGCAGAAACTGGGATATCTGAGCAGATGTTTGCAACAGTCGACACAAGAAATAAAACTTCTAGCGTATAAAACCTACATTAGACCAATCCTTGAATATAGCTGTATTGTATGGGATCCATGGACCCAGCAAAATATCAATAAGTTGGAGAGGATACAAAGAAAATCGGTAAGATTTATTTTCTGTTCCTATAGCTGGCGCACTTCACCAAGCATACTTGTTAAACAGGCTGTCTTGGACCCACTACGAATCAGACGCTATCGGGAAAGGTTGAAGATCATGTATTTACTGTACCATGAGAAACTAGGAGTAGA
This sequence comes from Amblyomma americanum, assembly GCF_052857255.1. Classification (NCBI taxonomy): domain Eukaryota; kingdom Metazoa; phylum Arthropoda; class Arachnida; order Ixodida; family Ixodidae; genus Amblyomma; species Amblyomma americanum. The sequence continues at coordinate 208,181,590 of NC_135498.1, forward strand.
AAAGAATAAGTGCATTGAACCAGTCACTAGACGCTCAACGCGATCCCATCACTCAAAAAAGTTAAATATTATTCTAATAAAACCGATGGTTTCAAAAATTCATATTTCCCACGAACGGTCTGAGATTGGATCTTGCTGTCTCCAAACACAGCGGAAAGTCGATCGGCCGAGTCATTCTGCAGAGCGCTAAAGAACATAGGTATGTAAATCTTTTATTTTAAACAGATGAAGTATAACCTGTTTTACTTATTTGTTGTGAGTTTCCCTACCACCGCGATGGTCTACAATTAGAATTCATGTGCCTACATTTTTTTTATGCGAAAACTGTGCTAAAATGGTTCTGTAGTGCTTTTTATGCTGTGTTATGTTTGTTTCTATCTTATTTCCCACTCCTGCCTAAGGCCTCAAATAAGGCTGGCAGTATCTTCGAAATAATAAATTAGTAGCCTGCGATGATGCACAGCTACCGAGCCCACAGACAGGCGGCGATGACAGCACGGGCTTTATATTGCTGATAGAATTTTCAGATGATGCTCTTGGGAATGACACTGGCCTCTGATGGTCCAAGATGATGTCCTCTGGCGACGACGAGTGTAGGCGATGAGGAAGCAACGGTGATAAGGCAGGCGGTTGAAAAAAGTCTCTTCCCAGGAATTTCGGGGCGGCGGTCGATACTGATGTATAGGAGGCAGACGGCAGAGCGTCGAAAAGAAGTTTCACAGCGAGGGCAAAAACCTGCATTGTGAAAACTATTTGATTAGTAGCCTGCGCTGATGCACAGCTACCGAGCCCACAGACCGGTCGGGGTGGCCGCACGGGCTTTATATTGCTGATAGAATTTTCTGATTATGTTCTTGGTGATGACACTGGCCTCTGATGGTCCAAGATAACGTCCTCTGGTGACGATGAGTGTAGGCGATGGGGCAGCAACGGTGATGAGGCAGGCTGTTGAAAAAAGCCTCTTCCAAGAAACTTCGGGGCGGCGGTCGAAATTGATGCACAGGAGGCAGACGGCGGAGCGTCGAAAAGAGTTTCACAGCGCGGGAAAACACCTGCATCGCGAAAAGTAGCGGATTAGTAGCCTGCGTTGATGCACAGCTACCGAGCCCACAGACCGGTCGCGGTGGCCGCACAGGATTTATATGGATGATAGAATTTTCAGATGATATTCTTGGTGATTACACTGGCCTCTGATGGTCCAAGATGACGTCCTCTGGCGACGATGAGTGCATGCGATGGTGAAGCATCGGTGATCAGGCAGGCGGTTCAAAAAGGCCTCTTCCAAGGAACTTCGGGGCGGCGGTCGGTACTGATGTACAGGATGCAGACGGCAGAGCGTCGAAAAGAAGTTTTACAGCCAGGGCAAACACCTGCATTGTGAAAACTATCTGATTAGTAGCCTGCGCTGATGCACAGCTACCGAGCCCACAGACCGGTGGCGATGGCAGCATGGGCTTTATATTGCTGATAGAATTTTCAGATGATGTTCTTGGTGATGACACTGGCCTCTGATGGTCCAAGATGACGTCCTCTGGCGACGATGAGTGCATGCGATGGTGAAGCATCGGTGATCAGGCAGGCGGTTGAAAAAGGCCTCTTCCAAGAAACTTCGAGGCGGCGGTCGAAATTGATGCACAGGAGGCAGACGGCGGAGCGTCGAAAAGAAGTTTCACAGTGAGGGAAAATACCTGCATCGCGAAAAGTAGCTGATTAGTAGCCTGCGCTGATGCACAGCTACCGACCCCAGAGACCGGTCGCGGTGGCAGCACGGGGTTATTATTGCTGATAGAATTTTCTGATTATGTTCTTGGTGATGACACTGGCCTCTGATTTTCCAAGATAACGTCCTCTGGCGACGATGAGTGTAGGCGATACGGAAGCAACGGTGATGAGGCAGGCGCTTGAAAAAAGCATCTTCCAAAGAACTTCGGGGCGGCGGTCGATACTGATGTACAGGAGGCAGACGGCAGAGCGTCGAAAAGAAGTTTCACAGCGAGGGCAAACACCTGCATTGTGAAAACTATCTCATTAGTAGCCTGCGCTGATGCACAGCTAACGAGCCGACAGACCGGTGGTGATGGCAGCACGGGCTTTATATTGCTGATAGAATTTTCAGATGATGTTCTTGGGGATGACACTGGCCTCTGATGGTCCAAGATGACGTCCTCTGGCGACGATGAGTGTAGGCGATGAGGAAGCAACGGTGATGAGACAGGCGGTTGAAAAAAGACTCTACCATGGAACTTCGGGGCGGCGGTCGATACTGATGTACAGGAGGCAGGCGGCAGAGCGTCGAAAAGAAGTTTCACAGCGAGGGCAAACACCTGCATTGTGAAAACTATCTGATTAGAAGCCTGCGCTGATGCACAGCTACCGAGCCCACAGACCGGTGGCGATGGCAGCACGGGCTTTATATTGCTGATAGAATTTTCAGATGATGTTCTTGGTGATGACGCTAGCCTCTGATGGTCCAAGATGACGTCCTCTGGCGACGATGAGTGTAGGCGATGAGGAAACAATGGTGATGAGGCAGGCGGTTGAAAAAAACCTCTTCCAAGGAACCTCGAGGCGGCGGTCGATACTGATGTACAGGAGGCAGACGGCAGAGCGTCGAAAAGAAGTTTCACAGCGAGGGCAAACACCTGCATTGTGAAAACTCTCTGATTAGTAGCCTGCGCTGATGCACAGCTACCGAGCCCACAGACCGGTCGCGGTGGCAGCAAGGGCTTTATATTGCTGATAGAATTTTCTGATTATGTTCTTGGTGATGACAATGGCCTCTGATGGTCCAAGATAACGTCCTCTGGCGACGATGAGTGTAGGCGATGGGGAAGCAACGGTGATGAGGCAGGCGGTTGAAAAAAGCCTGTTCCAAGGAACTTCGGGGCGGCGGTCGATACTGATGTACAGGAGGCAGACGGCAGAGCGTCGAAAGAAGTTTTACAGCGAGGGCGAACACCTGCATTGTGAAAACTATCTGATTAGTAGCCTGCGCTGATGCACAGCTACCGACCCCAGAGACCGGTCGCGGTGGCAGCACGGTGTTTATATTGCTCATAGAATTTTCTGATTATGTTCTTGGTGATGACACTGGCCTCTGATGGTCCAAGATAACGTCCTCTGGCGACGATTAGTGTAGGCGATGGGGAAGCAACGGTGATGAGGCAGGCGGTTGAAAAAAGCCTCTTCCAAGGAACTTCGGGGCGGCGGTCGATACTGATGTACTGATGTACAGGAGGCAGACGGCAGAGCGTCGAAAAGAAATTTCACAGCGAGGGCAAACACCTGCATTGTGAAAACTATCTCATTAGTAGCCTGCGCTGATGCACAGCTACAGAGCCGACAGACCGGTGGTGATGGCAGCACGGGCTTTACATTGCTGATAGAATTTTCAGATGATGTTCTTGGGGATGAAACTGTCCTCTGATGGTCCAAGATGACGTCCTCTGGCGACGATGAGTGTAGGCGATGAGGAAGCAACTGTAATGAGACAGGCGGTTGAAAAAAGCCTCTACCATGGAACTTAAGGCGGCGGTCGATACTGATGTACAGGAGGCAGGCGGCAGAGCGTCGAAAAGAAGTTTCACAGCGAGGGCAAAGACCTGCATTGTGAAAACTATCTGATTAGTAGCCTGCGCTGATGCACAGCTACCGAGCCCACAGACCGGTGGCGATGGCAACACGGGCTTTATATTGCTGATAGAATTTTCAGATGATGTTCTTGGTGATGACACTGGCCTCTGATGGTCCAAGATGACGTCCTCTGGCGACGATGAGTGTAGGCGATGAGGAAGCAACGGTGATGAGACAGGCGGTTGAAAAAACCTCTTCCAAGGAACCTCGGGGCGGCGGTCGATACTGATGTACAGGAGGCAGACGGCAGAGCGTCGAAAAAAAGTTTCACAGCGAGGGCAAACACCTGCATTGTGAAAACTCTCTGATTAGTAGCCTGCGCTGATGCACAGCTACCGAGCCCACAGACCGGTCGCGGTGGCAGCAAGGGCTTTATATTGCTGATAGAATTTTCTGATTATGTTCTTGGTGATGACACTGGCCTCTGATGGTCCAAGATAACGTCCTCTGGCGACGATGAGTGTAGGCGATGGGGAAGCAACGGTGATGAGGCAGGCGGTTGAAAAAAGCCTCTTCCAAGGAACTTCGGGGCGGCGGTCGATACTGATGTACAGGAGGCAGACGGCAGAGCGTCGAAAGAAGTTTTACAGCGAGGGCAAACACCTGCATTGTGAAAACTATCTGATTAGTAGCCTGCGCTGATGCACAGCTACTGAGCCCACAGACCGGTGGCGATGGCAGCACGGGCTTTGTATTGCTGATAGAATTTTCAGATGATGTTCTTTTTGATGACACTGGCCTCTGATGGTCCAAGATGACGTCCTCTGGCGATGATTAGTGTAGGCGATGAGGAAACAACGGTGATGAGGCAGGCGGTTGAAAAAGCTCTTCCAAGGATCTTCGGGGCGGCGGTCGATACTGATGTACAGGAGGCAGACGGCAGAGCGTCGAAAAGAAGATTCACAGCGAGGGCAAACACCTGCATTGTGAAAACTATCTGATTAGTAGCCTGCGCTGATGCACAGCTACCGACCCCAGAGACCGGTCGCGGTGGCAGCACGGTGTTTATATTGCTCATAGAATTTTCTGATTATGTTCTTGGTGATGACACTGGCCTCTGATGGTCCAAGATAACGTCCTCTGGCGACGATTAATGTAGGCGATGGGGAAGCAACGGTGATGAGGCAGGCGCTTGAAAAAAGCCTCTTCCAAGGAACTTCGGGGCGGCGGTCGATACTGATGTACTGATGTACAGGAGGCAGACGGCAGAGCGTCGAAAAGAAATTTCACAGCGAGGGCAAACACCTGCATTGTGAAAACTATCTCATTAGTAGCCTGCGCTGATGCACAGCTACCGAGCCGACAGATCGGTGGTGATGGCAGCACGGGCTTTATATTGCTGATAGAATTTTCAGATGATGTTCTTGGGGATGCCACTGTCCTCTGATGGTCCAAGATGACGTCCTCTGGTGACGATGAGTGTAGGCGATGAGGAAGCAACTGTAATGAGACAGGCGGTTGAAAAAAGCCTCTACCATGGAACTTCGGGGCGGCGGTCGATACTGATGTACAGGAGGCCGGCGGCAGAGCGTCGAAAAGAAGTTTCACAGCGAGAGCAAACACCTGCATTGTGAAAACTATCTGATTAGTAGCCTGCGCTGATCCACAGCTACCGAGCCCACAGACAGGTGGCGATGGCAGCACGGGCTTTATATTGCTGATAGAATTTTCAGATGATGTTCTTGGTGATGACACTGGCCCCTGATGGTCCAAGATGACGTCCTCTGGCGACGATGAGTGTAGGCGATGAGGAAGCAACGGTGATGAGACAGGCGGTTGAAAAAACCTCTTCCAAGGTACCTCGGGGCGGCGGTCTATACTGATGTACAGGAGGCAGACGGCAGAGCGTCGAAAAGAAGTTTCACAGCGAGGGCAAACACCTGCATTGTGAAAACTCTCTGATTAGTAGCCTGCGCTGATGCACAGCTACCGAGCCCACAGACCGGTCGCGGTGGCAGAAAGGGCTTTATATTGCTGATAGAATTTTCTGATTATGTTCTTGGTGATGACACTGGTTTCTGATGGTCCAAGATAACGTCCTCTGGCGACGATGAGTGTAGGCGATGGGGAAGCAACGGTGGTGAGGCAGGCGGTTGAAAAAAGCCTCTTCCAAGGAACTTCGGGGCGGCGGTCGATACTGATGTACAGGAGGCAGACGGCAGTGCGTCGAAAGAAGTTTTACATTGAGGGCAAACACCTGCATTGTGAAAACTATCTGATTAGTAGCCTGCGTTGATGCACAGCTACTGAGCCCACAGACCGGTGGCGATGGCAGCACGGGCTTTGTATTGCTGATAGAATTTTCAGATGATGTTCTTGGGGATGACACTGTCCTCTGATGGTCCAAGATGACGTCCTCTGGCGACGATGAGTGTAGGTGATGAGGAAGCAACTGTAATGAGACAGGCGGTTGAAAAAAGCCTCTACCATGGAACTTCGGGGCGGCGGTCGTTACTGATGTACAGGAGGCAGGCGGCAGAGCGTCGAAAAGAAGTTTCACAGCGAGGGCAAACACCTGCATTGTGAAAACTATCTGATTAGTAGCCTGCGCTGATGCACAGCTACCGACCCCAGAGACCGGTCGCGGTGGCAGCACGGTGTTTATATTGCTCATAGAATTTTCTGATTATGTTCTTGGTGATGACACTGGCCTCTGATGGTCCAAGATAACGTCCTCTGGCGACGAATAATGTAGGCGATGGGGAAGCAACGGTGATGAGGCAGGCGGTTGAAAAAAGCCTCTTCCAAGGAACTTCGGGGCGGCGGTCGATACTGATGTACTGATGTACAGGAGGCAGACGGCAGAGCGTCGAAAAGAAATTTCACAGCGAGGGCAAACACCTGCATTGTGAAAACTATCTGATTAGTAGCCTGCGCTGATCCACAGCTACCGAGCCCACAGACAGGTGGCGATGGCAGCACGGGCTTTATATTGCTGATAGAATTTTCAGATGATGTTCTTGGTGATGACACTGGCCTCTGATGGTCCAAGATGACGTCCTCTGGCGACGATGAGTGTAGGCGATGAGGAAGCAACGGTGATGAGACAGGCGGTTGAAAAAACCTCTTCCAAGGAACCTCGGGGCGGCGGTCGATACTGATGTACAGGAGGCAGACGGCAGAGCGTCGAAAAGAAGTTTCACAGCGAGGGCAAACACCTGCATTGTGAAAACTCTCTGGTTAGTAGCCTGCGCTGATGCACAGCTACCGAGCCCACAGACCGGTCGCGGTGGCAGAAAGGGCTTTATATTGCTGATAGAATTTTCTGATTATGTTCTTGGTGATGACACTGGTTTCTGATGGTCCAAGATAACGTCCTCTGGCGACGATGAGTGTAGGCGATGGGGAAGCAACGGTGATGAGGCAGGCGGTTGAAAAAAGCCTCTTCCAAGGAACTTCGGGGCGGCGGTCGGTACTGATGTACAGGAGGCAGACGGCAGTGCGTCGAAAGAAGTTTTACAGTGAGGGCAAACACCTGCATTGTGAAAACTATCTGATTAGTAGCCTGCGTTGATGCACAGCTACTGAGCCCACAGACCGGTGGCGATGGCAGCACGGGCTTTGTATTGCTGATAGAATTTTCAGATGATGTTCTTTTTGATGACACTGGCCTCTGATGGTCCAAGATGACGTCCTCTGGCGATGATTAGTGTAGGCGATGAGGAAACAACGGTGATGAGGCAGGCGGTTGAAAAAACTCTTCCAAGGAACTTCGGGGCGGCGGTCGATACTGATGTACAGGAGGCAGACGGCAGAGCGTCGAAAAGAAGTTTCACAGCGAGGGCAAACACCTGCATTGTGAAAACTATCTGATTAGTAGCCTGCGCTGATGCACAGCTACCGACCCCAGAGACCGGTCGCGGTGGCAGCACGGGGTTTATATTGCTGATAGAATTTTCTGATTATGTTCTTTGTGATGACACTGGCCTCTGATGGTCCAAGATAACGTCCTCTGGCGACGATTAGTGTAGGCGATGGGGAAGCAACGGTGATAGGCAGGCGGTTGAAAAAAGCCTCTTCCAAGGAACTTCGGGGCGGCGGCCGATACTGATGTACAGGAGGCAGACGGCAGAGCGTCGAAAAGAAGTTTCACAGCGAGGGCAAACACCTGCATTGTGAAAACTATCTCATTAGTAGCCTGCGCTGATGCACAGCTACCGAGCCGACAGACCGGTGGTGATGACAGCAGGGGCTTTATATTGCTGATAGAATTTTCAGATGATGTTCTTGGTGATGACACTAGCCTCTGATGGTCCAAGATGACGTCCTCTGGCGACGATGAGTGTAGGCGTCGAGGAAACAATGGTGATGAGGCAGGTGGTTGAAAAAACCTCTTCCAAGGAACCTCGGGGCGGCGGTCGATACTGATGTACAGGAGGCAGACGGCAGAGCGTCGAAAAGAAGTTTCACAGCGAGGGCAAACACCTGCATTGTGAAAACTATCTCATTAGTAGCCTGCGCTGATACACAGCTACCGAGCCCACAGACCGGTCGCGGTGGCAGCAAGGGCTTTATATTGCTGATAGAATTTTCTGATTATGTTCTTGGTGATGACACTGGCCTCTGATGGTCCAAGATAACGTCCTCTGGCGACGATGAGTGTAGGCGATGGGGAAGCAACGGTGATGAGGCAAGCGGTAGAAAAAAGCCTCTTCCAAGGAACTTCGGGGCGGCGGTCGATACTGATGTACAGGAGGCAGACGGCAGAGCGTCGAAGGAAGTTTTACAGCGAGGGCAAACACCGGCATTGTGAAAACTATGTGATTAGTAGCCTGCGCTGATACACAGCTACTGAGCCCACAGACCGGTGGCGATGGCAGCACGGGCTTTGTATTGCTGATAGAATTTTCAGATGATGTTCTTTTTGATCACACTGGCCTCTGATGGTCAAAGATGACGTCCTTTGGCGATGATTAGTGTTGGCGATGAGGAAACAACGGTGATGAGGCAGGCGGTTGAAAAAAACCTCCTCCAAGAAACTTCGGGGCAGCGGTCGAAATTGATGCACAGGAGGCAGACGGCAGAGCGTCGAAAATAAGTTTCACAGCGAGGGCAAACACCTGCATTGTGAGAACTATCTGATTAGTAGGCTGCGCTGATGCACAGCTACTGAGCCCACAGACCGCTGGCGATGGCAGCACGGGCTTTATATTGCTGGTCGAATTTTCAGATGATGTTGTTGGTGATGACACTGGCCTCTGATGGTCCAAGATGACGTTCTCTGGCGACGATGAGTGTAGGCGATGAGGAAGCAACGGTGATGTGGCAGGCGGTTGAAAAAAGTCTCTTCCCAGGAACTTCGGGGCGGCGGTCGATACTGATCTATAGGAGGCAGACGGCTCAGCGTCGAAAAAAAGTTTCACAGCGAGGGCAAACACCTGCATTGTGAAAACTATCTGATTAGTAGCCTGCGCTGGTGCACAGCTACCGACCCCAGAGACCGGTCGCGGTGGCAGCACGGTGTTTATATTGCTGATAGAATTTTCAGATGATGTTCTTGGGGATGACACTGTCCTCTGATGGTCCAAGATGACGTCCTCTGGCGACGATGAGTGTAGGCGATGAGGAAGCAACTGTAATGAGACAAGCGGTTGAAAAAACCTCTACCATGGAACTTCGGGGCGGCGGTCGATACTGATATACAGGAGGCAGGCGGGAGAGCGTCGAAAAGATGTTTCACAGCGAGGGCAAACACCTGCATTGTGAAAACTATCTGATTAGTAGCCTGCGCTGATGCACAGCTACCGAGCCCACAGACCGGTGGCGATGGCAGCACGGGCTTTATATTGCTGATAGAATTTTCAGATGATGTTCTTGGTGATGACACTGGCCTCTGATGGTCCAAGATGACGTCCTCTGGCGACGATGAGTGTAGGCGATGAGGAAGCAACGGTGATGAGACAGGCGGTTGAAAAAACCTCTTCCAAGGAACCTCGGGGCGGCGGTCGATACTGATGTACAGGAGGCAGACGGCAGAGCGTCGAAAAGAAGTTTCACAGCGAGGGCAACCACCTGCATTGTGAAAACTCTCTGATTAGTAGCCTGCGCTGATGCACAGCTACCGAGCCCACAGACCGGTCGCGGTGGCAGCAAGGGCTTTATATTGCTGATATAATTTTCTGATTATGTTCTTGGTGATGACACTGGCCTCTGATGGTCCAAGATAACGTCCTCTGGCGACGATGAGTGTAGTCGATGGGGAAGCAACGGTGATGAGGCAGGCGGTTGAAAAAAGCCTCTTCCAAGGAACTTTGGGGCGGCGGTCGATGCTGATTACAGGAGGCAGACGGCAGTGAGTCGAAAGAAGTTTTACAGTGAGGGCAAACACCTGCATTGTGAAAACTATCTGATTAGTAGCCTGCGTTGATGCACAGCTACTGAGCCCACTGACCGGTGGCGATGGCAGCACGGCTTTGTATTGCTGATAGAATTTTCAGATGATGTTCTTTTTGATGACACTGGCCTCTGATGGTCCAAGATGACGTCCTCTGGCGATGATTAGTGTAGGCGATGAGGAAACAACGGTGATGAGGCAGGCGGTTGAAAAAACTCTTCCAAGGAACTTCGGGGCGGCGGTCGATACTGATGTACAGGAGGCAGACGGCAGAGCGTCGAAAAGAAGTTTCACAGCGAGGGCAAGCACCTGCATTGTGAAAACTACCTGATTAGTAGCCTGCGCTGATGCATAGCTACCGACCCCAGAGACCGGTCGCGGTGGCAGCACGGGGTTTATATTTCTGATAGAATTTTCTGATTATGTGCTTAGTGATGACACTGGCCTCTGATGGTCCAAGATAACGTCCTCTGGCGACGATTAGTGTAGGCGATGGGGAAGCAACGGTGATGAGGCAGGCGGTTGAAAAAAGCCTATTCCAAGGAACTTCGGGGCGGCGGTCGATACTGATGTACAGGAGGCAGACGGCAGAGCGTCGAAAAGAAGTTTCACAGCGAGGGCAAACACCTGCATTGTGAAAACTATCTCATTAGTAGCCTGCGCTGATGCACAGCTACCGAGCCGACAGACCGGCGGTGATGGCATCACGGGCTTTATATTGCTGATAGAATTTTCAGATGATGTTCTTGGGGATGACACTGTCCTCTGATGGTCCAAGATGACGTCCTCTGGCGACGATGAGTGTAGGCGATGAGGAAGCAACTGTAATGAGACAAGCGGTTGAAAAAACCTCTACCATGGAACTTCGGGGCGGCGGTCGATACTGATATACAGGAGGCAGGCGGCAGAGCGTCGAAAAGAAGTTTCACAGCGAAGGCAAACACCTGCATTGTGAAAACTATCTGATTAGTAGCCTGCGCTGATGCACAGCTACCGAGCCCACAGACCGGTGGCGATGGCAGCACGGGCTTTATATTGCTGATAGAATTTTCAGATGATGTTCTTGGTGATGACACTGGCCTCTGATGGTCCAAGATGACGTCCTCTGGCGACGATGAGTGTAGGCGATGAGGAAGCAACGGTGATGAGACAGGCGGTTGAAAAAACCTCTTCCAAGGAACCTCGGGGCGGCGGTCGATACTGATGTACAGGAGGCAGACGGCAGAGCGTCGAAAAGAAGTTTCACAGCGAGGGCAAACACCTGCATTGTGAAAACTCTCTGATTAGTAGCCTGCGCTGATGCACAGCTACTGAGCCCACAGACCGGCCGCGGTGGCAGCAAGGGCTTTATATTGCTGATATATTTTTCTGATTATGTTCTTGGTGATGACACTGGCCTCTGATGGTCCAAGATAACGTCCTCTGGCGACGATGAGTGTAGGCGATGGGGAAGCAACGGTGATGAGGCAGGCGGTTGAAAAAAGTCTCTTCCAAGGAACTTTGGGGCGGCGGTCGATACTGATGTACAGGAGGCAGACGGCAGTGAGTCGAAAGAAGTTTTACAGTGAGGGCAAACACCTGCATTGTGAAAACTATCTGATTAGTAGCCTACGTTGATGCACAGCTACTGAGCCCAGAGACCGGTGGCGATGGCAGCACGGGCTTTGTATTCCTGATAGAATTTTCAGATGATGTTCTTTTTGATGACACTGGCCTCTGATGGTCCAAGATGACGTCCTCTGGCGATGATTAGTGTAGGCGATGAGGAAACAACGGTGATGAGGCAGGCGGTTGAAAAAACTCTTCCAAGGAACTTCGGGGCGGCGGTCGATACTGATGTACAGGAGGCAGACGGCAGAGCGTCGAAAAGAAGTTTCACAGCGAGGGCAAACACCTGCATTGTGAAAACTATCTGATTAGTAGCCTGCGCTGATGCATAGCTACCGACCCCAGAGACCGGTCGCGGTGGCAGCACGGGGTTTATATTGCTGATAGAATTTTCTGATTATGTTCTTGGTGATGACACTGGCCTCTGATGGTCCAAGATAACGTCCTCTGGCGACGATTAGTGTAGGCGATGGGGAAGCAACGGTGATGAGGCAGGCGGTTGAAAAAAGCCTATTCCAAGGAACTTCGGGGCGGCGGTCGATACTGATGTACAGGAGGCAGACGGCAGAGCGTCGAAAAGAAGTTTCACAGCGAGGGCAAACACCTGCATTGTGAAAACTATCTCATTAGTAGCCGGCGCTGATGCACAGCTACCGAGCCGACAGACCGGTGGTGATGGCAGCAGGGGCTTTATATTGCTGATAGAATTTTCAGATGATGTTCTTGGTGATGACACTAGCCTCTGATGGTCCAAGATGACATCCTCTGGCGATTATGAGTGTAGGCGTCAAGGAAACAATGGTGATGAGGCAGGCGGTTGAAAAAAACCTCTTCCAAGGAACCTCGGGGCGGCGGTCGATACTGATGTACAGGAGGCAGACGGCAGAGCATCGAAAAGAAGTTTCACAGCGAGGGCAAACACCTGCATTGTGAAAACTATCTGATTAGTAGCCTGCGCTGATACACAGCTACCGAGCCCACAGACCGGTCGCGGTGGCAGCAAGGGCTTTATATTGCTGATAGAATTTTCTGATTGTGTTCTTGGTGATGACACTGGCCTCTCATGGTCCAAGATAACGTCCTCTGGCGACGATGAGTGTATTCGATGGGGAAGCAACGGTGATGAGGCAGGCGGTTGAAAAAAGCCTCTTCCAAGGAACTTCGGGGCAGCGGTCGATACTGATGTACAGGAGGCAGACGGCAGAGCGTCGAAAGAAGTTTTACAGCGAGGGCAAACACCTGCATTGTGAAAACTATGTGATTAGTAGCCTGCGCTGATGCACAGCTACTGAGCCCACAGACCGGTGGCGATGGCAGCACGGGCTTTGTATTGCTGATAGAATTTTCAGATGGTGTTCTTTTTGATGACACTGGCCTCTGATGGTCCAAGATGACGTCCTTTGGCGATGATTAGTGTAGGCGATGAGGAAACAACGGTGATGAGGCAGGCGGTTGAAAAAACCTCCTCCAAGAAACTTCGGGGCAGCGGTCGAAATTGATGCACAGGAGGCAGATGGCAGAGCGTCGAAAAGAAGTTTCACAGCGAGGGCAAACACCTGCATTGTGAGAACTATCTGATTAGTAGGCTGCGCTGATGCACAGCTACTGAGCCCACAGACCGCTGGCGATGGCAGCACGGGCTTTATATTGCTGATCGAATTTTCAGATGATGTTCTTGGTGATGACACTGGCCTCTGATGGTCCAAGATGACGTCCTCTGGCGACGATGAGTGTAGGCGAAGAGGAAGCAACGGTGATGTGGCAGGCGGTTGAAAAAAGTCTCTTCCCAGGAACTTCGGGGTGGCGGTCGATACTGAAGTATAGGAGGCAGACGGCTGAGCGTCGAAAAGAAGTTTCACAGCGAGGGCAAACACCTGCATTGTGAAAACTATCTGATTAGTAGCCTGCGCTGATGCACAGCTACCGAGCCCACAGACCGGTCAGGGTGGCAGCACGGGCTTTATATTGCTGATAGAATTTTCTGATTATGTTCTTGGTGATGACACTGGCCTCTGATGGTCCAAGTTGACGTCCTCTGGCGACGATGAATGCATGCGATGGTGAAGCAACGGTGATCAGGCAGGCGGTTCAAAAAGGCCTCTTCCAAGGAACTTCGGGGCGGCGGTCGATACTGATGTACAGGAGGCAGACGGCAGAGCGTCGAAAAGAAGTTTTACGGCGAGTGCAAACACCTGCATTGTGAAAACTATCTGATTAGTAGGCTGCGGTGATGCACAGCTACCGAGCCCACAGACCGGTGGCGATGGCAGCACAGGCTTTATATTGCTGATAGAATTTTCAGATTATGTTCTTGGTGATGACACTGGCCTCTGATGGTCCAAGATGACGTCTTCTGGCGACGATGAGTGTTGGCGATGAGGAAGCAACGGTGATGAGGCAGGCGATTGAAAAAAAGCCTCTTCCAAGGAACTTCGGGGCGGCAGTCGATACTGATGTACAGGAGGCAGACGGCAGAGCGTCGAAAAGTTTCACAAGGAGGGCAAACACCTGCATTTTGAAAACTATCTGATTAGCAGCCTGCGCTGATGCACAGCTACCGAGCCGACAGACCGGCGGTGATGGCATCACGGGCTTTATATTGCTGATAGAATTTTCAGATGATGTTCTTGGGGATGACACTGTCCTCTGATGGTCCAAGATGACGTCCTCTGGCGACGATGAGTGTAGGCGATGAGGAAGCAACTGTAATGAGACAAGCGGTTGAAAAAACCTCTACCATGGAACTTCGGGGCGGCGGTCGATACTGATATACAGGAGGCAGGCGGCAGAGCGTCGAAAAGAAGTTTCACAGCGAAGGCAAACACCTGCATTGTGAAAACTATCTGATTAGTAGCCTGCGCTGATGCACAGCTACCGAGCCCACAGACCGGTGGCGATGGCAGCACGGGCTTTATATTGCTGATAGAATTTTCAGATGATGTTCTTGGTGATGACACTGGCCTCTGATGGTCCAAGATGACGTCCTCTGGCGACGATGAGTGTAGGCGATGAGGAAGCAACGGTGATGAGACAGGCGGTTGAAAAAACCTCTTCCAAGGAACCTCGGGGCGGCGGTCGATACTGATGTACAGGAGGCAGACGGCAGAGCGTCGAAAAGAAGTTTCACAGCGAGGGCAAACACCTGCATTGTGAAAACTCTCTGATTAGTAGCCTGCGCTGATGCACAGCTACCGAGCCCACAGACCGGCCGCGGTGGCAGCAAGGGCTTTATATTGCTGATATATTTTTCTGATTATGTTCTTGGTGATGACACTGGCCTCTGATGGTCCAAGATAACGTCCTCTGGCGACGATGAGTGTAGGCGATGGGGAAGCAACGGTGATGAGGCAGGCGGTTGAAAAAAGCCTCTTCCAAGGAACTTTGGGGCGGCGGTCGATACTGATGTACAGGAGGCAGACGGCAGTGAGTCGAAAGAAGTTTTACAGTGAGGGCAAACACCTGCATTGTGAAAACTATCTGATTAGTAGCCTAAGTTGATGCACAGCTACTGAGCCCACAGACCGGTGGCGATGGCAGCACGGGCTTTGTATTCCTGATAGAATTTTCAGATGATGTTCTGTTTGATGACACTGGCCTCTGATGGTCCAAGATGACGTCCTCTGGCGATGATTAGTGTAGGCGATGAGGAAACAACGGTGATGAGGCAGGCGGTTGAAAAATCTCTTCCAAGGAACTTCGGGGCGGCGGTCGATACTGATGTACAGGAGGCAGACGGCAGAGCGTCGAAAAGAAGTTTCACAGCGAGGGCAAACACCTGCATTGTGAAAACTATCTGATTAGTAGCCTGCGCTGATGCATAGCTACCGACCCCAGAGACCGGTCGCGGTGGCAGCACGGGGTTTATATTGCTGATAGAATTTTCTGATTATGTTCTTGGTGATGACACTGGCCTCTGATGGTCCAAGATAACGTCCTCTGGCGACGATTAGTGTAGGCGATGGGGAAGCAACGGTGATGAGGCAGGCGGTTGAAAAAAGCCTATTCCAAGGAACTTCGGGGCGGCGGTCGATACTGATGTACAGGAGGCAGACGGCAGAGCGTCGAAAAGAAGTTTCACAGCGAGGGCAAACACCTGCATTGTGAAAACTATCTCATTAGTAGCCGGCGCTGATGCACAGCTACCGAGCCGACAGACCGGTGGTGATGGCAGCAGGGGCTTTATATTGCTGATAGAATTTTCAGATGATGTTCTTGGTGATGACACTAGCCTCTGATGGTCCAAGATGACATCCTCTGGCGATTATGAGTGTAGGCGTCAAGGAAACAATGGTGATGAGGCAGGCGGTTGAAAAAAACCTCTTTCAAGGAACCTCGGGGCGGCGGTCGATACTGATGTACAGGAGGCAGACGGCAGAGCGTCGAAAAGAAGTTTCACAGCGAGGGCAAACACCTGCATTGTGAAAACTATCTGATTAGTAGCCTGCGCTGATGCATAGCTACCGACCCCAGAGACCGGTCGCGGTGGCAGCACGGGGTTTATATTTCTGATAGAATTTTCTGATTATGTTCTTAGTGATGACACTGGCCTCTGATGGTCCAAGATAACGTCCTCTGGCGACGATTAGTGTAGGCGATGGGGAAGCAACGGTGATGAGGCAGGCGGTTGAAAAAACTCTTCCAAGGAACTTCGGGGCGGCGGTCGATACTGATGTACAGGAGGCAGACGGCAGAGCGTCGAAAAGAAGTTTCACAGCGAGGGCAAACACCTGCATTGTGAAAACTATCTGATTAGTAGCCTGCGCTGATGCATAGCTACCGACCCCAGAGACCGGTCGCGGTGGCAGCACGGGGTTTATATTTCTGATAGAATTTTCAGATGATGTTCTTTTTGATGACACTGGCCTCTGATGGTCCAAGATGACGTCCTCTGGCGATGATTAGTGTAGGCGATGAGGAAACAACGGTGATGAGGCAGGCGGTTGAAAAAACTCTTCCAAGGAACTTCGGGGCGGCGGTCGATACTGATGTACAGGAGGCAGACGGCAGAGCGTCGAAAAGAAGTTTCACAGCGAGGGCAAACACCTGCATTGTGAAAACTATCTGATTAGTAGCCTGCGCTGATGCACAGCTACCGACCCCAGAGACCGGTCGCGGTGGCAGCACGGGGTTTATATTGCTGATAGAATTTTCTGATTATGTTCTTTGTGATGACACTGGCCTCTGATGGTCCAAGATAACGTCCTCTGGCGACGATTAGTGTAGGCGATGGGGAAGCAACGGTGATAGGCAGGCGGTTGAAAAAAGCCTCTTCCAAGGAACTTCGGGGCGGCGGCCGATACTGATGTACAGGAGGCAGACGGCAGAGCGTCGAAAAGAAGTTTCACAGCGAGGGCAAACACCTGCATTGTGAAAACTATCTCATTAGTAGCCTGCGCTGATGCACAGCTACCGAGCCGACAGACCGGTGGTGATGACAGCAGGGGCTTTATATTGCTGATAGAATTTTCAGATGATGTTCTTGGTGATGACACTAGCCTCTGATGGTCCAAGATGACGTCCTCTGGCGACGATGAGTGTAGGCGTCGAGGAAACAATGGTGATGAGGCAGGTGGTTGAAAAAACCTCTTCCAAGGAACCTCGGGGCGGCGGTCGATACTGATGTACAGGAGGCAGACGGCAGAGCGTCGAAAAGAAGTTTCACAGCGAGGGCAAACACCTGCATTGTGAAAACTATCTGATTAGTAGCCTGCGCTGATACACAGCTACCGAGCCCACAGACCGGTCGCGGTGGCAGCAAGGGCTTTATATTGCTGATAGAATTTTCTGATTATGTTCTTGGTGATGACACTGGCCTCTGATGGTCCAAGATAACGTCCTCTGGCGACGATGAGTGTAGGCGATGGGGAAGCAACGGTGATGAGGCAAGCGGTAGAAAAAAGCCTCTTCCAAGGAACTTCGGGGCGGCGGTCGATACTGATGTACAGGAGGCAGACGGCAGAGCGTCGAAGGAAGTTTTACAGCGAGGGCAAACACCGGCATTGTGAAAACTATGTGATTAGTAGCCTGCGCTGATACACAGCTACTGAGCCCACAGACCGGTGGCGATGGCAGCACGGGCTTTGTATTGCTGATAGAATTTTCAGATGATGTTCTTTTTGATCACACTGGCCTCTGATGGTCAAAGATGACGTCCTTTGGCGATGATTAGTGTTGGCGATGAGGAAACAACGGTGATGAGGCAGGCGGTTGAAAAAAACCTCCTCCAAGAAACTTCGGGGCAGCGGTCGAAATTGATGCACAGGAGGCAGACGGCAGAGCGTCGAAAATAAGTTTCACAGCGAGGGCAAACACCTGCATTGTGAGAACTATCTGATTAGTAGGCTGCGCTGATGCACAGCTACTGAGCCCACAGACCGCTGGCGATGGCAGCACGGGCTTTATATTGCTGGTCGAATTTTCAGATGATGTTGTTGGTGATGACACTGGCCTCTGATGGTCCAAGATGACGTTCTCTGGCGACGATGAGTGTAGGCGATGAGGAAGCAACGGTGATGTGGCAGGCGGTTGAAAAAAGTCTCTTCCCAGGAACTTCGGGGCGGCGGTCGATACTGATCTATAGGAGGCAGACGGCTCAGCGTCGAAAAAAAGTTTCACAGCGAGGGCAAACACCTGCATTGTGAAAACTATCTGATTAGTAGCCTGCGCTGGTGCACAGCTACCGACCCCAGAGACCGGTCGCGGTGGCAGCACGGTGTTTATATTGCTGATAGAATTTTCAGATGATGTTCTTGGGGATGACACTGTCCTCTGATGGTCCAAGATGACGTCCTCTGGCGACGATGAGTGTAGGCGATGAGGAAGCAACTGTAATGAGACAAGCGGTTGAAAAAACCTCTACCATGGAACTTCGGGGCGGCGGTCGATACTGATATACAGGAGGCAGGCGGGAGAGCGTCGAAAAGATGTTTCACAGCGAGGGCAAACACCTGCATTGTGAAAACTATCTGATTAGTAGCCTGCGCTGATGCACAGCTACCGAGCCCACAGACCGGTGGCGATGGCAGCACGGGCTTTATATTGCTGATAGAATTTTCAGATGATGTTCTTGGTGATGACACTGGCCTCTGATGGTCCAAGATGACGTCCTCTGGCGACGATGAGTGTAGGCGATGAGGAAGCAACGGTGATGAGACAGGCGGTTGAAAAAACCTCTTCCAAGGAACCTCGGGGCGGCGGTCGATACTGATGTACAGGAGGCAGACGGCAGAGCGTCGAAAAGAAGTTTCACAGCGAGGGCAACCACCTGCATTGTGAAAACTCTCTGATTAGTAGCCTGCGCTGATGCACAGCTACCGAGCCCACAGACCGGTCGCGGTGGCAGCAAGGGCTTTATATTGCTGATATAATTTTCTGATTATGTTCTTGGTGATGACACTGGCCTCTGATGGTCCAAGATAACGTCCTCTGGCGACGATGAGTGTAGTCGATGGGGAAGCAACGGTGATGAGGCAGGCGGTTGAAAAAAGCCTCTTCCAAGGAACTTTGGGGCGGCGGTCGATGCTGATTACAGGAGGCAGACGGCAGTGAGTCGAAAGAAGTTTTACAGTGAGGGCAAACACCTGCATTGTGAAAACTATCTGATTAGTAGCCTGCGTTGATGCACAGCTACTGAGCCCACAGACCGGTGGCGATGGCAGCACGGCTTTGTATTGCTGATAGAATTTTCAGATGATGTTCTTTTTGATGACACTGGCCTCTGATGGTCCAAGATGACGTCCTCTGGCGATGATTAGTGTAGGCGATGAGGAAACAACGGTGATGAGGCAGGCGGTTGAAAAAACTCTTCCAAGGAACTTCGGGGCGGCGGTCGATACTGATGTACAGGAGGCAGACGGCAGAGCGTCGAAAAGAAGTTTCACAGCGAGGGCAAGCACCTGCATTGTGAAAACTACCTGATTAGTAGCCTGCGCTGATGCATAGCTACCGACCCCAGAGACCGGTCGCGGTGGCAGCACGGGGTTTATATTTCTGATAGAATTTTCTGATTATGTTCTTAGTGATGACACTGGCCTCTGATGGTCCAAGATAACGTCCTCTGGCGACGATTAGTGTAGGCGATGGGGAAGCAACGGTGATGAGGCAGGCGGTTGAAAAAAGCCTATTCCAAGGAACTTCGGGGCGGCGGTCGATACTGATGTACAGGAGGCAGACGGCAGAGCGTCGAAAAGAAGTTTCACAGCGAGGGCAAACACCTGCATTGTGAAAACTATCTCATTAGTAGCCTGCGCTGATGCACAGCTACCGAGCCGACAGACCGGCGGTGATGGCATCACGGGCTTTATATTGCTGATAGAATTTTCAGATGGTGTTCTTTTTGATGACACTGGCCTCTGATGGTCCAAGATGACGTCCTTTGGCGATGATTAGTGTAGGCGATGAGGAAACAACGGTGATGAGGCAGGCGGTTGAAAAAACCTCCTCCAAGAAACTTCGGGGCAGCGGTCGAAATTGATGCACAGGAGGCAGATGGCAGAGCGTCGAAAAGAAGTTTCACAGCGAGGGCAAACACCTGCATTGTGAGAACTATCTGATTAGTAGGCTGCGCTGATGCACAGCTACTGAGCCCACAGACCGCTGGCGATGGCAGCACGGGCTTTATATTGCTGATCGAATTTTCAGATGATGTTCTTGGTGATGACACTGGCCTCTGATGGTCCAAGATGACGTCCTCTGGCGACGATGAGTGTAGGCGATGAGGAAGCAACGGTGATGTGGCAGGCGGTTGAAAAAAGTCTCTTCCCAGGAACTTCGGGGTGGCGGTCGATACTGATGTATAGGAGGCAGACGGCTGAGCGTCGAAAAGAAGTTTCACAGCGAGGGCAAACACCTGCATTGTGAAAACTATCTGATTAGTAGCCTGCGCTGATGCACAGCTACCGAGCCCACAGACCGGTCAGGGTGGCAGCACGGGCTTTATATTGCTGATAGAATTTTCTGATTATGTTCTTGGTGATGACACTGGCCTCTGATGGTCCAAGTTGACGTCCTCTGGCGACGATGAATGCATGCGATGGTGGAGCAACGGTGATCAGGCAGGCGGTTCAAAAAGGCCTCTTCCAAGGAACTTCGGGGCGGCGGTCGATACTGATGTACAGGAGGCAGACGGCAGAGCGTCGAAAAGAAGTTTTACAGCGAGTGCAAACACCTGCATTGTGAAAACTATCTGATTAGTAGGCTGCGGTGATGCACAGCTACCGAGCCCACAGACCGGTGGCGATGGCAGCACAGGCTTTATATTGCTGATAGAATTTTCAGATTATGTTCTTGGTGATGACACTGGCCTCTGATGGTCCAAGATGACGTCTTCTGGCGACGATGAGTGTTGGCGATGAGGAAGCAACGGTGATGAGGCAGGCGATTGAAAAAAGCCTCTTCCAAGGAACTTCGGGGCGGCAGTCGATACTGATGTACAGGAGGCAGACGGCAGAGCGTCGAAAAGTTTCACAAGGAGGGCAAACACCTGCATTTTGAAAACTATCTGATTAGCAGCCTGCGCTGATGCACAGCTACCGAGCCCACAGACTGGTGGCGGTGGCAGCACGGGCTTTATATTGCTGATAGAAATTTCAGATGATGTTCTTGGGGATGACACTAGCCTCTGATGGTTCAAGATGACGTCCTCTGGCGACAATGAGTGTAGGCGATGGCGAAGCAACGGTGGTGAGGCAGGCTGGGGAAAAAGGCCTCTTCCATGGCTCTTCGGGGCGGTGGTCGAAATCGATGAACAGGAATCAGACGGCAGAGCGTCGAAAAGAATTTTCACAGCGAGGGCAAACACTTACATTATGAAAAGAAGCTGATTAGTAGTCTGCCCTGAAGCAGAGCTACCGAGCCCACAGGCCGGCGGCGATGAGAGCAGGGGCTTTATATGGCTGATAGAATTTTCAGATGATGTTCCTGTTGATGACACTGGCCTCTGATGGTCCAAGATGACGTCCTCTGGCAACGATGAGTGTATGCGATGGGGAAGCAACGGTGATGAGGCAGGCGGTTGAAAAAGGCCTCCTCCAAGGAACTTTGGGGAGGCTGTCGAAATTTGTGTAGAGGAGGCATACGGCAGAGCGTCTAAAAGAAGTTTCGCAGCGAGGAAAAACACCTGCATTGTGAAAAGTAGCAGAAGTAAAGGAGGAAGTCCATGTTGACATGATTTTTTTAGATTTCGAAAATCCATTTGACCGCGTGTGTCACCAAAAGTTGCTTCTAAAATTAAAACCGATATAAAAAAATGACTCACTGCAACAATGGATAGAGACATATCTTTCATCAAGGAAACAAAGCGTGTTCATTGATGGAATGTGTCCAAGGCCGGCACTTGTTCGTTCCGGCATCCCACAGGGATCTGTTCTCGGCCCGTTATTTTTCTTATCTTTATTAACGACATAGTGTACGAATTTACTGGTGAAAATCAGGTTGTTTGCAGACGACTGCATCCTTTATAATGAAATTAACAGCCCAAGAGACCAGGCCGTATTAAATTCTTCACTTACCGCTATCGAAACATGGTGCTTGACATGGCAAATGAAGATAAATACAAAAAAACAGTAGCAATGACAGTCACCAGACAACGGCAACCATTACCCTTTAAATACTGCATCAATGGACAGGTTCCCTCTTCTGCTCAAAGTTACAAATACGTAGGTGTAATTCTAACATCCCACCTGAGATGGAATGAACACATAACCTACATCACAAAAAAGTCCTTGCAGAAACTGGGATATCTGAGCAGATGTTTGCAACAGTCAACACAAGAAATAAAACTTCTAGCGTATAAAACCTACATTAGACCAATCCTTGAATATAGCTGTATTGTATGAGATCCATGGACCCAGCAAAATATCAATAAGTTGAAGAGGATACAAAAAAAATCGGTAAGATTTATTTTCAGTTCCTATAGCTGGCGCACTTCACCAAGCATACTTGTTAAACAGGCTGGCTTGGACCCACTACGAATCAGACGCTATCGGGAAAGGTTGAAGATCATGTATTTTCTGTACCATGAGAAACTAGGAGTAGAAAAGAATAAGTACACTGAACCAGTCACTAGACGCTCAACGCGATCGCATCACTCAAAAAAGGTAAAGGAATATTCTAGTGAAACCGATGGTTTCAAAAATTCATATTTCCCACGAACGGTCCGAGATTGGAACTTGCTGTCTCCAAACACAGTGGAAAGTCGATCGGCCGAGTCATTCTGCAGAGCGCTAAAGAAAAACATAGGTATATAAATCTTTTATTGGAAACAGATGAAGTATAACCTGTTTTACTTATTTGTTGTGATTTTCCCTACCACCGCGATGGTCTACAATTAGTATTCTTGTGCCTACATTTTTTTTATTTTTTATGCGAAAACTGTGCTAAAATGGTTCTGTAGTGCTTTTTATGCTGTGTTATGTTTGTTTCTATCTTATTTCCCACTCCTGCCTAAGGCCTCAAATAAGGCTGGCAGTATCTTCGAAATAATAAATTAGGAGCCTGCGATTATGCACAACTACCGAGCCCACAGGCAGGCGGCGATGACAGCACGGGCTTTATAGGGATGTTAGAATTTTCAGTTGATATTCTTGGTGATGACACTGGCCTCTGATGGTCCAAGATGACGTCCGCTGGCGACGATGAGTGCATGCGATGGTGAAGCAACGATGATCAGGCAGGCGGTTGAAAAAGGCCTCTTCCAAGAAACTTCGAGGCGGCGGTCGAAATTGATGCACAGGAGGCAGACGGCGGAGCGTCGAAAAGAATTTTCACAGCGAGGCAAACACCTGCATTGTGGAAAGTAACGGATTAGTAGCCTGCGCTGATGCACAGCTGCCGAGCCGACAGACAGGTGGCGATGGCAGCACGGGCTTTATATTGCTGATAGAATTTTCAGATGATGTTCTTGGTGATGACACTGGCCTCTGATGGTCCAAGATGACGTCCTCTGGTGATGATGAGTGTAGGCGATGAGGAAACAATGGTGATGAGGCAGGCGGTTGAAAAAAAACCTCTTCCAAGGAACCTCGGGGCGGCGGTCGATACTGATGTACAGGAGGCAGATGGCAGAGCGTCGAAAAGAAGTTTCACAGCGAGGGCAAACACCTGCATTGTGAAAACTCTCCGATTAGTAGCCTGCGCTGATGCACAGCTACCGAGCCCACAGACCGGTCGCGGTGGCAGCAAGGGCTTTATGTTGCTGATAGAATTTTCTGATTATGTTCTTGGTGATGGCACTGGCCTCTGATGGTCCAAGATAACGTCCTCTGGCGACGATGAGTGTAGGCGATGGGGAAGCAACGGTGATGAGGCAGGCGGTTGAAAAAAGCCTCTTCCAAGGAACTTCGGGGCGGCGGTCGATACTGATGTACAGGAGGCAGACGGCAGAGCGTCGAAAGAAGTTTTACAGCGAGGGCAAACACCTGCATTGTGAAAACTATCTGATTAGTAGCCTGCGCTGATGCACAGCTACTGAGCCCACAGACCGGTGGCGATGGCAGCACGGGCTTTGTATTGCTCATAGAATTTTCTGATTATGTTCTTGGTGATGACACTGGCCTCTGATGGTCCAAGATAACGTCCTCTGGCGACGATTAGTGTAGGCGATGGGGAAGCAACGGTGATGAGGCAGGCGGTTGAAAAAAGCCTCTTCCAAGGAACTGCGGGGCGGCGGTCGATACTGATGTACTGATGTACAGGAGGCAGACGGCAGAGCGTTGAAAAGAAATTTCACAGCGAGGGCAAACACCTGCATTGTGAAAACTATCTCATTAGTAGCCTGCGCTGATGCACAGCTACCGAGCCCACAGACCGGTGGCGATGGCAGCACGGGCTTTATATTGCTGATAGAATTTTCAGATGATGTTCTTGGTGATGACACTGGCCTCTGATGGTCCAAGATGACGTCCTCTGGCGACGATGAGTGTAGGCGATGAGGAAGCAACGGTGATGAGACAGGCGGTTGAAAAAACCTCTTCCAAGGAACCTCGGGGCGGCGGTCGATACTGATGTACAGGAGGCAGACGGCAGAGCGTCGAAAAGAAGTTTCACAGCGAGGGCAAACACCTGCATTGTGAAAACTCTGATTAGTAGCCTGCGCTGATGCACAGCTACCGAGCCCACAGACCGGTCGCGGTGGCACCACGGGGTTTATATTGCTGATAGAATTTTCTGATTATGTTCTTGGTGATGACACTGGCCTCTGATGGTCCAAGATAACGTCCTCTGGCGACGATGAGTGTAGGCGATGGGGAAGCAACGGTGATGAGGCAGGCGGTTGAAAAAAGCCTCTTCCAAGGAACTTCGGGGCGGCGGTCGATACTGATGTACAGGAGGCAGACGGCAGTGAGTCGAAAGAAGTTTTACAGTGAGGGCAAACACCGGCATTGTGAAAACTATCTGATTAGTAGCCTGCGTTGATGCACAGGTACTGAGCCCACAGACCGGTGGCGATGGCAGCACGGGCTTTGTATTGCTGATAGAATTTTCAGATGATGTTCTTTTTGATGACACTGGCCTCTGATGGGCCAAGATGACGTCCTCTGGCGATGATTAGTGTAGGCGATGAGGAAACAACGGTGATGAGGCAGGCGGTTGAAAAAACTCTTCCAAGGAACTTCGGGGCGGCGGTCGATACTGATGTACAGGAGGCAGACGGCAGAGCGTCGAAAAGAAGTTTCACAGCGAGGGCAAACACCTGCATTGTGAAAACTATCTGATTAGTAGCCTGCGCTGATGCACAGCTACCGACCCCAGAGACCGGTCGCGGTGGCACCACGGGGTTTATATTGCTGATAGAATTTTCTGATTATGTTCTTGGTGATGACACTGGCCTCTGATGGTCCAAGATAACGTCCTCTGGCGACGATTAGATTAGGCGATGGGGAAGCAACGGTGATGAGGCAGGCGGTTGAAAAAAGCCTATACCAAGGAACTTCGGGGCGGCGGTCGATACTGATGTACAGGAGGCAGACGGCAGAGCGTCGAAAAGAAGTTTCACAGCTAGGGCAAACACCTGCATTGTGAGAACTATCTGATTAGTAGGCTGCGCTGATGCACAGCTACTGAGCCCACAGACCGCTGGCGATGGCAGCACGGGCTTTATATTGCTAATAGAATTTTCAGATGATGTTCTTGGTGATGACACTGGCCTCTGATGGTCCAAGATGACGTCCTCTGGCGACGATGAGTGTAGGCGATGAGGAAGCAACGGTGATGTGGCAGGCGGTTGAAAAAAAGTCTCTTCCCAGGAACTTCGGGGCGGCGGTCGATACTGATGTATAGGAGGCAGACGGCTGAGCGTCGAAAAGAAGTTTCACAGCGAGGGCAAACACCTGCATTGTGAAAACTATCTGATTAGTAGCCTGCGCTGATGCACAGCTACCGAGCCCACAGACCGGTCAGGGTGGCAGCACGGGCTTTATATTGCTGAGAGAATTTTCTGATTATGTTCTTGGTGATGACACTGGCCTCTGATGGTCCAAGTTGACGTCCTCTGGCGACGATGAGTGCATGCGATGGTGAAGCAACGGTGATCAGGCAGGCGGTTCAAAAAGGCCTCTTCCAAGGAACTTCGGGGCGGCGGTCGATACTGATGTACAGGAGGCAGACGGCAGAGCGTCGAAAAGAAGTTTTACAGCGAGTGCAAACACCTGCATTGTGAAAACTATCTGATTAGTAGGCTGCGGTGATGCACAGCTACCGAGCCCACAGACCGGTGGCGATGGCAGCACAGGCTTTATATTGCTGATAGAATTTTCAGATTATGTTCTTGGTGATGACACTGGCCTCTGATGGTCCAAGATGACGTCTTCTGGCGACGATGAGTGTTGGCGATGAGGAAGGAACGGTGATGAGGCAGGCGATTGAAAAAAGCCTCGTCCAAGGAACTTCGGGGCGGCAGTCGATACTGATGTACAGGAGGCAGACGGCAGAGCGTCGAAAAGTTTCACAAGGAGGGCAAACACCTGCATTTTGAAAACTATCTGAATAGCAGCCTGCGCTGATGCACAGCTACCGAGCCCACAGACTGGTGGCGGTGGCAGCACGGGCTTTATATTGCTGATAGAATTTTCAGATGATGTTCTTGGGGATGACACTAGCCTCTGATGGTTCAAGATGACGTCCTCTGGCGACAATGAGTGTAGGCGATGGCGAAGCAACGGTGGTGAGGCAGGCTGGGGAAAAAGGCCTCTTCCATGGATCTTCGGGGCGGTGGTCGAAATCGATGAACAGGAATCAGACGGCAGAGCGTCGAAAAGAATTTTCACAGCGAGGGCAAACACTTGCATTATGAAAAGGAGCTGATTAGTAGTCTGCCCTGAAGCAGAGCTACCGAGCCCAGAGGCCGGCGGCGATGAGAGCAGGGGCTTTATATGGCTGATAGAATTTTCAGATGATGTTCCTGTTGATGAAACTGGCCTCTGATGGTCCAAGATGACGTCCTCTGGCAACGATGAGTGTATGCGATGGGGAAGCAACGGTGATGAGGCAGGCGGTTGAAAAAGGCCTCCTCCAAGGAACTTTGGGGAGGCTGTCGAAATTGATGTAGAGGAGGCATACGGCAGAGCGTCTAAAAGAAGTTTCGCAGCGAGGAAAAACACCTGCATTGTGAAAAGTAGCAGAAGTAAAGGAGGAAGGCCATGTTGACATGATTTTCTTAGATTTCGAAAATCCATTTGACCGCGTGTGTCACCAAAAGTTGCTTCTAAAATTAAAACCGATATAAAAAAATGACTCACTGCAACAATGGATAGAGACATATCTTTCATCAAGGAAACAAAGCGTGTTCATTGATGGAATGTGTCCAAGGCCGGCACTTGTTCGTTCCGGCATCCCACAGGGATCTGTTCTCGGCCCGTTATTTTTCTTATCTTTATTAACGACATAGTGTACGAATATACTGGTGAAAATCAGGTCGTTTGCAGACGACTGCATCCTTTATAATGAAATTAACAGCCCAAGAGACCAGGCCGTATTAAATTCTTCACTTACCGCTATCGAAACATGGTGCTTGACATGGCAAATGAAGATAAATACAAAAAAACAGTAGCAATGACAGTCACCAGACAACGGCAATCATTACCCTTTAAATACTGCATCAATGGACAGGTTCCCTCTTCTGCACAAAGTTACAAATACGTAGGTGTAATTCTAACATCCCACCTGAGATGGAATGAACACATAACCTACATCACAAAAAAGTCCTTCAGAAACTGGGATATCTGAGCAGATGTTTGCAACAGTCAACACAAGAAATAAAACTTCTAGCGTATAAAACCTACATTAGACCAATCCTTGAATATAGCTGTATTGTATGAGATCCATGGACCCAGCAAAATATCAATAAGTTGGAGAGGATACAAAAAAAATCGGTAAGATTTATTTTCAGTTCCTATAGCTGGCGCACTTCACCAAGCATACTTGTTAAAGAGGCTGGCTTGGACCCACTACGAATCAGACGCTATCGGGAAAGGTTGAAGATCATGTATTTACTGTACCATGAGAAACTAGGAGTAGAAAAGAATAAGTACATTGAACCAGTCACTAGACGCTCAACGCAATCGCATCACTCAAAAAAGTTAAAGGAATATTCTAGTGAAACCGATGGTTTCAAAAATTCATATTTCCCACGAACGGTCCGAGATTGGAACTTGCTGTATCCAAACACAGTGGAAAGACGATCGGCCGACTCATTCTGCAGAGCGCTAAAGAAAAACACAGGTATGTAAATCTTTTATTGGAAACAGATGAAGTATAACCTGTTTTACTTATTTGTTGTGATTTTCCCTACCACCGCGATGGTCTACAATTAGTATTCATGTGCCTACGTTTTTTTTTATTTTTTTTTTATGCGAAAACTGTGCTAACATGGTTCTATAGTGCTTTTTAT
Organism: Amblyomma americanum; assembly: GCF_052857255.1. Lineage (NCBI taxonomy): Eukaryota > Metazoa > Arthropoda > Arachnida > Ixodida > Ixodidae > Amblyomma > Amblyomma americanum. The sequence continues at coordinate 208,210,050 of NC_135498.1, forward strand.
GCTGTGTTATGTTTGTTTCTATCTTATTTCCCACTCCTGCCTAAGGCCTCAAATAAGGCTGGCAGTATCTTCGAAATAATAAATTAGTAGCCTGCGATGATGCACAGCTACCGAGCCCACAGACAGGCGGCGATGACAGCACGGGCTTTATATGGATGATAGAATTTTCAGATGATATTCTTGGTGATGACACTGGCCTCTGATGGTCCAAGATGACGTCCTCTGGCGACGATGAGTGCATGCGATGGTGAAGCAACGGTGATCAATGCAGGCGGTTCAAAAAGGCCTCTTCCAAGGAACATCGGGGTGGCGGTCGAAATCGATGCACAGGAAGCAGACGGCAGAGCATCGAAAAGAAGTTTCACAGCAAGGACAATCATCTGCATTGTGAAAACTATCTGATTAGTAGCCTGCGCTGATGCACAGCTACCGAGCCGACAGACCGGTGTCGATGGCAGCACGGGCTTTATATTGCTGATAGAATTTTCAGAGGATGTTCCTGTGGATGACACTGTCCTCTGATGGTCCAAGATGACGTCCTCTGGCGACGATGAGTGTAGGCGATGAGGAAGCAACGGTGATGAGGCAGGCGGTTGAAAAAAGCCTCTTCCAAGGAACTTCTGGGCGGCGGTCGATACTGATGTACAGGAGGCAGACGGCAGGGCGTCGAAAAGAAGTTTCACAGCGAGGGCAAACACCTGCATTGTGGTGCCAACTAACTAACTAACTGCTAACTAGTGGTGCCATTCCTGCTGACTGGAGGATTGGGAAGGTCGTTCCTGTCTTCAAAAAAGGTAACCGTTCATGCCCCGTCAACTACAGACCAATATCTATCACAAGTGTTTGTTCAAAAATCATGGAGCATATTATTTATTCCCAGGTTGCATCTTTCCTTTCATCGGTCAACTTTTTTCACTCCAATCAGCATGGCTTCCGTCAAGGTCACTCTTGTGAATCACAGCTTGCTCTTTTCCTTCATGACATTCACACCAAACTTGACCTTAATACACCCACTGACGCATTTTTTTTAGATTTCGAGAAAGCATTCGACAAAGTATCGCATCGTCACCTGCTACTCAAACTGTCCAGCCTTAATTTAGACTCTTGTGTGCTCACCTGGATCAGCAGTTTTCTAACCAATCGTCTCCAGTTTGTTGTCGCCAACTCCCATTCATCCGCTCTCTCCCATGTCCGGTCGGGTGTTCCTCAAGGTACTGTTTTAGGCCCCCTTCTTTTCCTAATTTATATTAATGACCTGCCAAATAACATGTTATTGAACATACGCCTGTTTGCCGACGATTGTGTGATTTACCGCTCCATAAATAACCAATCAGATGTTGCCGTCCTACAGAACGACCTCGTTAAAGTGCAAGAGTGGTGCGATACCTAGCTCATGAAACTAAATGTCAATAAAACTTCTTTAGTCTCTTTTCACCGCCGACGTAACCACTCACCTCCCAACTACCTCCTTTACGGTTGTGCCATAACTCAAACCGACAATATTATGTACCAAGGTGTCCATATCTCTAGTGACCTATCCTGGCACAGTCATGTTACTAATATAGCTAACTCAGCCAATCGCGTCCTTGGCTACTTACGGCGTAACATTTCCTTAGCACCCCCTTCCGTCAAACTAATTGCCTATATATCACTTGTCCGACCTAAACTAGAGTACGCCAGTTCTATATTCGATCCTCACCAAACCAACCTGTCGAATTTACTGGAATCTATTCAAAATCGCGCTTCGCGATTTATTCTTTCAGAGTACTCATATCGCGCTAGTGTACTGGACTAAAATCTCGACTTGAACTTCGTACCCTAGCATCCCGTCGTCAACTATCTCGCCTTTCTCTTTAACATACATTTTTTCACAGCTTGCCACCGAACAACGCACTCATCCGCCCAGCCCATCGTTTATCCCCTCACAGCCATCTCAAAGCAGTCTACCCCCAGCGCGCCCATACCACAACGTTCCAAAAATAATTTTTCCTCCGTACTGCCCTGGACTGGAACGACCTTCCCGGCCATATCGCTTCGCTTGAAGATCTTCAACAATTCCAGGCTGCCATCGAAAATCATTTTTTTTTGTCATAACTGCCGTACTCCCCGCCCACCCGTCATGTAATACCCCTTAAAAGGGGCCTTTGAGGACTTAATAAATGAAATTAAATGAAATGAAAACTATCTGATTAGTAGCCTGCTCTGATGCACAGCTACCGAGCCCACAGACCGGTGGCGATGGCAGCACGGGCTTTATATATCGGATCGAATTTTCAGATGATGTTCTTGGTGATGACACTGGCCTCTGATGGTCCAAGATGACGTCCTCTGGCGACGATGAGTGTAGGCGATGAGGAAGCAACGGTGATGAGGCAGGCGGTTGAAAAAACCCTCTTCCAAGGAACTTCGGGGCGGCGGTCGATACTGATGTGCAGGAGGCAGACGGCAGAGCGTCGAAAATAAGTTTCACAGCGAGGGCAAACACCTGCATTGTGAAAACTATCTGATTAGTAGGCTGCTCTGATGCACAGCTACCGAGCCCACAGATCGGTCGCGGTGGTAGCACGGGCTTTATATTGCTGATAGAATTTTCTGATTATCTTCTTGGTGATGACACTGGCCTCTGATGGTCCAAGATAACGTCCTCTGGCGACGATGAGTGCATGCGATGGTGAAGCAACGGTGATGACGCAGGGGGTTGAAAAAGGCCTTTTCCAAGAAACTTCGGGGCGGCGGTCGAAATTGATGCACAGGAGGCAGACGGCGGAGCGTCGAAAAGAAGTTTTACAGCGAGGGAAAACACCTGCATCGCGAGAAGTAGCGGATTAGTAGCCTGCGTTGATGCACAGCAACCGAGCCCACAGACCGGTCCCGGTGGCAGCACGGGCTTTATATTGCTGATAGAATTTTCTGATTATGTTCTTGGTGATAACACTGGGGCGATGCAGCGATGGCGTAGAGGTAGAACATCCGCCTCGCGTGCAAGAGGACCGGGGTTCAAATCCTGGTGCCGCGCAACTCTCCACCGGGTTTAAAAAAAAATCCGCGTGTCGATGGAATGGCACAACCAGGACTGGAGTGCGGCCTTATCTCGGTGACCAGAACCGACAACGCACTCTCTCACCAGAGCAGGATTTGGCCACCCTGGTGTAGTACTTGGCCACAACCTTCTATGATCAAACCAATTAACCCTCGGCCCTCAGTCCCCAGCGGCTGCAGAGCAACTGACCACGGCGGCGGTCAGACCTGTGACGCAGCGGAGGGTGCTAAGAATCTCTGGCTCCGGACAGGCCGCCATTGGAATCTGAACCTGGCAACGTTTAACGCTAGAACTTTAGCTAGTGAGGCTAGCCTAGCAGTGCTGTTTGAGGAACTAGCGGGAATTAAATGGGATGTGATAGGGCTTAGCGAAGTTAGGAGGACAGGTGAGGCGTATACAGTACTAAAGGACGGACACATACTGTGCTATCGCGGGTTAGAGGATAGACGAGAACTAGGTGTGGGTTTCCTCATTAATAAGGATATAGCTGGCAACGTAGAGGAGTTCTACAGTATTAACGAGAGGGTCGCAGCTATAGTAATTAGGCTGAATAGGAGGTACAAACTGAAAGTGGTGCAGGCCTACGCACCCACATCCAGCCATGATGACCAGACCGTTGAAAGCTTCTATGAGGACGTAGAATCAGCAATGAATAAAGCAAAATCGCAGTACACTGTACTGATGGGCGACTTCAATGCGAAGGTGGGCAAGAAGCAGGCTGACGACCACGCGGTAGGTGACTATGGGATAGGCTCTAGAAATAGCAGGGGAGAGTTATTAGTCGAATTCGCGGATAGAAATAATTTACGGGTCATGAATACCTTCTTCCGCAAACGAGAAAACAGGAAGTGGACCTGGAAGAGCCCCAATGGTGAGATTAAAAATGAAATCGACTTCATACTATGCGCTACACCTGGCATCATTCAGGATGTGGCCGTCCTCGGAAGGGTGCGTTGCAGCGACCATAGGATGGTAAGGTCTAGAATTAGCTTAGACTTGAAGAGGGAACGGAAGAAGCTAGCGAAGAAGAAGACCATTAACGAGTTAGCCGTAAGAGGGAAAGCACAGGAGTTTAGGATAGCGCTGCAAAACAGATATTCGGCTTTAACTGAGGAAGATGATCTTGATGTTCATTCAATGCACGATATTCTGACATCAATAATTACGGAGTGCGCAGTAGAAGTAGGCGGTAGGACAGTTCGAAAAGATACCGGGAAGCTATCTCAGGTGACGAAAGATCTGATTAAGAAGCGCCAAAACATGAAGGCATCTAACACTACCGATAGAATAGAACTAACGGAGCTATCAAAGTTAATAAATAAGCGCAAGATAGCCGACATAAGGAAGTTTAATATGGAGAGAATCGAGCATGCTATAAAGAACGGAGGTAGCCTAAAAACCGTGAAGAGGAAACTAGGCATAGGTAAAAACCAGATGTATGCTTTAAGAGACAAGCAGGGCAATGTCATTAGCTATATGGATAAGATAGTTAACGTAGCCGAAGAGTTCTACACAGACCTGTACAGTAGCCAATGTAATCAGAGCGCTAATGAGAAAGACAGCAGTGCACAGCAATGCGTCATCCCGCCAGTAACGAAAGATGAAGTAAAGAAAGCCTTAGAAGCAATGAAAAGGGGAAAAGCAGCTGGGGAGGATCAGGTAACAGCAGATCTGTTGAAGGATGGAGGGGACATCGTGCTAGAAAAACTAGCCACCCTGTATACGCAATGCCTTATGACCTCAACTGTACCAGAAGCTTGGAAGAATGCAAACATTATATTAATTCATAAGAAGGGAGACGCCAAGGGCTTGAAAAATTACAGGCCGATCAGCTTACTATCCGTTGCCTACAAAGTATTTACTAAGGTAATCGCGAATAGAGTCAGGGCAACGTTAGACTTTAATCAACCAAATGATCAGGCAGGCTTTCGTAAAGGATATTCCACAATAGATCATATTCACACTATCAATCAGGTGATAGAGAAATGCGCAGAATATAACCAACCTCTATATATAGCTTTCATTGATTACGAGAAAGCATTCGACTCAGTGGAAACCTCAGCAGTCATACAGGCATTGCGTAATCAGGGGGTAGAAAAACCTTATGTTAAAATACTGGAAGATATATATAGCAACATCACAGCTACTATAGTCCTCCATAAATTCAGCAATAAAATTCCAATAAGGAAGGGCGTCAGGCAAGGAGACACGATCTCGCCAATGCTGTTCACCGCATGTTTGCAGGAGGTATTTCGAAGCCTGAATTGGGAACAGTTGGGAATAAGAATAAATGGAGAATACCTATATAATCTGCGATTTGCTGATGACATTGCCTTGCTGAGTCACTCAGGAGGTGAACTGCAAATCATGATCAACGAGTTAGACAGGCAGAGCAGATCGATGGGTCTAAAAACTAACATGCAGAAAACCAAGGTAATGTTCAACAGCCTAGCAAGGGAACAACAGTTCACAATTGGCAGCGAGAGCCTAGAAATTGTGCCGGAATACGTCTACTTAGGGCAGGACGTGACAGCTGATCCAGATTATGAGAGGGAGATAACTAGAAGGATAAGAATGGGCTGGAGCGCATATGGCCAATTCTCGCAGATCATGAGTGGCAGTTTACCAATTTCCCTCAAGAGGAAAGTGTACAACAGCATAATCTTACCGGTACTCACCTACGGGGCAGAAACGTGGAGGCTAACGAAAAGAGTTCAGCTTAGGTTAAGGACAACGCAGCGAGCCATGGAAAGAAAAATGATAGGTGTAACATTAAGAGATCGGAAGCGGTTAGAGTGGGTGAGGAAACAAACACGGGTTAATGACATCCTAGTCGAAATCAAGAGAAAGAAATGGGCTTGGGCAGGGCATGTAATGCGAAGGCAAGATAACCGCTGGTCCTTAAGGGTAACGAGTGGGTTCCAAGAGAAAGTAAGCGTAGCAGGGGGCGGCAGAAGGTTAGGTGGGCAGATGAGATTAAGAAGTTTGCAGGCAAAGGGCGGATGCAGCTGGCAAAGGATAGGGTTAATTGGAGAGACATGGGAGAGGCCTTTGCCCTGCAGTGGGCGTAGTAAGCCTGATGATGATGATGATGATGATGATGATAACACTGGCCTCTGGTGGTCCAAGATAACGTCCTCTGGCGACGATGAGTGTAGGCGATGGGGAAGCAACGGTGATGAGGCAGGCGGTTGAAAAAGGCCTCTTCCAAGGAACTTCGGGGCGGCGGTCGAAATCGATGCACAGGAAGCAGACGGCAGAGCGTCGAGAAGAAGTGTCACAGCGAGGGCAAACACCTGCATTTTGAAAAGGAGCTGATTAGTAGTCTGCGCTGATGCACAGCTACCTAGCCCACAGACCGGCGGCGATTACAGGAGGGGTTTGTATGGCTGATAGAATTTTCAGATGATGTTCTTGGGAATGACACTAGCCTCTGATGGTTCAAGATGACGTCCTCTGGCGACAATGAGTGTAGGCGATGGGGAAGCAACGGTGGTGAGGCAGGCGGTTGAAAAAGGCCTCTTCCAAGGATCTTCGGGGCGGTCGTTGAAATCGATGTACAGGAAGCAGACGGCAGAGCGTCGGAAAGAAGTTTTACAGCGAGGGCTAACATTTGCATTGTGAAAAGTAGCTGATAAGTAGCCTCCGCTGATGCACAGATACCGAGCCCACTGACCGGTGGCGATGACAGCACGTGCTTTATATTGCTGATAGATTTTTATGATTATGTTCTTGGTGATGACACTGGCCTCTGATGGTCCAAAATGACGTACTCTGGCGATGATGAGTGTAGGCGATGGGGAAGTAATGGTGGTGAGACAGGCGGTTGAAAAACGCCTCTTGCAAGGAACTTCTGGGCGGCGGTCGAATCGATGTACAGGAGGCAGACGGCGGATTGTCGAAAAGAAGTTTCACAGCGAGGGCAAACATCTGCATTGTGAAAAGTAGCGGATTAGTAGCCTGCGCTGATGCACAGCTACCGAGCCCAGAGACCGGTGGCGATGGCAGCACGGGCTTTATATTGCTGATATAATTTTCTGATTATGTTCTTGGTGATGACACTGGCCTCTGATGGTCCAAGATGACGTCCTCCGGCGACGATGAGTGCATGCGATGGTGAAGCAACGGTGATCAGGCAGGCGGCTCAAAAAGGCCTCTTCCAAGGAACTTCGGGGTGGCGGTCGAAATCGATGCACAGGAAGCAGACGGCAGAACATCGAAAAGAAGTTTCACAGCGAGGGCAGTCATCTGCATTGTGAAAACTATCTTATTAGTAGCCTGCGCTGATGCACAGCTACCGAGCTGACAGACCGGTGGCGATGGCAGCACGGGATTTATATTGCTGATAGAGTTTTCAGATGATGTTCTTGGTGATGAAACTGGCCTCTGATGGTCCAAGATGACGTCCTCTGGCGACGATAAGGAAACAACGGTGATGAGGCAGGCGGTTGAAAAAAACCTCCTCCATGGAACTTCGGGGCGGCGGTCGATACTGATGTACAGGAGGCAGACGGCAGAGCGTCGAAAAGAAGTTTCACAGCGAGGGCAAACATCTGCATTGTGAAAACTATCTTATTAGTAGCCTGCGCTGATGCACAGCTACCGAGCCGACAGACCGGTGGCGATGGCAGCACGGGCTTTATATTAATGATAGAATTTTCAGATGATGTTCTTCGGGATGACACTGGCCTCTGATGGTCCAAGATGACGTCCTCTGGCGACGATGAGTGTAGGCGATGAGGAAGCAACGGTGATGAGGCAGGCGGTTGAAAAAAGCCTCTACCAAAGAACTTCGGGGCAGTGGTCGATACTGATGTACAGGCGGCAGACGGCAGAGCGTCGAAAAGAAGTTTCACAGCGAGGGCAAACACCTGCATTGTGAAAACTATCTGATTAGTAGTCTGCGCTGATTCACAGCTACCGAGCCCACAGACCTGTGGCGATGGCAGCACAGGCTTTATATTGCTGATCGAATTTTCAGATGATGTTCTTGGTGATGACACTGGCCTCTGATGGTCCAAGATGACGTCCTCTGGCGACGATGAGTGTAGGCGTTGAGGAAGCAACGGTGATGAGGCAGGCGGTTGAAAAAACCCTCTTCCAAGGAACTTCGGGGCGGCGGTCGATACTGATGTGCAGGAGGCAGACGGCAGAGCGTCGAAAATAAGTTTCACAGCGAGGGCAAACACCTGCATTGTGAAAACTTTCTGATTAGTAGCCTGCTCTGATGCACAGCTACCGAGCCCACAGATCGGTCGCGGTGGTAGCACGGGCTTTATATTGCTGATAGAATTTTCTGATTATCTTCTTGGTGATGACACTGGCCTCTGATGGTCCAAGATAACGTCCTCTGGTGACGATGAGTGCATGCGATAGTGAAGCAACGGTGATGAGGCAGGCGGTTGAAAAAGGCCTCTTCCAAGAAACTTCGGGGCGGCGGTCGAAATTGATGCACAGGAGGCAGACGGCGGAGCGTCGAAAAGAAGTTTCACAGCGAGGGAAAACACCTGCATCGCGAAAAGTAGCGGATTAGTAGCCTGCGTTGATGCACAGCTACCGAGCCCACAGACCGGTCCCGGTGGCAGCACGGGCTTTATAATGCTGATAGAATTTTCCGATGATGTTCTTGGGGATGACACTAGCCTCTGATGGTTCAAGATGACGTCCTCTGGCGACAAAGAGTGTAGGCGATGGGGAAGCAACGGTGGTGAGGCAGGCGGTTGAAAAAGGCCTCTTCCAAGGATCTTCGGGGCGGTCGTCGACATCGATGTACAGGAATTAGACGGCAGAGCGTCGGAAAGAAGTTTCACCGCGAGGGCAAACATGTGCATTGTGAAAAGTAGCTGATAAGTAGACTCCGCTGATGCACAGATACCGAGCCCACAGACCGGTTGCGATGACAGCACGGGCTTTATATTGCTGATACAATTTTCTGATTATGTTCTTGGTGATGCCACTGGCCTCTGATGGTCCAAGATGACGTCCTCTGGCTACGATGAGTGTAAGCGATGGGGAAGCAACAGTGATGAGTCAGGCGGTTGAAAAAGGCCTCTTACAAGGAACCTCGGGGCGGCGGTCGATACTGATGTACAGGAGGCAGACGGCAGAGCGTCGAAAGAAGTTTCACAGCGAGGGCAAACACCACAATGTGAAAACTATCTGATAAGTAGCCTGCGCTGATGCACAGCTACCGAGCCCACAGACCGGTGGCGATGGCAGCACGGGCTTTATATTGCTGATAGAATTTTCAGATGATGTTCTTGGTTTTGACACTGGCCTCTGATGGTCCAAGACGACGTCCTCTGGCGACGATGAGTGTAGGCGATGAGGAAACAACGGTGATGAGGCAGGCGGTTGAAAAAACCTCCTCCAAGGAACTTCGGGGCGGCGGTCGATACTGATGTACAGGAGGCAGACGGCAGAGCGTCGAAAAGAAGTTTCACAGCGATGGCAAACACCTGCATTGTTATCTGATTACTATTCTGCGCTGATGCACAGCTACTGAGCCCACGGACCGCTGGCGATGGCAGCACGGGCTTTATATTGCTGATCGAATTTTCAGATGATGTTCTTGGTGATGACACTGGCCTCTGATGGTCCAAGATGACGTCCTCTGGCGACGATGAGTGTAGGCGATGAGGAAGCAACGGTGATGAGGCAGGCGGTTGAAAAAAGCCTCTTCCAAGAAACTTCGGGGCGGTGGTCGATACTGATGTACAGGAGGCAGACGGCAGAGCGTCGAAATGAAGTTTCACAGCGAGGGCAAACATCTGCATTGTGAAAACTATCTGATTAGTAGCCTGCGCTGATGCACAGCTACCGAGCCCACAGACCGGCGGTGATTACAGGAGGGGTTTGAATGGCTGATAGAATTTTCAGATGATGTTCTTGGGGATGACACTAGCCTCTGATGGTTCAAGATGACGTCCTCTGGCGACAATGAGTGTAGGCGAGGGGGAAGCAACGGTGGTGAGGCAGACGGTTGAAAAAAGCCTCTTCCAAGGATCTTCGGGGCGGTCGTCGAAATCGATGTACAGGAAGCAGACGGCACAGCGTCGGAAAGAAGTTTTACAGCGAGGGCTAACATCTGCATTGTGAAAAGTAGCTGATAAGTAGCCTCCGCTGATGCACAGATACCGAGCCCACAGACCGGTGGCGATGACAGCACGTGCTTTATATGGCTGATAGAATTTTCTGATTATGTTCTTGGTGATGCCACTGGCGTCTGATGGTCCAAGATGACGTCCTCTGGCTACGATGAGTTTAAGCGATGGGGAAGCAACAGTGATGAGTCGGGCGGTTGAAAAGGCCTCTTCCAAGGAACTTCGGGGCGGCGGTCGAAATCGATGTACAGGAGGCAGACGGCGGAGCGTCGGAAAGAAGTTTCACAGCGAGGGAAAACACCTGCATCGCGAAAAGTAGCGGATTAGTAGCCTGCGTTGATGCACAGCTACCGAGCCCACAGACCGGTCCCGGTGGTAGCACGGGCTTTATATTGCTGATAGAATTTTATGATTATGTTCTTGGTGATAACAATGGCCTCTGGTGGTCCAAGATAACGTCCTCTGGCGACTATGAGTGTAGGCGATGAGGAAGGAACGGTGATGAGGCAGGTGCTTGAAAAAAGCCTCTACCAAGGCACTTCGGGGCGGCGGTCGATACTGATGTACAGGAGGCAGACGGCAGAGCGTCGAAAAGAAGTTTCACAGCGAGGGCAAACACCTGCATTGTGAAAACTATCTGATTAGTAGTCTGCGCTGATGCACAGCTACCTAGCCCACAGACCGGCGGCGATTACAGGAGGGGTTTGAATGGCTGATAGAATTTTCAGATGATGTTCTTGGGGATGACACTAGCCTCTGATGGTTCAAGATGACGTCCTCTGGCGACAATGAGTGTAGGCAATGGGGAAGCAACGGTGGTGAGGCAGGCGGTTGAAAAAGGCCTCTTCCAAGGATCTTCGGGGCGGTCGTCGAAATCGATGTACAGGAAGCAGACGGCAGAGCGTCGGAAAGAAGTTTTACAGCGAGGGCAAACATCAGCATTGTGAAAAGTAGCTGATAAGTAGCCTCCGCTGATGCACAGATACCGAGCCCACAGACCGGTGGCGATGACAGCACGGGCTTTATATTGCTGATAGAATATTCTGATTATGTTCTTGGTGATGCCACTGGCGTCTGATGGTCCAAGATGACGTCCTCTGGCGACGATGAGTGTAAGAGATTGGGAAGCAACAGTGATGAGTCAGGCGGTTGAAAAGGCCTCTTCCAAGGAACTTCGGGGCGGCGGTCGAAATCGATGTACAGGAGGCAGACGGCGGAGCGTCGAAAAGAAGTTTCACATCGAGGGCAAACACCTACATTGTGAAAAGTAGCGGATTAGTAGCCTGCGCCGATGCACAGCTACCGAGCCCACAGACCGATGGCGATGGCAGCACGGGTTTTATATTGCTGATAGAATTTTATGATTATGTTCTTGGTGATGACACGGGCCTCTGATGGTCCAAAATGACGTCCTCTGGCGATGATGAGTGTAGGCGATGGGGAAGCAACGGTGGTGAGACAGGCGGTTGAAAAACGCCTCTTCCAAGGAACTTCTAGGCGGCGGTCGAAATCGATGTACAGGAGGCAGACGGCGGATTGTTGAAAAGAAGTTTCACAGCGTGGGCAAACAGCTGCATTGTGAAAAGTAGCGGATTAGTAGCCTCCGCTGATGCACAGCTACCGAGCCCACAGACCGGTGGCGATGGCAGCACGGGCTTTATATTGCTGATAGAATTTTCTGATTATGTTCTTGGTGATGACACTGGCCTCTGATGGTCCAAGATGACGTGCTCTGGCGACGATGAGTGCATGCGATGGTGAAGCAACGGTGATCAGGCAGGCGGTTCAAAAAGGCCTCTTCCAAGGAACTTCGCGGTGGCGGTCGAAATCGATGCACAGGAAGCAGACGGCAGAACATCGAAAAGAAGTTTCACAGCGAGGGCAATCATCTGCATTGTGAAAACTATCTGATTAGTAGCCTGCGCTGATGCACAGCTACCGAGCCGACAGACCGGTGGCGATGGCAGCACGGGCTTTATATTGCTGATAGAATTTTCAGATGATGTTCTTGGGGATGACACTGGCCTCTGATGGTCCAAGATGACGTCCTCTGGCGACGATGAGTGTAGGCGATGAGGAAGCAACGGTGATGAGGCAGGCGGTTGAAAAAAGAGTTTTACCAAGGAACTTCGGGGCGGCGGTCGATACTGATGTAGAGGAGGCAGACGGCAGAGCGTCGAAAGAAGTTTCACAGCGAGGGCAAACACCTGCATTGTGAAAACTATCTGATAAGTAGCCTGCGCTGATGCACAGCTACCGAGCCCACAGACCGGTGGAGATGGCAGCACGGGCTTTATATTGCTGATAGAGTTTTCAGATAATGTTCTTGGTGATGAAACTGGCCTCTGATGGTCCAAGATGACGTCCTCTGGCGACGATAAGGAAACAACGGTGATGAGGCAGGCGGTTGAAAAAAACCTCCTCCAAGGAACTTCGGGGCGGCGGTCGATACTGATGTACAGGAGGCAGACGGCAGAGCGTCGAAAAGAAGTTTCACAGCGAGGGCGAACATCTGCATTGTGAAAACTATCTTATTAGTAGCCTGCGCTTATGCACAGCTACCATGCGGAAAGACCGGTGGCGATGGCAGCACGGGCTTTATATTGCTGATAGAATTTTCAGATGATGTTCTTGGGGATGACACTGGCCTCTAATGGTCCAAGATGACGTCCTCTGGCGACGATGAGTGTAGACGATGAGGAAGGAACGGTGATGAGGCAGGTGCTTGAAAAAATCCTCTACCAAGGCACTTCGGGGCGGTGGCCGATACTGATGTACAGGAGGCAGACGGCAGAGCGTCGAAAAGAAGTTTCACAGCGATGGCAAACACCTGCATTGTGAAAACTATCTGATTACTATTCTGCGCTGATGCACAGCTACTGAGCCCACGGACCGCTGGCGATGGCAGCACGGGCTTTATATTGCTGATCGAATTTTCAGATGATGTTCTTGGTGATGACACTGGCCTCTGATGGTCCAAGATGACGTCCTCTGGCGACGATGAGTGTAGGCGATGAGGAAGCAACGGTGATGAGGCAGGCGGTTGAAAAAAGCCTCTTCCAAGACACTTCGGGGCGGTGGTCGATACTGATGTACAGGAGGCAGACGGCAGAGCGTCGAAATGAAGTTTCACAGCGAGGGCAAACATCTGCATTGTGAAAACTATCTGATTAGTAGCCTGCGCTGATGCACAGCTACCGAGCCCACAGACCGGCGGTGATTACAGGAGGGGTTTGAATGGCTGATAGAATTTTCAGATGATGTTCTTGGGGATGACACTAGCCTCTGATGGTTCAAGATGACGTCCTCTGGCGACAATGAGTGTAGGCGAGGGGGAAGCAACGGTGGTGAGGCAGACGGTTGAAAAAAGCCTCTTCCAAGGATCTTCGGGGCGGTCGTCGAAATCGATGTACAGGAAGCAGACGGCACAGCGTCGGAAAGAAGTTTTACAGCGAGGGCTAACATCTGCATTGTGAAAAGTAGCTGATAAGTAGCCTCCGCTGATGCACAGATACCGAGCCCACAGACCGGTGGCGATGACAGCACGTGCTTTATATGGCTGATAGAATTTTCTGATTATGTTCTTGGTGATGCCACTGGCGTCTGATGGTCCAAGATGACGTCCTCTGGCTACGATGAGTTTAAGCGATGGGGAAGCAACAGTGATGAGTCGGGCGGTTGAAAAGGCCTCTTCCAAGGAACTTCGGGGCGGCGGTCGAAATCGATGTACAGGAGGCAGACGGCGGAGCGTCGGAAAGAGGTTTCACATCGAGGGCAAACACCTACATTGTGAAAAGTAGCGGATTAGTAGCCTGCGCCGATGCACAGCTACCGAGCCCACAGACCGGTGGCGATGGCAGCACGGGTTTTATATTGCTGATAGAATTTTATGATTATGTTCTTGGTGATGACACTGGCCTCTGATGGTCCAAGATAACGTCCTCTGGTGACGATGAGTGCATGCGATGGTGAAGCAACGGTGATGAGGCAAGCGGTTGAAAAAGGCCTCTTCCAAAAAACTTCGGGGCGGCGGTCGAAATTGATGCACAGGAGGCAGACGGCGGAGCGTCGAAAAGAAGTTTCACAGCGAGGGAAAACACCTGCATCGCGAAAAGTAGCGGATTAGTAGCCTGCGTTGATGCACAGCTACCGAGCCCACAGACCGGTCCCGGTGGCAGCACGGGCTTTATATTGCTGATAGAATTTTCTGATTATGTTCTTGGTGATAACAATGGCCTCTGGTGGTCCAAGATAATGTCCTTTGGCGACTATGAGTGTAGGCGATGAGGAAGGAATGGTGATGAGGCAGGTGCTTGAAAAAAGCCTCTACCAAGGCACTTCGGGGCGGCGGTCGATACTGATGTACAGGAGGCAGACGGCAGAGCGTCGAAAAGAAGTTTCACAGCGAGGGCAAACACCTGCATTGTGAAAACTATCTTTTTTTTTTTTTTATTCGAGAAGTGTGCCATGAGGCATAAGTTGATAAAGGAAAGGGGGGAAGGAATGCACGGGACTGAAAGTTAAAAGAAGGAGTGAAGAACCGTTGCGCTGAGGTAGTCGCAGAGGTTGTTAATGAAACGGTTGTCCATTGTCCACTTCACGAAGTCACTTTCGCGGTTCCACCGCAGGCCCACCTCCCTGATTAGTAGTCTGCGCTGATGCACAGCTACCTAGCCCACAGACGGCGGCGATTACAGGAGGGGTTTGAATGGCTGATAGAATTTTCAGATGATGTTCTTGGGGATGACACTAGCCTCTGATGGTTCAAGATGACGTCCTCTGGCGACAATGAGTGTAGGCAATGGGGAAGCAACGGTGGTGAGGCAGGCGGTTGAATAAGGCCTCTTCCAAGGATCTTCGGGGCGGTCGTCGAAATCGATGTACAGGAAGCAGACGGCAGAGCGCCGGAAAGAAGTTTTACAGCGAGGGCAAACATCAGCATTGTGAAAAGTAGCTGATAAGTAGCCTCCGCTGATGCACAGATACCGAGCCCACAGACCGGTGGCGATGACAGCACGGGCTTTATATTGCTGATAGAATATTCTGATTATGTTCTTGGTGATGCCACTGGCGTCTGATGGTCCAAGATGACGTCCTCTGGCGACGATGAGTGTAAGAGATGGGGAAGCAACAGTGATGAGTCAGGCGGTTGAAAAGGCCTCTTCCAAGGAACTTCGGGGCGCGGTCGAAATCGATGTACAGGAGGCAGACGGCGGAGCGTCGAAAAGAAGTTTCACATCGAGGGCAAACACCTACATTGTGAAAAGTAGCGGATTAGTAGCCTGCGCCGATGCACAGCTACCGAGCCCACAGACCGATGGCGATGGCAGCACGGGTTTTATATTGCTGATAGAATTTTATGATTATGTTCTTGGTGATGACACGGGCCTCTGATGGTCCAAAATGACGTCCTCTGGCGATGATGAGTGTAGGCGATGGGGAAGCAACGGTGGTGAGACAGGCGGTTGAAAAACGCCTCTTCCAAGGAACTTCTAGGCGGCGGTCGAAATCGATGTACAGGAGGCAGACGGCGGATTGTTGAAAAGAAGTTTCACAGCGTGGGCAAACAGCTGCATTGTGAAAAGTAGCGGATTAGTAGCCTCCGCTGATGCACAGCTACCGAGCCCACAGACCGGTGGCGATGGCAGCACGGGCTTTATATTGCTGATAGAATTTTCTGATTATGTTCTTGGTGATGACACTGGCCTCTGATGGTCCAAGATGACGTGCTCTGGCGACGATGAGTGCATGCGATGGTGAAGCAACGGTGATCAGGCAGGCGGTTCAAAAAGGCCTCTTCCAAGGAACTTCGCGGTGGCGGTCGAAATCGATGCACAGGAAGCAGACGGCAGAACATCGAAAAGAAGTTTCACAGCGAGGGCAATCATCTGCATTGTGAAAACTATCTGATTAGTAGCCTGCGCTGATGCACAGCTACCGAGCCGACAGACCGGTGGCGATGGCAGCACGGGCTTTATATTGCTGATAGAATTTTCAGATGATGTTCTTGGGGATGACACTGGCCTCTGATGGTCCAAGATGACGTCCTCTGGCGGCGATGAGTGTAGGCGATGAGGAAGCAACGGTGATGAGGCACGCGGTTGAAAAAAGAATTTTACCAAGGAACTTCGGGGCGGCGGTCGATACTGATGTAAAGGAGGCAGACGGCAGAGCGTCGAAAGAAGTTTCACAGCGAGGGCAAACACCTGCATTGTGAAAACTATCTGATAAGTAGCCTGCGCTGATGCACAGCTACCGAGCCCACAGACCGGTGGAGATGGCAGCACGGGCTTTATATTGCTGATAGAGTTTTCAGATAATGTTCTTGGTGATGAAACTGGCCTCTGATGGTCCAAGATGACGTCCTCTGGCGACGATAAGGAAACAACGGTGATGAGGCAGGCGGTTGAAAAAACCTCCTCCAAGGAACTTCGGGGCGGCGGTCGATACTGATGTACAGGAGGCAGACGGCAGAGCGTCGAAAAGAAGTTTCACAGCGAGGGCAAACATCTGCATTGTGAAAACTATCTTATTAGTAGCCTGCGCTGATGCACAGCTACCGAGCCGACAGACCGGTGGCGATGGCAGCACGGGCTTTATATTAATGATAGAATTTTCAGATGATGTTCTTGGGGATGACACTGGCCTCTGATGGTCCAAGATGACGTCCTCTGGCGACGATGAGTGTAGGCGATGAGGAAGCAACGGTGATGAGGCAGGCGGTTGAAAAAAGCCTCTACCAAACAACTTCGGGGCGGTGGTCGATACTGATGTACAGGAGGCAGACGGCAGAGCGTCGAAAAGAAGTTTCACAGCGAGGGCAAACACCTGCATTGTGAAAACTATCTGATTAGTAGTCTGCGCTGATTCACAGCTACCGAGCCCACAGACCTGTGGCGATGGCAGCACGGGCTTTATATTGCTGATCGAATTTTCAGATGATGTTCTTGGTGATGACACTGGCCTCTGATGGTCCAAGATGACGTCCTCTGGCGACGATGAGTGTAGGCGTTGAGGAAGCAACGGTGATGAGGCAGGCCGTTGAAAAAACCCTCTTCCAAGGAACTTCGGGGCGGCGGTCGATACTGATGTGCAGGAGGCAGACGGCAGAGCGTCGAAAATAAGTTTCACAGCGAGGGCAAACACCTGCATTGTGAAAACTATCTGATTAGTAGCCTGCTCTGATGCACAGCTACCGAGCCCTCAGATCGGTCGCGGTGGTAGCACGGGCTTTATATTGCTGATAGAATTTTCTGATTATCTTCTTGGTGATAACACTGGCCTCTGATGGTCCAAGATAACGCCCTCTGGTGACGATGAGTGCATGCGATGGTGAAGCAACGGTGATGAGGCAGGCGGTTGAAAAAGGCCTCTTCCAAGAAACTTCGGGGCGGCGGTCGAAATTGATGCACAGGAGGCAGACGGCAGAGCGCCGAAAAGAAGTTTTACTGCGAGTGCAAACACCTGCATTGTGAAAACTATCTGATTAGTAGCCTGCGCTGATACACAGCTACCGAGCCCACAGACCGGTGGCGATGGCAGCACGGGCTTTATATTGCTGATAGAATTTTATGATTATGTTCTTGGTGATGACACTGGCCTCTGATGGTCCAAGATGACGTCCTCTGGCGACGATGAGTGTAGGCGATGAGGAAGCAACGGTGATGAGGCAGGCGGTTGAAAAAACCCTCTTCCAAGGAACTTCGCGGCGGCGGTCGAAATTGATGCACAGGAGGCAGACGGCGGAGCGTCGAAAAGAAGTTTCACAGCGAGGGAAAACACCTGCATCGCGAAAAGTAGCGGATTAGTAGCCTGCGTTGATGCACAGCTACCGAGCCCACAGACCGGTCCCGGTGGCAGCACGGGCTTTATATTGCTGATAGAATTTTCAGATGATGTTCTTGGGGATGACACTAGCCTCTGATGGTCCAAGATGACGTCCTCTGGCGACGATGAGTGTAAGAGATGGGGAAGCAACAGTGATGAGTCAGGCGGTTGAAAAGGCCTCTTCCAAGGAACTTCGGGGCGCGGTCGAAATCGATGTACAGGAGGCAGACGGCGGAGCGTCGAAAAGAAGTTTCACATCGAGGGCAAACACCTACATTGTGAAAAGTAGCGGATTAGTAGCCTGCGCCGATGCACAGCTACCGAGCCCACAGACCGGTGGCGATGACAGCACGGGCTTTATATTGCTGATAGAATTTTCTGATTTTGTTCTTGGTGATGCCACTGGCCTCTGATGGTCCAAAATGACGTCCTCTGGCGATGATGAGTGTAGGCGATGGGGAAGTAATGGTGGTGAGACAGGCGGTTTGAAAAACGCCTCTTCCAAGGAACTTCTGGGCGGCGGTCGAATCGATGTACAGGAGGCAGACGGCGGATTGTTGAAAAGAAGTTTCACAGCGTGGGCAAACAGCTGCATTGTGAAAAGTAGCGGATTAGTAGCCTCCGCTGATGCACAGCTACCGAGCCCACAGACCGGTGGCGATGGCAGCACGGGCTTTATATTGCTGATAGAATTTTCTGATTATGTTCTTGGTGATGACACTGGCCTCTGATGGTCCAAGATGACGTGCTCTGGCGACGATGAGTGCATGCGATGGTGAAGCAACGGTGATCAGGCAGGCGGTTCAAAAAGGCCTCTTCCAAGGAACTTCGCGGTGGCGGTCGAAATCGATGCACAGGAAGCAGACGGCAGAACATCGAAAAGAAGTTTCACAGCGAGGGCAATCATCTGCATTGTGAAAACTATCTGATTAGTAGCCTGCGCTGATGCACAGCTACCGAGCCGACAGACCGGTGGCGATGGCAGCACGGGCTTTATATTGCTGATAGAATTTTCAGATGATGTTCTTGGGGATGACACTGGCCTCTGATGGTCCAAGATGACGTCCTCTGGCGACGATGAGTGTAGGCGATGAGGAAGCAACGGTGATGAGGCAGGCGGTTGAAAAAAGAATTTTACCAAGGAACTTCGGGGCGGCGGTCGATACTGATGTAGAGGAGGCAGACGGCAGAGCGTCGAAAGAAGTTTCACAGCGAGGGCAAACACCTGCATTGTGAAAACTATCTGATAAGTAGCCTGCGCTGATGCACAGCTACCGAGCCCACAGACCGGTGGAGATGGCAGCACGGGCTTTATATTGCTGATAGAGTTTTCAGATAATGTTCTTGGTGATGAAACTGGCCTCTGATGGTCCAAGATGACGTCCTCTGGCGACGATAAGGAAACAACGGTGATGAGGCAGGCGGTTGAAAAAAACCTCCTCCAAGGAACTTCGGGGCGGCGGTCGATACTGATGTACAGGAGGCAGACGGCAGAGCGTCGAAAAGAAGTTTCACAGCGAGGGCGAACATCTGCATTGTGAAAACTATCTTATTAGTAGCCTGCGCTTATGCACAGCTACCATGCGGACAGACCGGTGGCGATGGCAGCACGGGCTTTATATTGCTGATAGAATTTTCAGATGATGTTCTTGGGGATGACACTGGCCTCTAATGGTCCAAGATGACGTCCTCTGGCGACGATGAGTGTAGACGATGAGGAAGGAACGGTGATGAGGCAGGTGCTTGAAAAAATCCTCTACCAAGGCACTTCGGGGCGGTGGCCGATACTGATGTACAGGAGGCAGACGGCAGAGCGTCGAAAAGAAGTTTCACAGCGATGGCAAACACCTGCATTGTGAAAACTATCTGATTACTATTCTGCGCTGATGCACAGCTACTGAGCCCACGGACCGCTGGCGATGGCAGCACGGGCTTTATATTGCTGATCGAATTTTCAGATGATGTTCTTGGTGATGACACTGGCCTCTGATGGTCCAAGATGACGTCCTCTGGCGACGATGAGTGTAGGCGATGAGGAAGCAACGGTGATGAGGCAGGCGGTTGAAAAAAGCCTCTTCCAAGAAACTTCGGGGCGGTGGTCGATACTGATGTACAGGAGGCAGACGGCAGAGCGTCGAAATGAAGTTTCACAGCGAGGGCAAACATCTGCATTGTGAAAACTATCTGATTAGTAGCCTGCGCTGATGCACAGCTACCGAGCCCACAGACCGGCGGTGATTACAGGAGGGGTTTGAATGGCTGATAGAATTTTCAGATGATGTTCTTGGGGATGACACTAGCCTCTGATGGTTCAAGATGACGTCCTCTGGCGACAATGAGTGTAGGCGAGGGGGAAGCAACGGTGGTGAGGCAGACGGTTGAAAAAAGCCTCTTCCAAGGATCTTCGGGGCGGTCGTCGAAATCGATGTACAGGAAGCAGACGGCACAGCGTCGGAAAGAAGTTTTACAGCGAGGGCTAACATCTGCATTGTGAAAAGTAGCTGATAAGTAGCCTCCGCTGATGCACTGATACCGAGCCCACAGACCGGTGGCGATGACAGCACGTGCTTTATATGGCTGATAGAATTTTCTGATTATGTTCTTGGTGATGCCACTGGCGTCTGATGGTCCAAGATGACGTCCTCTGGCTACGATGAGTTTAAGCGATGGGGAAGCAACAGTGATGAGTCGGGCGGTTGAAAAGGCCTCTTCCAAGGAACTTCGGGGCGGCGGTCGAAATCGATGTACAGGAGGCAGACGGCGGAGCGTCGGAAAGAAGTTTCACATCGAGGGCAAACACCTACATTGTGAAAAGTAGCGGATTAGTAGCCTGCGCCGATGCACAGCTACCGAGCCCACAGACCGGTGGCGATGGCAGCACGGGTTTTATATTGCTGATAGAATTTTATGATTATGTTCTTGGTGATGACACTGGCC
Organism: Amblyomma americanum; assembly: GCF_052857255.1. Taxonomy (NCBI): domain Eukaryota; kingdom Metazoa; phylum Arthropoda; class Arachnida; order Ixodida; family Ixodidae; genus Amblyomma; species Amblyomma americanum. The sequence goes on from NC_135498.1 coordinate 208,230,957, forward strand.
TCTGATGGTCCAAGATAACGTCCTCTGGTGACGATGAGTGCATGCGATGGTGAAGCAACGGTGATGAGGCAAGCGGTTGAAAAAGGCCTCTTCCAAAAAACTTCGGGGCGGCGGTCGAAATTGATGCACAGGAGGCAGACGGCGGAGCGTCGAAAAGAAGTTTCACAGCGAGGGAAAACACCTGCATCGCGAAAAGTAGCGGATTAGTAGCCTGCGTTGATGCACAGCTACCGAGCCCACAGACCGGTCCCGGTGGCAGCACGGGCTTTATATTGCTGATAGAATTTTCTGATTATGTTCTTGGTGATAACAATGGCCTCTGGTGGTCCAAGATAACGTCCTCTGGCGACTATGAGTGTAGGCGATGAGGAAGGAATGGTGATGAGGCAGGTGCTTGAAAAAAGCCTCTACCAAGGCACTTCGGGGCGGCGGTCGATACTGATGTACAGGAGGCAGACGGCAGAGCGTCGAAAAGAAGTTTCACAGCGAGGGCAAACACCTGCATTGTGAAAACTATCTGATTAGTAGTCTGCGCTGATGCACAGCTACCTAGCCCACAGACCGGCGGCGATTACAGGAGGGGTTTGAATGGCTGATAGAATTTTCAGATGATGTTCTTGGGGATGACACTAGCCTCTGATGGTTCAAGATGACGTCCTCTGGCGACAATGAGTGTAGGCAATGGGGAAGCAACGGTGGTGAGGCAGGCGGTTGAAAAAGGCCTCTTCCAAGGATCTTCGGGGCGGTCGTCGAAATCGATGTACAGGAAGCAGACGGCAGAGCGTCGGAAAGAAGTTTTACAGCGAGGGCAAACATCAGCATTGTGAAAAGTAGCTAATAAGTAGCCTCCGCTGATGCACAGATACCGAGCCCACAGACCGGTGGCGATGACAGCACGGGCTTTATATTGCTGATAGAATATTCTGATTATGTTCTTGGTGATGCCACTGGCGTCTGATGGTCCAAGATGACGTCCTCTGGCGACGATGAGTGTAAGAGATGGGGAAGCAACAGTGATGAGTCAGGCGGTTGAAAAGGCCTCTTCCAAGGAACTTCGGGGCGGCGGTCGAAATCGATGTACAGGAGGCAGACGGCGGAGCGTCGAAAAGAAGTTTCACATCGAGGGCAAACACCTACATTGTGAAAAGTAGCGGATTAGTAGCCTGCGCCGATGCACAGCTACCGAGCCCACAGACCGATGGCGATGGCAGCACGGGTTTTATATTGCTGATAGAATTTTATGATTATGTTCTTGGTGATGACACGGGCCTCTGATGGTCCAAAATGACGTCCTCTGGCGATGATGAGTGTAGGCGATGGGGAAGCAACGGTGGTGAGACAGGCGGTTGAAAATCGCCTCTTCCAAGGAACTTCTAGGCGGCGGTCGAAATCGATGTACAGGAGGCAGACGGCGGATTGTTGAAAAGAAGTTTCACAGCGTGGGCAAACAGCTGCATTGTGAAAAGTAGCGGATTAGTAGCCTCCGCTGATGCACAGCTACCGAGCCCACAGACCGGTGGAGATGGCAGCACGGGCTTTATATTGCTGATAGAATTTTCTGATTATGTTCTTGGGGATGACACTGGCCTCTGATGGTCCAAGATGACGTCCTCTGGCGACGATGAGTGTAGGCGATGAGGAAGCAACGGTGATGAGGCACGCGGTTGAAAAAAGAATTTTACCAAGGAACTTCGGGGCGGCGGTCGATACTGATGTAGAGGAGGCAGACGGCAGAGCGTCGAAAGAAGTTTCACAGCGAGGGCAAACACCTGCATTGTGAAAACTATCTGATAAGTAGCCTGCGCTGATGCACAGCTACCGAGCCCACAGACCGGTGGAGATGGCAGCACGGGCTTTATATTGCTGATAGAGTTTTCAGATAATGTTCTTGGTGATGAAACTGGCCTCTGATGGTCCAAGATGACGTCCTCTGGCGACGATAAGGAAACAACGGTGATGAGGCAGGCGGTTGAAAAAAACCTCCTCCAAGGAACTTCGGGGCGGCGGTCGATACTGATGTACAGGAGGCAGACGGCAGAGCGTCGAAAAGAAGTTTCACAGCGAGGGCAAACATCTGCATTGTGAAAACTATCTTATTAGTAGCCTGCGCTGATGCACAGCTACCGAGCCGACAGACCGGTGGCGATGGCAGCACGGGCTTTATATTAATGATAGAATTTTCAGATGATGTTCTTGGGGATGACACTGGCCTCTGATGGTTCAAGATGACGTCCTCTGGCGACGATGAGTGTAGGCGATGAGGAAGCAACGGTGATGAGGCAGGCGGTTGAAAAAAGCCTCTACCAAACAACTTCGGGGCGGTGGTCGATACTGATGTACAGGAGGCAGACGGCAGAGCGTCGAAAAGAAGTTTCACAGCGAGGGCAAACACCTGCATTGTGAAAACTATCTGATTAGTAGTCTGCGCTGATTCACAGCTACCGAGCCCACAGACCTGTGGCGATGGCAGCACGGGCTTTATATTGCTGATCGAATTTTCAGATGATGTTCTTGGTGATGACACTGGCCTCTGATGGTCCAAGATGACGTCCTTTGGCGACGATGAGTGTAGGCGTTGAGGAAGCAACGGTGATGAGGCAGGCCGTTGAAAAAACCCTCTTCCAAGGAACTTCGGGGCGGCGGTCGATACTGATGTGCAGGAGGCAGACGGCAGAGCGTCGAAAATAAGTTTCACAGCGAGGGCAAACACCTGCATTGTGAAAACTATCTGATTAGTAGCCTGCTCTGATGCACAGCTACCGAGCCCTCAGATCGGTCGCGGTGGTAGCACGGGCTTTATATTGCTGATAGAATTTTCTGATTATCTTCTTGGTGATAACACTGGCCTCTGATGGTCCAAGATAACGCCCTCTGGTGACGATGAGTGCATGCGATGGTGAAGCAACGGTGATGAGGCAGGCGGTTGAAAAAGGCCTCTTCCAAGAAACTTCGGGGCGGCTGTCGAAATTGATGCACAGGAGGCAGACGGCAGAGCGCCGAAAAGAAGTTTTACTGCGAGTGCAAACACCTGCATTGTGAAAACTATCTGATTAGTAGCCTGCGCTGATACACAGCTACCGAGCCCACAGACCGGTGGCGATGGCAGCACGGGCTTTATATTGCTGATAGAATTTTATGATTATGTTCTTGGTGATGACACTGGCCTCTGATGGTCCAAGATGACGTCCTCTGGCGACGATGAGTGTAGGCGATGAGGAAGCAACGGTGATGAGGCAGGCGGTTGAAAAATCCCTCTTCCAAGGAACTTCGCGGCGGCGGTCGAAATTGATGCACAGGAGGCAGACGGCGGAGCGTCGAAAAGAAGTTTCACAGCGAGGGAAAACACCTGCATCGCGAAAAGTAGCGGATTAGTAGCCTGCGTTGATGCACAGCTACCGAGCCCACAGACCGGTCCCGGTGGCAGCACGGGCTTTATATTGCTGATAGAAGTTTCAGATGATGTTCTTGGGGATGACACTAGCCTCTGATGGTTTAAGATGACGTCCTCTGGCGACAATGAGTGTAGGCGATGGGGAAGCAACGGTGGTGAGGCAGGCGGTTGAAAAAGGCCTCTTCCAAGGATCTTCGGGGCGGTCGTCGAAATCGATGTACAGGAAGCAGACGGCAGAGCGTCGGAAGTTTTACAGCGAGGGCAAACATCTGCATTGTGAAACGTAGCTGATAAGTAGCCTCCGCTGATGCACAGATACCGAGCCCACAGACCGGTGGCGATGACAGCACGGGCTTTATATTGCTGAAAGAATTTTCTGATTTTGTTTTTGGTGATGCCACTGGCCTCTGATGGTCCAAAATGACGTCCTCTGGCGATGATGAGTGTAGGCGATGGGGAAGTAATGGTGGTGAGACAGGCGGTTTGAAAAACGCCTCTTCCAAGGAACTTCTGGGCGGCGGTCGAATCGATGTACAGGAGGCAGACGGCGGATTGTCTAAAAGAAGTTTCACAGTGAGGGCGAACATCTGCATTGTGAAAAGTAGCGGATTAGTAGCCTGCGCTGATGCACTGCTACCGAGCCCACAGACCGGTGGCGATGGCAGCACTGGCTTTATATTGCTGATAGAATTTTCTGATTATGTTCTTGGTAATGACACTGGCCTCTGATGGTCCAAGATAACGTCCTCTGGCGACGATGAGTGTAGGCGATGTGGAAACAACGGTGATGAGGCAGGCGGTTGAAAAAACCTCCTCCAAGGAACTTCGGGGCGGCGGTCGATACTGATGTACAGGAGGCAGACGGCAGAGCGTCGAAAAGAAGTTTCACAGCGAGGGCGAACATCTGCATCGTGAAAACTATCTTATTAGTAGCCTGCGCTGATGCACAGCTACCATGCGGACAGACCGGTGGCGATGGCAGCACGGGCTTTATATTGCTGATAGACTTTTCAGATGATGTTCTTTTTGATGACACTGGCCTCTGATGGTCCAAGATGACGTCCTCTGGCGATGATTAGTGTAGGCGATGAGGAAACAACGGTGATGAGGCAGGCGGTTGAAAAAACTCTTCCAAGGAACTTCGGGGCGGCGGTCGATACTGATGTACAGGAGGCAGACGGCAGAGCGTCGAAAAGAAGTTTCACAGCGAGGGCAAACACCTGCATTGTGAAAACTATCTGATTAGTAGCCTGCGCTGATGCACAGCTACCGACCCCAGAGACCGGTCGCGGTGGCAGCACGGGGTTTATATTGCTGATAGAATTTTCTGATTATGTTCTTTGTGATGACACTGGCCTCTGATGGTCCAAGATAACGTCCTCTGGCGACGATTAGTGTAGGCGATGGGGAAGCAACGGTGATAGGCAGGCGGTTGAAAAAAGCCTCTTCCAAGGAACTTCGGGGCGGCGGCCGATACTGATGTACAGGAGGCAGACGGCAGAGCGTCGAAAAGAAGTTTCACAGCGAGGGCAAACACCTGCATTGTGAAAACTATCTCATTAGTAGCCTGCGCTGATGCACAGCTACCGAGCCGACAGACCGGTGGTGATGACAGCAGGGGCTTTATATTGCTGATAGAATTTTCAGATGATGTTCTTGGTGATGACACTAGCCTCTGATGGTCCAAGATGACGTCCTCTGGCGACGATGAGTGTAGGCGTCGAGGAAACAATGGTGATGAGGCAGGTGGTTGAAAAAACCTCTTCCAAGGAACCTCGGGGCGGCGGTCGATACTGATGTACAGGAGGCAGACGGCAGAGCGTCGAAAAGAAGTTTCACAGCGAGGGCAAACACCTGCATTGTGAAAACTATCTGATTAGTAGCCTGCGCTGATACACAGCTACCGAGCCCACAGACCGGTCGCGGTGGCAGCAAGGGCTTTATATTGCTGATAGAATTTTCTGATTATGTTCTTGGTGATGACACTGGCCTCTGATGGTCCAAGATAACGTCCTCTGGCGACGATGAGTGTAGGCGATGGGGAAGCAACGGTGATGAGGCAAGCGGTAGAAAAAAGCCTCTTCCAAGGAACTTCGGGGCGGCGGTCGATACTGATGTACAGGAGGCAGACGGCAGAGCGTCGAAGGAAGTTTTACAGCGAGGGCAAACACCGGCATTGTGAAAACTATGTGATTAGTAGCCTGCGCTGATACACAGCTACTGAGCCCACAGACCGGTGGCGATGGCAGCACGGGCTTTGTATTGCTGATAGAATTTTCAGATGATGTTCTTTTTGATCACACTGGCCTCTGATGGTCAAAGATGACGTCCTTTGGCGATGATTAGTGTTGGCGATGAGGAAACAACGGTGATGAGGCAGGCGGTTGAAAAAAACCTCCTCCAAGAAACTTCGGGGCAGCGGTCGAAATTGATGCACAGGAGGCAGACGGCAGAGCGTCGAAAATAAGTTTCACAGCGAGGGCAAACACCTGCATTGTGAGAACTATCTGATTAGTAGGCTGCGCTGATGCACAGCTACTGAGCCCACAGACCGCTGGCGATGGCAGCACGGGCTTTATATTGCTGGTCGAATTTTCAGATGATGTTGTTGGTGATGACACTGGCCTCTGATGGTCCAAGATGACGTTCTCTGGCGACGATGAGTGTAGGCGATGAGGAAGCAACGGTGATGTGGCAGGCGGTTGAAAAAAGTCTCTTCCCAGGAACTTCGGGGCGGCGGTCGATACTGATCTATAGGAGGCAGACGGCTCAGCGTCGAAAAAAAGTTTCACAGCGAGGGCAAACACCTGCATTGTGAAAACTATCTGATTAGTAGCCTGCGCTGGTGCACAGCTACCGACCCCAGAGACCGGTCGCGGTGGCAGCACGGTGTTTATATTGCTGATAGAATTTTCAGATGATGTTCTTGGGGATGACACTGTCCTCTGATGGTCCAAGATGACGTCCTCTGGCGACGATGAGTGTAGGCGATGAGGAAGCAACTGTAATGAGACAAGCGGTTGAAAAAACCTCTACCATGGAACTTCGGGGCGGCGGTCGATACTGATATACAGGAGGCAGGCGGGAGAGCGTCGAAAAGATGTTTCACAGCGAGGGCAAACACCTGCATTGTGAAAACTATCTGATTAGTAGCCTGCGCTGATGCACAGCTACCGAGCCCACAGACCGGTGGCGATGGCAGCACGGGCTTTATATTGCTGATAGAATTTTCAGATGATGTTCTTGGTGATGACACTGGCCTCTGATGGTCCAAGATGACGTCCTCTGGCGACGATGAGTGTAGGCGATGAGGAAGCAACGGTGATGAGACAGGCGGTTGAAAAAACCTCTTCCAAGGAACCTCGGGGCGGCGGTCGATACTGATGTACAGGAGGCAGACGGCAGAGCGTCGAAAAGAAGTTTCACAGCGAGGGCAACCACCTGCATTGTGAAAACTCTCTGATTAGTAGCCTGCGCTGATGCACAGCTACCGAGCCCACAGACCGGTCGCGGTGGCAGCAAGGGCTTTATATTGCTGATATAATTTTCTGATTATGTTCTTGGTGATGACACTGGCCTCTGATGGTCCAAGATAACGTCCTCTGGCGACGATGAGTGTAGTCGATGGGGAAGCAACGGTGATGAGGCAGGCGGTTGAAAAAAGCCTCTTCCAAGGAACTTTGGGGCGGCGGTCGATGCTGATTACAGGAGGCAGACGGCAGTGAGTCGAAAGAAGTTTTACAGTGAGGGCAAACACCTGCATTGTGAAAACTATCTGATTAGTAGCCTGCGTTGATGCACAGCTACTGAGCCCACAGACCGGTGGCGATGGCAGCACGGCTTTGTATTGCTGATAGAATTTTCAGATGATGTTCTTTTTGATGACACTGGCCTCTGATGGTCCAAGATGACGTCCTCTGGCGATGATTAGTGTAGGCGATGAGGAAACAACGGTGATGAGGCAGGCGGTTGAAAAAACTCTTCCAAGGAACTTCGGGGCGGCGGTCGATACTGATGTACAGGAGGCAGACGGCAGAGCGTCGAAAAGAAGTTTCACAGCGAGGGCAAGCACCTGCATTGTGAAAACTACCTGATTAGTAGCCTGCGCTGATGCATAGCTACCGACCCCAGAGACCGGTCGCGGTGGCAGCACGGGGTTTATATTTCTGATAGAATTTTCTGATTATGTGCTTAGTGATGACACTGGCCTCTGATGGTCCAAGATAACGTCCTCTGGCGACGATTAGTGTAGGCGATGGGGAAGCAACGGTGATGAGGCAGGCGGTTGAAAAAAGCCTATTCCAAGGAACTTCGGGGCGGCGGTCGATACTGATGTACAGGAGGCAGACGGCAGAGCGTCGAAAAGAAGTTTCACAGCGAGGGCAAACACCTGCATTGTGAAAACTATCTCATTAGTAGCCTGCGCTGATGCACAGCTACCGAGCCGACAGACCGGCGGTGATGGCATCACGGGCTTTATATTGCTGATAGAATTTTCAGATGATGTTCTTGGGGATGACACTGTCCTCTGATGGTCCAAGATGACGTCCTCTGGCGACGATGAGTGTAGGCGATGAGGAAGCAACTGTAATGAGACAAGCGGTTGAAAAAACCTCTACCATGGAACTTCGGGGCGGCGGTCGATACTGATATACAGGAGGCAGGCGGCAGAGCGTCGAAAAGAAGTTTCACAGCGAAGGCAAACACCTGCATTGTGAAAACTATCTGATTAGTAGCCTGCGCTGATGCACAGCTACCGAGCCCACAGACCGGTGGCGATGGCAGCACGGGCTTTATATTGCTGATAGAATTTTCAGATGATGTTCTTGGTGATGACACTGGCCTCTGATGGTCCAAGATGACGTCCTCTGGCGACGATGAGTGTAGGCGATGAGGAAGCAACGGTGATGAGACAGGCGGTTGAAAAAACCTCTTCCAAGGAACCTCGGGGCGGCGGTCGATACTGATGTACAGGAGGCAGACGGCAGAGCGTCGAAAAGAAGTTTCACAGCGAGGGCAAACACCTGCATTGTGAAAACTCTCTGATTAGTAGCCTGCGCTGATGCACAGCTACTGAGCCCACAGACCGGCCGCGGTGGCAGCAAGGGCTTTATATTGCTGATATATTTTTCTGATTATGTTCTTGGTGATGACACTGGCCTCTGATGGTCCAAGATAACGTCCTCTGGCGACGATGAGTGTAGGCGATGGGGAAGCAACGGTGATGAGGCAGGCGGTTGAAAAAAGTCTCTTCCAAGGAACTTTGGGGCGGCGGTCGATACTGATGTACAGGAGGCAGACGGCAGTGAGTCGAAAGAAGTTTTACAGTGAGGGCAAACACCTGCATTGTGAAAACTATCTGATTAGTAGCCTACGTTGATGCACAGCTACTGAGCCCAGAGACCGGTGGCGATGGCAGCACGGGCTTTGTATTCCTGATAGAATTTTCAGATGATGTTCTTTTTGATGACACTGGCCTCTGATGGTCCAAGATGACGTCCTCTGGCGATGATTAGTGTAGGCGATGAGGAAACAACGGTGATGAGGCAGGCGGTTGAAAAAACTCTTCCAAGGAACTTCGGGGCGGCGGTCGATACTGATGTACAGGAGGCAGACGGCAGAGCGTCGAAAAGAAGTTTCACAGCGAGGGCAAACACCTGCATTGTGAAAACTATCTGATTAGTAGCCTGCGCTGATGCATAGCTACCGACCCCAGAGACCGGTCGCGGTGGCAGCACGGGGTTTATATTGCTGATAGAATTTTCTGATTATGTTCTTGGTGATGACACTGGCCTCTGATGGTCCAAGATAACGTCCTCTGGCGACGATTAGTGTAGGCGATGGGGAAGCGACGGTGATGAGGCAGGCGGTTGAAAAAAGCCTATTCCAAGGAACTTCGGGGCGGCGGTCGATACTGATGTACAGGAGGCAGACGGCAGAGCGTCGAAAAGAAGTTTCACAGCGAGGGCAAACACCTGCATTGTGAAAACTATCTCATTAGTAGCCGGCGCTGATGCACAGCTACCGAGCCGACAGACCGGTGGTGATGGCAGCAGGGGCTTTATATTGCTGATAGAATTTTCAGATGATGTTCTTGGTGATGACACTAGCCTCTGATGGTCCAAGATGACATCCTCTGGCGATTATGAGTGTAGGCGTCAAGGAAACAATGGTGATGAGGCAGGCGGTTGAAAAAAACCTCTTCCAAGGAACCTCGGGGCGGCGGTCGATACTGATGTACAGGAGGCAGACGGCAGAGCATCGAAAAGAAGTTTCACAGCGAGGGCAAACACCTGCATTGTGAAAACTATCTGATTAGTAGCCTGCGCTGATACACAGCTACCGAGCCCACAGACCGGTCGCGGTGGCAGCAAGGGCTTTATATTGCTGATAGAATTTTCTGATTGTGTTCTTGGTGATGACACTGGCCTCTCATGGTCCAAGATAACGTCCTCTGGCGACGATGAGTGTATTCGATGGGGAAGCAACGGTGATGAGGCAGGCGGTTGAAAAAAGCCTCTTCCAAGGAACTTCGGGGCAGCGGTCGATACTGATGTACAGGAGGCAGACGGCAGAGCGTCGAAAGAAGTTTTACAGCGAGGGCAAACACCTGCATTGTGAAAACTATGTGATTAGTAGCCTGCGCTGATGCACAGCTACTGAGCCCACAGACCGGTGGCGATGGCAGCACGGGCTTTGTATTGCTGATAGAATTTTCAGATGGTGTTCTTTTTGATGACACTGGCCTCTGATGGTCCAAGATGACGTCCTTTGGCGATGATTAGTGTAGGCGATGAGGAAACAACGGTGATGAGGCAGGCGGTTGAAAAAACCTCCTCCAAGAAACTTCGGGGCAGCGGTCGAAATTGATGCACAGGAGGCAGATGGCAGAGCGTCGAAAAGAAGTTTCACAGCGAGGGCAAACACCTGCATTGTGAGAACTATCTGATTAGTAGGCTGCGCTGATGCACAGCTACTGAGCCCACAGACCGCTGGCGATGGCAGCACGGGCTTTATATTGCTGATCGAATTTTCAGATGATGTTCTTGGTGATGACACTGGCCTCTGATGGTCCAAGATGACGTCCTCTGGCGACGATGAGTGTAGGCGAAGAGGAAGCAACGGTGATGTGGCAGGCGGTTGAAAAAAGTCTCTTCCCAGGAACTTCGGGGTGGCGGTCGATACTGAAGTATAGGAGGCAGACGGCTGAGCGTCGAAAAGAAGTTTCACAGCGAGGGCAAACACCTGCATTGTGAAAACTATCTGATTAGTAGCCTGCGCTGATGCACAGCTACCGAGCCCACAGACCGGTCAGGGTGGCAGCACGGGCTTTATATTGCTGATAGAATTTTCTGATTATGTTCTTGGTGATGACACTGGCCTCTGATGGTCCAAGTTGACGTCCTCTGGCGACGATGAATGCATGCGATGGTGAAGCAACGGTGATCAGGCAGGCGGTTCAAAAAGGCCTCTTCCAAGGAACTTCGGGGCGGCGGTCGATACTGATGTACAGGAGGCAGACGGCAGAGCGTCGAAAAGAAGTTTTACAGCGAGTGCAAACACCTGCATTGTGAAAACTATCTGATTAGTAGGCTGCGGTGATGCACAGCTACCGAGCCCACAGACCGGTGGCGATGGCAGCACAGGCTTTATATTGCTGATAGAATTTTCAGATTATGTTCTTGGTGATGACACTGGCCTCTGATGGTCCAAGATGACGTCTTCTGGCGACGATGAGTGTTGGCGATGAGGAAGCAACGGTGATGAGGCAGGCGATTGAAAAAAAGCCTCTTCCAAGGAACTTCGGGGCGGCAGTCGATACTGATGTACAGGAGGCAGACGGCAGAGCGTCGAAAAGTTTCACAAGGAGGGCAAACACCTGCATTTTGAAAACTATCTGATTAGCAGCCTGCGCTGATGCACAGCTACCGAGCCGACAGACCGGCGGTGATGGCATCACGGGCTTTATATTGCTGATAGAATTTTCAGATGATGTTCTTGGGGATGACACTGTCCTCTGATGGTCCAAGATGACGTCCTCTGGCGACGATGAGTGTAGGCGATGAGGAAGCAACTGTAATGAGACAAGCGGTTGAAAAAACCTCTACCATGGAACTTCGGGGCGGCGGTCGATACTGATATACAGGAGGCAGGCGGCAGAGCGTCGAAAAGAAGTTTCACAGCGAAGGCAAACACCTGCATTGTGAAAACTATCTGATTAGTAGCCTGCGCTGATGCACAGCTACCGAGCCCACAGACCGGTGGCGATGGCAGCACGGGCTTTATATTGCTGATAGAATTTTCAGATGATGTTCTTGGTGATGACACTGGCCTCTGATGGTCCAAGATGACGTCCTCTGGCGACGATGAGTGTAGGCGATGAGGAAGCAACGGTGATGAGACAGGCGGTTGAAAAAACCTCTTCCAAGGAACCTCGGGGCGGCGGTCGATACTGATGTACAGGAGGCAGACGGCAGAGCGTCGAAAAGAAGTTTCACAGCGAGGGCAAACACCTGCATTGTGAAAACTCTCTGATTAGTAGCCTGCGCTGATGCACAGCTACCGAGCCCACAGACCGGCCGCGGTGGCAGCAAGGGCTTTATATTGCTGATATATTTTTCTGATTATGTTCTTGGTGATGACACTGGCCTCTGATGGTCCAAGATAACGTCCTCTGGCGACGATGAGTGTAGGCGATGGGGAAGCAACGGTGATGAGGCAGGCGGTTGAAAAAAGCCTCTTCCAAGGAACTTTGGGGCGGCGGTCGATACTGATGTACAGGAGGCAGACGGCAGTGAGTCGAAAGAAGTTTTACAGTGAGGGCAAACACCTGCATTGTGAAAACTATCTGATTAGTAGCCTAAGTTGATGCACAGCTACTGAGCCCACAGACCGGTGGCGATGGCAGCACGGGCTTTGTATTCCTGATAGAATTTTCAGATGATGTTCTGTTTGATGACACTGGCCTCTGATGGTCCAAGATGACGTCCTCTGGCGATGATTAGTGTAGGCGATGAGGAAACAACGGTGATGAGGCAGGCGGTTGAAAAATCTCTTCCAAGGAACTTCGGGGCGGCGGTCGATACTGATGTACAGGAGGCAGACGGCAGAGCGTCGAAAAGAAGTTTCACAGCGAGGGCAAACACCTGCATTGTGAAAACTATCTGATTAGTAGCCTGCGCTGATGCATAGCTACCGACCCCAGAGACCGGTCGCGGTGGCAGCACGGGGTTTATATTGCTGATAGAATTTTCTGATTATGTTCTTGGTGATGACACTGGCCTCTGATGGTCCAAGATAACGTCCTCTGGCGACGATTAGTGTAGGCGATGGGGAAGCAACGGTGATGAGGCAGGCGGTTGAAAAAAGCCTATTCCAAGGAACTTCGGGGCGGCGGTCGATACTGATGTACAGGAGGCAGACGGCAGAGCGTCGAAAAGAAGTTTCACAGCGAGGGCAAACACCTGCATTGTGAAAACTATCTCATTAGTAGCCGGCGCTGATGCACAGCTACCGAGCCGACAGACCGGTGGTGATGGCAGCAGGGGCTTTATATTGCTGATAGAATTTTCAGATGATGTTCTTGGTGATGACACTAGCCTCTGATGGTCCAAGATGACATCCTCTGGCGATTATGAGTGTAGGCGTCAAGGAAACAATGGTGATGAGGCAGGCGGTTGAAAAAAACCTCTTTCAAGGAACCTCGGGGCGGCGGTCGATACTGATGTACAGGAGGCAGACGGCAGAGCGTCGAAAAGAAGTTTCACAGCGAGGGCAAACACCTGCATTGTGAAAACTATCTGATTAGTAGCCTGCGCTGATGCATAGCTACCGACCCCAGAGACCGGTCGCGGTGGCAGCACGGGGTTTATATTTCTGATAGAATTTTCTGATTATGTTCTTAGTGATGACACTGGCCTCTGATGGTCCAAGATAACGTCCTCTGGCGACGATTAGTGTAGGCGATGGGGAAGCAACGGTGATGAGGCAGGCGGTTGAAAAAACTCTTCCAAGGAACTTCGGGGCGGCGGTCGATACTGATGTACAGGAGGCAGACGGCAGAGCGTCGAAAAGAAGTTTCACAGCGAGGGCAAACACCTGCATTGTGAAAACTATCTGATTAGTAGCCTGCGCTGATGCATAGCTACCGACCCCAGAGACCGGTCGCGGTGGCAGCACGGGGTTTATATTTCTGATAGAATTTTCAGATGATGTTCTTTTTGATGACACTGGCCTCTGATGGTCCAAGATGACGTCCTCTGGCGATGATTAGTGTAGGCGATGAGGAAACAACGGTGATGAGGCAGGCGGTTGAAAAAACTCTTCCAAGGAACTTCGGGGCGGCGGTCGATACTGATGTACAGGAGGCAGACGGCAGAGCGTCGAAAAGAAGTTTCACAGCGAGGGCAAACACCTGCATTGTGAAAACTATCTGATTAGTAGCCTGCGCTGATGCACAGCTACCGACCCCAGAGACCGGTCGCGGTGGCAGCACGGGGTTTATATTGCTGATAGAATTTTCTGATTATGTTCTTTGTGATGACACTGGCCTCTGATGGTCCAAGATAACGTCCTCTGGCGACGATTAGTGTAGGCGATGGGGAAGCAACGGTGATAGGCAGGCGGTTGAAAAAAGCCTCTTCCAAGGAACTTCGGGGCGGCGGCCGATACTGATGTACAGGAGGCAGACGGCAGAGCGTCGAAAAGAAGTTTCACAGCGAGGGCAAACACCTGCATTGTGAAAACTATCTCATTAGTAGCCTGCGCTGATGCACAGCTACCGAGCCGACAGACCGGTGGTGATGACAGCAGGGGCTTTATATTGCTGATAGAATTTTCAGATGATGTTCTTGGTGATGACACTAGCCTCTGATGGTCCAAGATGACGTCCTCTGGCGACGATGAGTGTAGGCGTCGAGGAAACAATGGTGATGAGGCAGGTGGTTGAAAAAACCTCTTCCAAGGAACCTCGGGGCGGCGGTCGATACTGATGTACAGGAGGCAGACGGCAGAGCGTCGAAAAGAAGTTTCACAGCGAGGGCAAACACCTGCATTGTGAAAACTATCTGATTAGTAGCCTGCGCTGATACACAGCTACCGAGCCCACAGACCGGTCGCGGTGGCAGCAAGGGCTTTATATTGCTGATAGAATCTTCTGATTATGTTCTTGGTGATGACACTGGCCTCTGATGGTCCAAGATAACGTCCTCTGGCGACGATGAGTGTAGGCGATGGGGAAGCAACGGTGATGAGGCAAGCGGTAGAAAAAAGCCTCTTCCAAGGAACTTCGGGGCGGCGGTCGATACTGATGTACAGGAGGCAGACGGCAGAGCGTCGAAGGAAGTTTTACAGCGAGGGCAAACACCGGCATTGTGAAAACTATGTGATTAGTAGCCTGCGCTGATACACAGCTACTGAGCCCACAGACCGGTGGCGATGGCAGCACGGGCTTTGTATTGCTGATAGAATTTTCAGATGATGTTCTTTTTGATCACACTGGCCTCTGATGGTCAAAGATGACGTCCTTTGGCGATGATTAGTGTTGGCGATGAGGAAACAACGGTGATGAGGCAGGCGGTTGAAAAAAACCTCCTCCAAGAAACTTCGGGGCAGCGGTCGAAATTGATGCACAGGAGGCAGACGGCAGAGCGTCGAAAATAAGTTTCACAGCGAGGGCAAACACCTGCATTGTGAGAACTATCTGATTAGTAGGCTGCGCTGATGCACAGCTACTGAGCCCACAGACCGCTGGCGATGGCAGCACGGGCTTTATATTGCTGGTCGAATTTTCAGATGATGTTGTTGGTGATGACACTGGCCTCTGATGGTCCAAGATGACGTTCTCTGGCGACGATGAGTGTAGGCGATGAGGAAGCAACGGTGATGTGGCAGGCGGTTGAAAAAAGTCTCTTCCCAGGAACTTCGGGGCGGCGGTCGATACTGATCTATAGGAGGCAGACGGCTCAGCGTCGAAAAAAAGTTTCACAGCGAGGGCAAACACCTGCATTGTGAAAACTATCTGATTAGTAGCCTGCGCTGGTGCACAGCTACCGACCCCAGAGACCGGTCGCGGTGGCAGCACGGTGTTTATATTGCTGATAGAATTTTCAGATGATGTTCTTGGGGATGACACTGTCCTCTGATGGTCCAAGATGACGTCCTCTGGCGACGATGAGTGTAGGCGATGAGGAAGCAACTGTAATGAGACAAGCGGTTGAAAAAACCTCTACCATGGAACTTCGGGGCGGCGGTCGATACTGATATACAGGAGGCAGGCGGGAGAGCGTCGAAAAGATGTTTCACAGCGAGGGCAAACACCTGCATTGTGAAAACTATCTGATTAGTAGCCTGCGCTGATGCACAGCTACCGAGCCCACAGACCGGTGGCGATGGCAGCACGGGCTTTATATTGCTGATAGAATTTTCAGATGATGTTCTTGGTGATGACACTGGCCTCTGATGGTCCAAGATGACGTCCTCTGGCGACGATGAGTGTAGGCGATGAGGAAGCAACGGTGATGAGACAGGCGGTTGAAAAAACCTCTTCCAAGGAACCTCGGGGCGGCGGTCGATACTGATGTACAGGAGGCAGACGGCAGAGCGTCGAAAAGAAGTTTCACAGCGAGGGCAACCACCTGCATTGTGAAAACTCTCTGATTAGTAGCCTGCGCTGATGCACAGCTACCGAGCCCACAGACCGGTCGCGGTGGCAGCAAGGGCTTTATATTGCTGATATAATTTTCTGATTATGTTCTTGGTGATGACACTGGCCTCTGATGGTCCAAGATAACGTCCTCTGGCGACGATGAGTGTAGTCGATGGGGAAGCAACGGTGATGAGGCAGGCGGTTGAAAAAAGCCTCTTCCAAGGAACTTTGGGGCGGCGGTCGATGCTGATTACAGGAGGCAGACGGCAGTGAGTCGAAAGAAGTTTTACAGTGAGGGCAAACACCTGCATTGTGAAAACTATCTGATTAGTAGCCTGCGTTGATGCACAGCTACTGAGCCCACAGACCGGTGGCGATGGCAGCACGGCTTTGTATTGCTGATAGAATTTTCAGATGATGTTCTTTTTGATGACACTGGCCTCTGATGGTCCAAGATGACGTCCTCTGGCGATGATTAGTGTAGGCGATGAGGAAACAACGGTGATGAGGCAGGCGGTTGAAAAAACTCTTCCAAGGAACTTCGGGGCGGCGGTCGATACTGATGTACAGGAGGCAGACGGCAGAGCGTCGAAAAGAAGTTTCACAGCGAGGGCAAGCACCTGCATTGTGAAAACTACCTGATTAGTAGCCTGCGCTGATGCATAGCTACCGACCCCAGAGACCGGTCGCGGTGGCAGCACGGGGTTTATATTTCTGATAGAATTTTCTGATTATGTTCTTAGTGATGACACTGGCCTCTGATGGTCCAAGATAACGTCCTCTGGCGACGATTAGTGTAGGCGATGGGGAAGCAACGGTGATGAGGCAGGCGGTTGAAAAAAGCCTATTCCAAGGAACTTCGGGGCGGCGGTCGATACTGATGTACAGGAGGCAGACGGCAGAGCGTCGAAAAGAAGTTTCACAGCGAGGGCAAACACCTGCATTGTGAAAACTATCTCATTAGTAGCCTGCGCTGATGCACAGCTACCGAGCCGACAGACCGGCGGTGATGGCATCACGGGCTTTATATTGCTGATAGAATTTTCAGATGATGTTCTTGGGGATGACACTGTCCTCTGATGGTCCAAGATGACGTCCTCTGGCGACGATGAGTGTAGGCGATGAGGAAGCAACTGTAATGAGAAAAGCGGTTGAAAAAACCTCTACCATGGAACTTCGGGGCGGCGGTCGATACTGATATACAGGAGGCAGGCGGCAGAGCGTCGAAAAGAAGTTTCACAGCGAAGGCAAACACCTGCATTGTGAAAACTATCTGATTAGTAGCCTGCGCTGATGCACAGCTACCGAGCCCACAGACCGGTGGCGATGGCAGCACGGGCTTTATATTGCTGATAGAATTTTCAGATGATGTTCTTGGTGATGACACTGGCCTCTGATGGTCCAAGATGACGTCCTCTGGCGACGATGAGTGTAGGCGATGAGGAAGCAACGGTGATGAGACAGGCGGTTGAAAAAACCTCTTCCAAGGAACCTCGGGGCGGCGGTCGATACTGATGTACAGGAGGCAGACGGCAGAGCGTCGAAAAGAAGTTTCACAGCGAGGGCAAACACCTGCATTGTGAAAACTCTCTGATTAGTAGCCTGCGCTGATGCACAGCTACCGAGCCCACAGACCGGCCGCGGTGGCAGCAAGGGCTTTATATTGCTGATATATTTTTCTGATTATGTTCTTGGTGATGACACTGGCCTCTGATGGTCCAAGATAACGTCCTCTGGCGACGATGAGTGTAGGCGATGGGGAAGCAACGGTGATGAGGCAGGCGGTTGAAAAAAGCCTCTTCCAAGGAACTTTGGGGCGGCGGTCGATACTGATGTACAGGAGGCAGACGGCAGTGAGTCGAAAGAAGTTTTACAGTGAGGGCAAACACCTGCATTGTGAAAACTATCTGATTAGTAGCCTACGTTGATGCACAGCTACTGAGCCCACAGACCGGTGGCGATGGCAGCACGGGCTTTGTATTCCTGATAGAATTTTCAGATGATGTTCTTTTTGATGACACTGGCCTCTGATGGTCCAAGATGACGTCCTCTGGCGATGATTAGTGTAGGCGATGAGGAAACAACGGTGATGAGGCAGGCGGTTGAAAAAACTCTTCCAAGGAACTTCGGGGCGGCGGTCGATACTGATGTACAGGAGGCAGACGGCAGAGCGTCGAAAAGAAGTTTCACAGCGAGGGCAAACACCTGCATTGTGAAAACTATCTGATTAGTAGCCTGCGCTGATGCATAGCTACCGACCCCAGAGACCGGTCGCGGTGGCAGCACGGGGTTTATATTGCTGATAGAATTTTCTGATTATGTTCTTGGTGATGACACTGGCCTCTGATGGTCCAAGATAACGTCCTCTGGCGACGATTAGTGTAGGCGATGGGGAAGCAACGGTGATGAGGCAGGCGGTTGAAAAAAGCCTATTCCAAGGAACTTCGGGGCGGCGGTCGATACTGATGTACAGGAGGCAGACGGCAGAGCGTCGAAAAGAAGTTTCACAGCGAGGGCAAACACCTGCATTGTGAAAACTATCTCATTAGTAGCCGGCGCTGATGCACAGCTACCGAGCCGACAGACCGGTGGTGATGGCAGCAGGGGCTTTATATTGCTGATAGAATTTTCAGATGATGTTCTTGGTGATGACACTAGCCTCTGATGGTCCAAGATGACATCCTCTGGCGATTATGAGTGTAGGCGTCAAGGAAACAATGGTGATGAGGCAGGCGGTTGAAAAAAACCTCTTTCAAGGAACCTCGGGGCGGCGGTCGATACTGATGTACAGGAGGCAGACGGCAGAGCGTCGAAAAGAAGTTTCACAGCGAGGGCAAACACCTGCATTGTGAAAACTATCTGATTAGTAGCCTGCGCTGATACACAGCTACCGAGCCCACAGACCGGTCGCGGTGGCAGCAAGGGCTTTATATTGCTGATAGAATTTTCTGATTGTGTTCTTGGTGATGACACTGGCCTCTCATGGTCCAAGATAACGTCCTCTGGCGACGATGAGTGTAGGCGATGGGGAAGCAACGGTGATGAGGCAGGCGGTTGAAAAAAGCCTCTTCCAAGGAACTTCGGGGCAGCGGTCGATACTGATGTACAGGAGGCAGACGGCAGAGCGTCGAAAGAAGCTTTACAGCGAGGGCAAACACCTGCATTGTGAAAACTATGTGATTAGTAGCCTGCGCTGATGCACAGCTACTGAGCCCACAGACCGGTGGCGATGGCAGCACGGGCTTTCTATTGCTGATAGAATTTTCAGATGGTGTTCTTTTTGATGACACTGGCCTCTGATGGTCCAAGATGACGTCCTTTGGCGATGATTAGTGTAGGCGATGAGGAAACAACGGTGATGAGGCAGGCGGTTGAAAAAACCTCCTCCAAGAAACTTCGGGGCAGCGGTCGAAATTGATGCACAGGAGGCAGATGGCAGAGCGTCGAAAAGAAGTTTCACAGCGAGGGCAAACACCTGCATTGTGAGAACTATCTGATTAGTAGGCTGCGCTGATGCACAGCTACTGAGCCCACAGACCGCTGGCGATGGCAGCACGGGCTTTATATTGCTGATCGAATTTTCAGATGATGTTCTTGGTGATGACACTGGCCTCTGATGGTCCAAGATGACGTCCTCTGGCGACGATGAGTGTAGGCGATGAGGAAGCAACGGTGATGTGGCAGGCGGTTGAAAAAAGTCTCTTCCCAGGAACTTCGGGGTGGCGGTCGATACTGATGTATAGGAGGCAGACGGCTGAGCGTCGAAAAGAAGTTTCACAGCGAGGGCAAACACCTGCATTGTGAAAACTATCTGATTAGTAGCCTGCGCTGATGCACAGCTACCGAGCCCACAGACCGGTCAGGGTGGCAGCACGGGCTTTATATTGCTGATAGAATTTTCTGATTATGTTCTTGGTGATGACACTGGCCTCTGATGGTCCAAGTTGACGTCCTCTGGCGACGATGAATGCATGCGATGGTGGAGCAACGGTGATCAGGCAGGCGGTTCAAAAAGGCCTCTTCCAAGGAACTTCGGGGCGGCGGTCGATACTGATGTACAGGAGGCAGACGGCAGAGCGTCGAAAAGAAGTTTTACAGCGAGTGCAAACACCTGCATTGTGAAAACTATCTGATTAGTAGGCTGCGGTGATGCACAGCTACCGAGCCCACAGACCGGTGGCGATGGCAGCACAGGCTTTATATTGCTGATAGAATTTTCAGATTATGTTCTTGGTGATGACACTGGCCTCTGATGGTCCAAGATGACGTCTTCTGGCGACGATGAGTGTTGGCGATGAGGAAGCAACGGTGATGAGGCAGGCGATTGAAAAAAGCCTCTTCCAAGGAACTTCGGGGCGGCAGTCGATACTGATGTACAGGAGGCAGACGGCAGAGCGTCGAAAAGTTTCACAAGGAGGGCAAACACCTGCATTTTGAAAACTATCTGATTAGCAGCCTGCGCTGATGCACAGCTACCGAGCCCACAGACTGGTGGCGGTGGCAGCACGGGCTTTATATTGCTGATAGAAATTTCAGATGATGTTCTTGGGGATGACACTAGCCTCTGATGGTTCAAGATGACGTCCTCTGGCGACAATGAGTGTAGGCGATGGCGAAGCAACGGTGGTGAGGCAGGCTGGGGAAAAAGGCCTCTTCCATGGCTCTTCGGGGCGGTGGTCGAAATCGATGAACAGGAATCAGACGGCAGAGCGTCGAAAAGAATTTTCACAGCGAGGGCAAACACTTACATTATGAAAAGAAGCTGATTAGTAGTCTGCCCTGAAGCAGAGCTACCGAGCCCACAGGCCGGCGGCGATGAGAGCAGGGGCTTTATATGGCTGATAGAATTTTCAGATGATGTTCCTGTTGATGACACTGGCCTCTGATGGTCCAAGATGACGTCCTCTGGCAACGATGAGTGTATGCGATGGGGAAGCAACGGTGATGAGGCAGGCGGTTGAAAAAGGCCTCCTCCAAGGAACTTTGGGGAGGCTGTCGAAATTTGTGTAGAGGAGGCATACGGCAGAGCGTCTAAAAGAAGTTTCGCAGCGAGGAAAAACACCTGCATTGTGAAAAGTAGCAGAAGTAAAGGAGGAAGTCCATGTTGACATGATTTTTTTAGATTTCGAAAATCCATTTGACCGCGTGTGTCACCAAAAGTTGCTTCTAAAATTAAAACCGATATAAAAAAATGACTCACTGCAACAATGGATAGAGACATATCTTTCATCAAGGAAACAAAGCGTGTTCATTGATGGAATGTGTCCAAGGCCGGCACTTGTTCGTTCCGGCATCCCACAGGGATCTGTTCTCGGCCCGTTATTTTTCTTATCTTTATTAACGACATAGTGTACGAATTTACTGGTGAAAATCAGGTTGTTTGCAGACGACTGCATCCTTTATAATGAAATTAACAGCCCAAGAGACCAGGCCGTATTAAATTCTTCACTTACCGCTATCGAAACATGGTGCTTGACATGGCAAATGAAGATAAATACAAAAAAACAGTAGCAATGACAGTCACCAGACAACGGCAACCATTACCCTTTAAATACTGCATCAATGGACAGGTTCCCTCTTCTGCTCAAAGTTACAAATACGTAGGTGTAATTCTAACATCCCACCTGAGATGGAATGAACACATAACCTACATCACAAAAAAGTCCTTGCAGAAACTGGGATATCTGAGCAGATGTTTGCAACAGTCAACACAAGAAATAAAACTTCTAGCGTATAAAACCTACATTAGACCAATCCTTGAATATAGCTGTATTGTATGAGATCCATGGACCCAGCAAAATATCAATAAGTTGAAGAGGATACAAAAAAAATCGGTAAGATTTATTTTCAGTTCCTATAGCTGGCGCACTTCACCAAGCATACTTGTTAAACAGGCTGGCTTGGACCCACTACGAATCAGACGCTATCGGGAAAGGTTGAAGATCATGTATTTTCTGTACCATGAGAAACTAGGAGTAGAAAAGAATAAGTACACTGAACCAGTCACTAGACGCTCAACGCGATCGCATCACTCAAAAAAGGTAAAGGAATATTCTAGTGAAACCGATGGTTTCAAAAATTCATATTTCCCACGAACGGTCCGAGATTGGAACTTGCTGTCTCCAAACACAGTGGAAAGTCGATCGGCCGAGTCATTCTGCAGAGCGCTAAAGAAAAACATAGGTATATAAATCTTTTATTGGAAACAGATGAAGTATAACCTGTTTTACTTATTTGTTGTGATTTTCCCTACCACCGCGATGGTCTACAATTAGTATTCTTGTGCCTACATTTTTTTTATTTTTTATGCGAAAACTGTGCTAAAATGGTTCTGTAGTGCTTTTTATGCTGTGTTATGTTTGTTTCTATCTTATTTCCCACTCCTGCCTAAGGCCTCAAATAAGGCTGGCAGTATCTTCGAAATAATAAATTAGGAGCCTGCGATTATGCACAACTACCGAGCCCACAGGCAGGCGGCGATGACAGCACGGGCTTTATAGGGATGTTAGAATTTTCAGTTGATATTCTTGGTGATGACACTGGCCTCTGATGGTCCAAGATGACGTCCGCTGGCGACGATGAGTGCATGCGATGGTGAAGCAACGATGATCAGGCAGGCGGTTGAAAAAGGCCTCTTCCAAGAAACTTCGAGGCGGCGGTCGAAATTGATGCACAGGAGGCAGACGGCGGAGCGTCGAAAAGAATTTTCACAGCGAGGCAAACACCTGCATTGTGGAAAGTAACGGATTAGTAGCCTGCGCTGATGCACAGCTGCCGAGCCGACAGACAGGTGGCGATGGCAGCACGGGCTTTATATTGCTGATAGAATTTTCAGATGATGTTCTTGGTGATGACACTGGCCTCTGATGGTCCAAGATGACGTCCTCTGGTGATGATGAGTGTAGGCGATGAGGAAACAATGGTGATGAGGCAGGCGGTTGAAAAAAAACCTCTTCCAAGGAACCTCGGGGCGGCGGTCGATACTGATGTACAGGAGGCAGATGGCAGAGCGTCGAAAAGAAGTTTCACAGCGAGGGCAAACACCTGCATTGTGAAAACTCTCCGATTAGTAGCCTGCGCTGATGCACAGCTACCGAGCCCACAGACCGGTCGCGGTGGCAGCAAGGGCTTTATGTTGCTGATAGAATTTTCTGATTATGTTCTTGGTGATGGCACTGGCCTCTGATGGTCCAAGATAACGTCCTCTGGCGACGATGAGTGTAGGCGATGGGGAAGCAACGGTGATGAGGCAGGCGGTTGAAAAAAGCCTCTTCCAAGGAACTTCGGGGCGGCGGTCGATACTGATGTACAGGAGGCAGACGGCAGAGCGTCGAAAGAAGTTTTACAGCGAGGGCAAACACCTGCATTGTGAAAACTATCTGATTAGTAGCCTGCGCTGATGCACAGCTACTGAGCCCACAGACCGGTGGCGATGGCAGCACGGGCTTTGTATTGCTCATAGAATTTTCTGATTATGTTCTTGGTGATGACACTGGCCTCTGATGGTCCAAGATAACGTCCTCTGGCGACGATTAGTGTAGGCGATGGGGAAGCAACGGTGATGAGGCAGGCGGTTGAAAAAAGCCTCTTCCAAGGAACTGCGGGGCGGCGGTCGATACTGATGTACTGATGTACAGGAGGCAGACGGCAGAGCGTTGAAAAGAAATTTCACAGCGAGGGCAAACACCTGCATTGTGAAAACTATCTCATTAGTAGCCTGCGCTGATGCACAGCTACCGAGCCCACAGACCGGTGGCGATGGCAGCACGGGCTTTATATTGCTGATAGAATTTTCAGATGATGTTCTTGGTGATGACACTGGCCTCTGATGGTCCAAGATGACGTCCTCTGGCGACGATGAGTGTAGGCGATGAGGAAGCAACGGTGATGAGACAGGCGGTTGAAAAAACCTCTTCCAAGGAACCTCGGGGCGGCGGTCGATACTGATGTACAGGAGGCAGACGGCAGAGCGTCGAAAAGAAGTTTCACAGCGAGGGCAAACACCTGCATTGTGAAAACTCTGATTAGTAGCCTGCGCTGATGCACAGCTACCGAGCCCACAGACCGGTCGCGGTGGCACCACGGGGTTTATATTGCTGATAGAATTTTCTGATTATGTTCTTGGTGATGACACTGGCCTCTGATGGTCCAAGATAACGTCCTCTGGCGACGATGAGTGTAGGCGATGGGGAAGCAACGGTGATGAGGCAGGCGGTTGAAAAAAGCCTCTTCCAAGGAACTTCGGGGCGGCGGTCGATACTGATGTACAGGAGGCAGACGGCAGTGAGTCGAAAGAAGTTTTACAGTGAGGGCAAACACCGGCATTGTGAAAACTATCTGATTAGTAGCCTGCGTTGATGCACAGGTACTGAGCCCACAGACCGGTGGCGATGGCAGCACGGGCTTTGTATTGCTGATAGAATTTTCAGATGATGTTCTTTTTGATGACACTGGCCTCTGATGGGCCAAGATGACGTCCTCTGGCGATGATTAGTGTAGGCGATGAGGAAACAACGGTGATGAGGCAGGCGGTTGAAAAAACTCTTCCAAGGAACTTCGGGGCGGCGGTCGATACTGATGTACAGGAGGCAGACGGCAGAGCGTCGAAAAGAAGTTTCACAGCGAGGGCAAACACCTGCATTGTGAAAACTATCTGATTAGTAGCCTGCGCTGATGCACAGCTACCGACCCCAGAGACCGGTCGCGGTGGCACCACGGGGTTTATATTGCTGATAGAATTTTCTGATTATGTTCTTGGTGATGACACTGGCCTCTGATGGTCCAAGATAACGTCCTCTGGCGACGATTAGATTAGGCGATGGGGAAGCAACGGTGATGAGGCAGGCGGTTGAAAAAAGCCTATACCAAGGAACTTCGGGGCGGCGGTCGATACTGATGTACAGGAGGCAGACGGCAGAGCGTCGAAAAGAAGTTTCACAGCTAGGGCAAACACCTGCATTGTGAGAACTATCTGATTAGTAGGCTGCGCTGATGCACAGCTACTGAGCCCACAGACCGCTGGCGATGGCAGCACGGGCTTTATATTGCTAATAGAATTTTCAGATGATGTTCTTGGTGATGACACTGGCCTCTGATGGTCCAAGATGACGTCCTCTGGCGACGATGAGTGTAGGCGATGAGGAAGCAACGGTGATGTGGCAGGCGGTTGAAAAAAAGTCTCTTCCCAGGAACTTCGGGGCGGCGGTCGATACTGATGTATAGGAGGCAGACGGCTGAGCGTCGAAAAGAAGTTTCACAGCGAGGGCAAACACCTGCATTGTGAAAACTATCTGATTAGTAGCCTGCGCTGATGCACAGCTACCGAGCCCACAGACCGGTCAGGGTGGCAGCACGGGCTTTATATTGCTGAGAGAATTTTCTGATTATGTTCTTGGTGATGACACTGGCCTCTGATGGTCCAAGTTGACGTCCTCTGGCGACGATGAGTGCATGCGATGGTGAAGCAACGGTGATCAGGCAGGCGGTTCAAAAAGGCCTCTTCCAAGGAACTTCGGGGCGGCGGTCGATACTGATGTACAGGAGGCAGACGGCAGAGCGTCGAAAAGAAGTTTTACAGCGAGTGCAAACACCTGCATTGTGAAAACTATCTGATTAGTAGGCTGCGGTGATGCACAGCTACCGAGCCCACAGACCGGTGGCGATGGCAGCACAGGCTTTATATTGCTGATAGAATTTTCAGATTATGTTCTTGGTGATGACACTGGCCTCTGATGGTCCAAGATGACGTCTTCTGGCGACGATGAGTGTTGGCGATGAGGAAGGAACGGTGATGAGGCAGGCGATTGAAAAAAGCCTCGTCCAAGGAACTTCGGGGCGGCAGTCGATACTGATGTACAGGAGGCAGACGGCAGAGCGTCGAAAAGTTTCACAAGGAGGGCAAACACCTGCATTTTGAAAACTATCTGAATAGCAGCCTGCGCTGATGCACAGCTACCGAGCCCACAGACTGGTGGCGGTGGCAGCACGGGCTTTATATTGCTGATAGAATTTTCAGATGATGTTCTTGGGGATGACACTAGCCTCTGATGGTTCAAGATGACGTCCTCTGGCGACAATGAGTGTAGGCGATGGCGAAGCAACGGTGGTGAGGCAGGCTGGGGAAAAAGGCCTCTTCCATGGATCTTCGGGGCGGTGGTCGAAATCGATGAACAGGAATCAGACGGCAGAGCGTCGAAAAGAATTTTCACAGCGAGGGCAAACACTTGCATTATGAAAAGGAGCTGATTAGTAGTCTGCCCTGAAGCAGAGCTACCGAGCCCAGAGGCCGGCGGCGATGAGAGCAGGGGCTTTATATGGCTGATAGAATTTTCAGATGATGTTCCTGTTGATGAAACTGGCCTCTGATGGTCCAAGATGACGTCCTCTGGCAACGATGAGTGTATGCGATGGGGAAGCAACGGTGATGAGGCAGGCGGTTGAAAAAGGCCTCCTCCAAGGAACTTTGGGGAGGCTGTCGAAATTGATGTAGAGGAGGCATACGGCAGAGCGTCTAAAAGAAGTTTCGCAGCGAGGAAAAACACCTGCATTGTGAAAAGTAGCAGAAGTAAAGGAGGAAGGCCATGTTGACATGATTTTCTTAGATTTCGAAAATCCATTTGACCGCGTGTGTCACCAAAAGTTGCTTCTAAAATTAAAACCGATATAAAAAAATGACTCACTGCAACAATGGATAGAGACATATCTTTCATCAAGGAAACAAAGCGTGTTCATTGATGGAATGTGTCCAAGGCCGGCACTTGTTCGTTCCGGCATCCCACAGGGATCTGTTCTCGGCCCGTTATTTTTCTTATCTTTATTAACGACATAGTGTACGAATATACTGGTGAAAATCAGGTCGTTTGCAGACGACTGCATCCTTTATAATGAAATTAACAGCCCAAGAGACCAGGCCGTATTAAATTCTTCACTTACCGCTATCGAAACATGGTGCTTGACATGGCAAATGAAGATAAATACAAAAAAACAGTAGCAATGACAGTCACCAGACAACGGCAATCATTACCCTTTAAATACTGCATCAATGGACAGGTTCCCTCTTCTGCACAAAGTTACAAATACGTAGGTGTAATTCTAACATCCCACCTGAGATGGAATGAACACATAACCTACATCACAAAAAAGTCCTTCAGAAACTGGGATATCTGAGCAGATGTTTGCAACAGTCAACACAAGAAATAAAACTTCTAGCGTATAAAACCTACATTAGACCAATCCTTGAATATAGCTGTATTGTATGAGATCCATGGACCCAGCAAAATATCAATAAGTTGGAGAGGATACAAAAAAAATCGGTAAGATTTATTTTCAGTTCCTATAGCTGGCGCACTTCACCAAGCATACTTGTTAAAGAGGCTGGCTTGGACCCACTACGAATCAGACGCTATCGGGAAAGGTTGAAGATCATGTATTTACTGTACCATGAGAAACTAGGAGTAGAAAAGAATAAGTACATTGAACCAGTCACTAGACGCTCAACGCAATCGCATCACTCAAAAAAGTTAAAGGAATATTCTAGTGAAACCGATGGTTTCAAAAATTCATATTTCCCACGAACGGTCCGAGATTGGAACTTGCTGTATCCAAACACAGTGGAAAGACGATCGGCCGACTCATTCTGCAGAGCGCTAAAGAAAAACACAGGTATGTAAATCTTTTATTGGAAACAGATGAAGTATAACCTGTTTTACTTATTTGTTGTGATTTTCCCTACCACCGCGATGGTCTACAATTAGTATTCATGTGCCTACGTTTTTTTTTATTTTTTTTTTATGCGAAAACTGTGCTAACATGGTTCTATAGTGCTTTTTATGCTGTGTTATGTTTGTTTCTATCTTATTTCCCACTCCTGCCTAAGGCCTCAAATAAGGCTGGCAGTATCTTCGAAATAATAAATTAGTAGCCTGCGATGATGCACAGCTACCGAGCCCACAGACAGGCGGCGATGACAGCACGGGCTTTATATGGATGATAGAATTTTCAGATGATATTCTTGGTGATGACACTGGCCTCTGATGGTCCAAGATGACGTCCTCTGGCGACGATGAGTGCATGCGATGGTGAAGCAACGGTGATCAATGCAGGCGGTTCAAAAAGGCCTCTTCCAAGGAACATCGGGGTGGCGGTCGAAATCGATGCACAGGAAGCAGACGGCAGAGCATCGAAAAGAAGTTTCACAGCAAGGACAATCATCTGCATTGTGAAAACTATCTGATTAGTAGCCTGCGCTGATGCACAGCTACCGAGCCGACAGACCGGTGTCGATGGCAGCACGGGCTTTATATTGCTGATAGAATTTTCAGAGGATGTTCCTGTGGATGACACTGTCCTCTGATGGTCCAAGATGACGTCCTCTGGCGACGATGAGTGTAGGCGATGAGGAAGCAACGGTGATGAGGCAGGCGGTTGAAAAAAGCCTCTTCCAAGGAACTTCTGGGCGGCGGTCGATACTGATGTACAGGAGGCAGACGGCAGGGCGTCGAAAAGAAGTTTCACAGCGAGGGCAAACACCTGCATTGTGGTGCCAACTAACTAACTAACTGCTAACTAGTGGTGCCATTCCTGCTGACTGGAGGATTGGGAAGGTCGTTCCTGTCTTCAAAAAAGGTAACCGTTCATGCCCCGTCAACTACAGACCAATATCTATCACAAGTGTTTGTTCAAAAATCATGGAGCATATTATTTATTCCCAGGTTGCATCTTTCCTTTCATCGGTCAACTTTTTTCACTCCAATCAGCATGGCTTCCGTCAAGGTCACTCTTGTGAATCACAGCTTGCTCTTTTCCTTCATGACATTCACACCAAACTTGACCTTAATACACCCACTGACGCATTTTTTTTAGATTTCGAGAAAGCATTCGACAAAGTATCGCATCGTCACCTGCTACTCAAACTGTCCAGCCTTAATTTAGACTCTTGTGTGCTCACCTGGATCAGCAGTTTTCTAACCAATCGTCTCCAGTTTGTTGTCGCCAACTCCCATTCATCCGCTCTCTCCCATGTCCGGTCGGGTGTTCCTCAAGGTACTGTTTTAGGCCCCCTTCTTTTCCTAATTTATATTAATGACCTGCCAAATAACATGTTATTGAACATACGCCTGTTTGCCGACGATTGTGTGATTTACCGCTCCATAAATAACCAATCAGATGTTGCCGTCCTACAGAACGACCTCGTTAAAGTGCAAGAGTGGTGCGATACCTAGCTCATGAAACTAAATGTCAATAAAACTTCTTTAGTCTCTTTTCACCGCCGACGTAACCACTCACCTCCCAACTACCTCCTTTACGGTTGTGCCATAACTCAAACCGACAATATTATGTACCAAGGTGTCCATATCTCCAGTGACCTATCCTGGCACAGTCATGTTACTAATATAGCTAACTCAGCCAATCGCGTCCTTGGCTACTTACGGCGTAACATTTCCTTAGCACCCCCTTCCGTCAAACTAATTGCCTATATATCACTTGTCCGACCTAAACTAGAGTACGCCAGTTCTATATTCGATCCTCACCAAACCAACCTGTCGAATTTACTGGAATCTATTCAAAATCGCGCTTCGCGATTTATTCTTTCAGAGTACTCATATCGCGCTAGTGTACTGGACTAAAATCTCGACTTGAACTTCGTACCCTAGCATCCCGTCGTCAACTATCTCGCCTTTCTCTTTAACATACATTTTTTCACAGCTTGCCACCGAACAACGCACTCATCCGCCCAGCCCATCGTTTATCCCCTCACAGCCATCTCAAAGCAGTCTACCCCCAGCGCGCCCATACCACAACGTTCCAAAAATAATTTTTCCTCCGTACTGCCCTGGACTGGAACGACCTTCCCGGCCATATCGCTTCGCTTGAAGATCTTCAACAATTCCAGGCTGCCATCGAAAATCATTTTTTTTTGTCATAACTGCCGTACTCCCCGCCCACCCGTCATGTAATACCCCTTAAAAGGGGCCTTTGAGGACTTAATAAATGAAATTAAATGAAATGAAAACTATCTGATTAGTAGCCTGCTCTGATGCACAGCTACCGAGCCCACAGACCGGTGGCGATGGCAGCACGGGCTTTATATATCGGATCGAATTTTCAGATGATGTTCTTGGTGATGACACTGGCCTCTGATGGTCCAAGATGACGTCCTCTGGCGACGATGAGTGTAGGCGATGAGGAAGCAACGGTGATGAGGCAGGCGGTTGAAAAAACCCTCTTCCAAGGAACTTCGGGGCGGCGGTCGATACTGATGTGCAGGAGGCAGACGGCAGAGCGTCGAAAATAAGTTTCACAGCGAGGGCAAACACCTGCATTGTGAAAACTATCTGATTAGTAGGCTGCTCTGATGCACAGCTACCGAGCCCACAGATCGGTCGCGGTGGTAGCACGGGCTTTATATTGCTGATAGAATTTTCTGATTATCTTCTTGGTGATGACACTGGCCTCTGATGGTCCAAGATAACGTCCTCTGGCGACGATGAGTGCATGCGATGGTGAAGCAACGGTGATGACGCAGGGGGTTGAAAAAGGCCTTTTCCAAGAAACTTCGGGGCGGCGGTCGAAATTGATGCACAGGAGGCAGACGGCGGAGCGTCGAAAAGAAGTTTTACAGCGAGGGAAAACACCTGCATCGCGAGAAGTAGCGGATTAGTAGCCTGCGTTGATGCACAGCAACCGAGCCCACAGACCGGTCCCGGTGGCAGCACGGGCTTTATATTGCTGATAGAATTTTCTGATTATGTTCTTGGTGATAACACTGGGGCGATGCAGCGATGGCGTAGAGGTAGAACATCCGCCTCGCGTGCAAGAGGACCGGGGTTCAAATCCTGGTGCCGCGCAACTCTCCACCGGGTTTAAAAAAAAATCCGCGTGTCGATGGAATGGCACAACCAGGACTGGAGTGCGGCCTTATCTCGGTGACCAGAACCGACAACGCACTCTCTCACCAGAGCAGGATTTGGCCACCCTGGTGTAGTACTTGGCCACAACCTTCTATGATCAAACCAATTAACCCTCGGCCCTCAGTCCCCAGCGGCTGCAGAGCAACTGACCACGGCGGCGGTCAGACCTGTGACGCAGCGGAGGGTGCTAAGAATCTCTGGCTCCGGACAGGCCGCCATTGGAATCTGAACCTGGCAACGTTTAACGCTAGAACTTTAGCTAGTGAGGCTAGCCTAGCAGTGCTGTTTGAGGAACTAGCGGGAATTAAATGGGATGTGATAGGGCTTAGCGAAGTTAGGAGGACAGGTGAGGCGTATACAGTACTAAAGGACGGACACATACTGTGCTATCGCGGGTTAGAGGATAGACGAGAACTAGGTGTGGGTTTCCTCATTAATAAGGATATAGCTGGCAACGTAGAGGAGTTCTACAGTATTAACGAGAGGGTCGCAGCTATAGTAATTAGGCTGAATAGGAGGTACAAACTGAAAGTGGTGCAGGCCTACGCACCCACATCCAGCCATGATGACCAGACCGTTGAAAGCTTCTATGAGGACGTAGAATCAGCAATGAATAAAGCAAAATCGCAGTACACTGTACTGATGGGCGACTTCAATGCGAAGGTGGGCAAGAAGCAGGCTGACGACCACGCGGTAGGTGACTATGGGATAGGCTCTAGAAATAGCAGGGGAGAGTTATTAGTCGAATTCGCGGATAGAAATAATTTACGGGTCATGAATACCTTCTTCCGCAAACGAGAAAACAGGAAGTGGACCTGGAAGAGCCCCAATGGTGAGATTAAAAATGAAATCGACTTCATACTATGCGCTACACCTGGCATCATTCAGGATGTGGCCGTCCTCGGAAGGGTGCGTTGCAGCGACCATAGGATGGTAAGGTCTAGAATTAGCTTAGACTTGAAGAGGGAACGGAAGAAGCTAGCGAAGAAGAAGACCATTAACGAGTTAGCCGTAAGAGGGAAAGCACAGGAGTTTAGGATAGCGCTGCAAAACAGATATTCGGCTTTAACTGAGGAAGATGATCTTGATGTTCATTCAATGCACGATATTCTGACATCAATAATTACGGAGTGCGCAGTAGAAGTAGGCGGTAGGACAGTTCGAAAAGATACCGGGAAGCTATCTCAGGTGACGAAAGATCTGATTAAGAAGCGCCAAAACATGAAGGCATCTAACACTACCGATAGAATAGAACTAACGGAGCTATCAAAGTTAATAAATAAGCGCAAGATAGCCGACATAAGGAAGTTTAATATGGAGAGAATCGAGCATGCTATAAAGAACGGAGGTAGCCTAAAAACCGTGAAGAGGAAACTAGGCATAGGTAAAAACCAGATGTATGCTTTAAGAGACAAGCAGGGCAATGTCATTAGCTATATGGATAAGATAGTTAACGTAGCCGAAGAGTTCTACACAGACCTGTACAGTAGCCAATGTAATCAGAGCGCTAATGAGAAAGACAGCAGTGCACAGCAATGCGTCATCCCGCCAGTAAAGAAAGATGAAGTAAAGAAAGCCTTAGAAGCAATGAAAAGGGGAAAAGCAGCTGGGGAGGATCAGGTAACAGCAGATCTGTTGAAGGATGGAGGGGACATCGTGCTAGAAAAACTAGCCACCCTGTATACGCAATGCCTTATGACCTCAACTGTACCAGAAGCTTGGAAGAATGCAAACATTATATTAATTCATAAGAAGGGAGACGCCAAGGGCTTGAAAAATTACAGGCCGATCAGCTTACTATCCGTTGCCTACAAAGTATTTACTAAGGTAATCGCGAATAGAGTCAGGGCAACGTTAGACTTTAATCAACCAAATGATCAGGCAGGCTTTCGTAAAGGATATTCCACAATAGATCATATTCACACTATCAATCAGGTGATAGAGAAATGCGCAGAATATAACCAACCTCTATATATAGCTTTCATTGATTACGAGAAAGCATTCGACTCAGTGGAAACCTCAGCAGTCATACAGGCATTGCGTAATCAGGGGGTAGAAAAACCTTATGTTAAAATACTGGAAGATATATATAGCAACATCACAGCTACTATAGTCCTCCATAAATTCAGCAATAAAATTCCAATAAGGAAGGGCGTCAGGCAAGGAGACACGATCTCGCCAATGCTGTTCACCGCATGTTTGCAGGAGGTATTTCGAAGCCTGAATTGGGAACAGTTGGGAATAAGAATAAATGGAGAATACCTATATAATCTGCGATTTGCTGATGACATTGCCTTGCTGAGTCACTCAGGAGGTGAACTGCAAATCATGATCAACGAGTTAGACAGGCAGAGCAGATCGATGGGTCTAAAAACTAACATGCAGAAAACCAAGGTAATGTTCAACAGCCTAGCAAGGGAACAACAGTTCACAATTGGCAGCGAGAGCCTAGAAATTGTGCCGGAATACGTCTACTTAGGGCAGGACGTGACAGCTGATCCAGATTATGAGAGGGAGATAACTAGAAGGATAAGAATGGGCTGGAGCGCATATGGCCAATTCTCGCAGATCATGAGTGGCAGTTTACCAATTTCCCTCAAGAGGAAAGTGTACAACAGCATAATCTTACCGGTACTCACCTACGGGGCAGAAACGTGGAGGCTAACGAAAAGAGTTCAGCTTAGGTTAAGGACAACGCAGCGAGCCATGGAAAGAAAAATGATAGGTGTAACATTAAGAGATCGGAAGCGGTTAGAGTGGGTGAGGAAACAAACACGGGTTAATGACATCCTAGTCGAAATCAAGAGAAAGAAATGGGCTTGGGCAGGGCATGTAATGCGAAGGCAAGATAACCGCTGGTCCTTAAGGGTAACGAGTGGGTTCCAAGAGAAAGTAAGCGTAGCAGGGGGCGGCAGAAGGTTAGGTGGGCAGATGAGATTAAGAAGTTTGCAGGCAAAGGGCGGATGCAGCTGGCAAAGGATAGGGTTAATTGGAGAGACATGGGAGAGGCCTTTGCCCTGCAGTGGGCGTAGTAAGCCTGATGATGATGATGATGATGATGATGATAACACTGGCCTCTGGTGGTCCAAGATAACGTCCTCTGGCGACGATGAGTGTAGGCGATGGGGAAGCAACGGTGATGAGGCAGGCGGTTGAAAAAGGCCTCTTCCAAGGAACTTCGGGGCGGCGGTCGAAATCGATGCACAGGAAGCAGACGGCAGAGCGTCGAGAAGAAGTGTCACAGCGAGGGCAAACACCTGCATTTTGAAAAGGAGCTGATTAGTAGTCTGCGCTGATGCACAGCTACCTAGCCCACAGACCGGCGGCGATTACAGGAGGGGTTTGTATGGCTGATAGAATTTTCAGATGATGTTCTTGGGAATGACACTAGCCTCTGATGGTTCAAGATGACGTCCTCTGGCGACAATGAGTGTAGGCGATGGGGAAGCAACGGTGGTGAGGCAGGCGGTTGAAAAAGGCCTCTTCCAAGGATCTTCGGGGCGGTCGTTGAAATCGATGTACAGGAAGCAGACGGCAGAGCGTCGGAAAGAAGTTTTACAGCGAGGGCTAACATTTGCATTGTGAAAAGTAGCTGATAAGTAGCCTCCGCTGATGCACAGATACCGAGCCCACTGACCGGTGGCGATGACAGCACGTGCTTTATATTGCTGATAGATTTTTATGATTATGTTCTTGGTGATGACACTGGCCTCTGATGGTCCAAAATGACGTACTCTGGCGATGATGAGTGTAGGCGATGGGGAAGTAATGGTGGTGAGACAGGCGGTTGAAAAACGCCTCTTGCAAGGAACTTCTGGGCGGCGGTCGAATCGATGTACAGGAGGCAGACGGCGGATTGTCGAAAAGAAGTTTCACAGCGAGGGCAAACATCTGCATTGTGAAAAGTAGCGGATTAGTAGCCTGCGCTGATGCACAGCTACCGAGCCCAGAGACCGGTGGCGATGGCAGCACGGGCTTTATATTGCTGATATAATTTTCTGATTATGTTCTTGGTGATGACACTGGCCTCTGATGGTCCAAGATGACGTCCTCCGGCGACGATGAGTGCATGCGATGGTGAAGCAACGGTGATCAGGCAGGCGGCTCAAAAAGGCCTCTTCCAAGGAACTTCGGGGTGGCGGTCGAAATCGATGCACAGGAAGCAGACGGCAGAACATCGAAAAGAAGTTTCACAGCGAGGGCAGTCATCTGCATTGTGAAAACTATCTTATTAGTAGCCTGCGCTGATGCACAGCTACCGAGCTGACAGACCGGTGGCGATGGCAGCACGGGATTTATATTGCTGATAGAGTTTTCAGATGATGTTCTTGGTGATGAAACTGGCCTCTGATGGTCCAAGATGACGTCCTCTGGCGACGATAAGGAAACAACGGTGATGAGGCAGGCGGTTGAAAAAAACCTCCTCCATGGAACTTCGGGGCGGCGGTCGATACTGATGTACAGGAGGCAGACGGCAGAGCGTCGAAAAGAAGTTTCACAGCGAGGGCAAACATCTGCATTGTGAAAACTATCTTATTAGTAGCCTGCGCTGATGCACAGCTACCGAGCCGACAGACCGGTGGCGATGGCAGCACGGGCTTTATATTAATGATAGAATTTTCAGATGATGTTCTTCGGGATGACACTGGCCTCTGATGGTCCAAGATGACGTCCTCTGGCGACGATGAGTGTAGGCGATGAGGAAGCAACGGTGATGAGGCAGGCGGTTGAAAAAAGCCTCTACCAAAGAACTTCGGGGCAGTGGTCGATACTGATGTACAGGCGGCAGACGGCAGAGCGTCGAAAAGAAGTTTCACAGCGAGGGCAAACACCTGCATTGTGAAAACTATCTGATTAGTAGTCTGCGCTGATTCACAGCTACCGAGCCCACAGACCTGTGGCGATGGCAGCACACGCTTTATATTGCTGATCGAATTTTCAGATGATGTTCTTGGTGATGACACTGGCCTCTGATGGTCCAAGATGACGTCCTCTGGCGACGATGAGTGTAGGCGTTGAGGAAGCAACGGTGATGAGGCAGGCGGTTGAAAAAACCCTCTTCCAAGGAACTTCGGGGCGGCGGTCGATACTGATGTGCAGGAGGCAGACGGCAGAGCGTCGAAAATAAGTTTCACAGCGAGGGCAAACACCTGCATTGTGAAAACTTTCTGATTAGTAGCCTGCTCTGATGCACAGCTACCGAGCCCACAGATCGGTCGCGGTGGTAGCACGGGCTTTATATTGCTGATAGAATTTTCTGATTATCTTCTTGGTGATGACACTGGCCTCTGATGGTCCAAGATAACGTCCTCTGGTGACGATGAGTGCATGCGATAGTGAAGCAACGGTGATGAGGCAGGCGGTTGAAAAAGGCCTCTTCCAAGAAACTTCGGGGCGGCGGTCGAAATTGATGCACAGGAGGCAGACGGCGGAGCGTCGAAAAGAAGTTTCACAGCGAGGGAAAACACCTGCATCGCGAAAAGTAGCGGATTAGTAGCCTGCGTTGATGCACAGCTACCGAGCCCACAGACCGGTCCCGGTGGCAGCACGGGCTTTATAATGCTGATAGAATTTTCCGATGATGTTCTTGGGGATGACACTAGCCTCTGATGGTTCAAGATGACGTCCTCTGGCGACAAAGAGTGTAGGCGATGGGGAAGCAACGGTGGTGAGGCAGGCGGTTGAAAAAGGCCTCTTCCAAGGATCTTCGGGGCGGTCGTCGACATCGATGTACAGGAATTAGACGGCAGAGCGTCGGAAAGAAGTTTCACCGCGAGGGCAAACATGTGCATTGTGAAAAGTAGCTGATAAGTAGACTCCGCTGATGCACAGATACCGAGCCCACAGACCGGTTGCGATGACAGCACGGGCTTTATATTGCTGATACAATTTTCTGATTATGTTCTTGGTGATGCCACTGGCCTCTGATGGTCCAAGATGACGTCCTCTGGCTACGATGAGTGTAAGCGATGGGGAAGCAACAGTGATGAGTCAGGCGGTTGAAAAAGGCCTCTTACAAGGAACCTCGGGGCGGCGGTCGATACTGATGTACAGGAGGCAGACGGCAGAGCGTCGAAAGAAGTTTCACAGCGAGGGCAAACACCACAATGTGAAAACTATCTGATAAGTAGCCTGCGCTGATGCACAGCTACCGAGCCCACAGACCGGTGGCGATGGCAGCACGGGCTTTATATTGCTGATAGAATTTTCAGATGATGTTCTTGGTTTTGACACTGGCCTCTGATGGTCCAAGACGACGTCCTCTGGCGACGATGAGTGTAGGCGATGAGGAAACAACGGTGATGAGGCAGGCGGTTGAAAAAACCTCCTCCAAGGAACTTCGGGGCGGCGGTCGATACTGATGTACAGGAGGCAGACGGCAGAGCGTCGAAAAGAAGTTTCACAGCGATGGCAAACACCTGCATTGTTATCTGATTACTATTCTGCGCTGATGCACAGCTACTGAGCCCACGGACCGCTGGCGATGGCAGCACGGGCTTTATATTGCTGATCGAATTTTCAGATGATGTTCTTGGTGATGACACTGGCCTCTGATGGTCCAAGATGACGTCCTCTGGCGACGATGAGTGTAGGCGATGAGGAAGCAACGGTGATGAGGCAGGCGGTTGAAAAAAGCCTCTTCCAAGAAACTTCGGGGCGGTGGTCGATACTGATGTACAGGAGGCAGACGGCAGAGCGTCGAAATGAAGTTTCACAGCGAGGGCAAACATCTGCATTGTGAAAACTATCTGATTAGTAGCCTGCGCTGATGCACAGCTACCGAGCCCACAGACCGGCGGTGATTACAGGAGGGGTTTGAATGGCTGATAGAATTTTCAGATGATGTTCTTGGGGATGACACTAGCCTCTGATGGTTCAAGATGACGTCCTCTGGCGACAATGAGTGTAGGCGAGGGGGAAGCAACGGTGGTGAGGCAGACGGTTGAAAAAAGCCTCTTCCAAGGATCTTCGGGGCGGTCGTCGAAATCGATGTACAGGAAGCAGACGGCACAGCGTCGGAAAGAAGTTTTACAGCGAGGGCTAACATCTGCATTGTGAAAAGTAGCTGATAAGTAGCCTCCGCTGATGCACAGATACCGAGCCCACAGACCGGTGGCGATGACAGCACGTGCTTTATATGGCTGATAGAATTTTCTGATTATGTTCTTGGTGATGCCACTGGCGTCTGATGGTCCAAGATGACGTCCTCTGGCTACGATGAGTTTAAGCGATGGGGAAGCAACAGTGATGAGTCGGGCGGTTGAAAAGGCCTCTTCCAAGGAACTTCGGGGCGGCGGTCGAAATCGATGTACAGGAGGCAGACGGCGGAGCGTCGGAAAGAAGTTTCACAGCGAGGGAAAACACCTGCATCGCGAAAAGTAGCGGATTAGTAGCCTGCGTTGATGCACAGCTACCGAGCCCACAGACCGGTCCCGGTGGTAGCACGGGCTTTATATTGCTGATAGAATTTTATGATTATGTTCTTGGTGATAACAATGGCCTCTGGTGGTCCAAGATAACGTCCTCTGGCGACTATGAGTGTAGGCGATGAGGAAGGAACGGTGATGAGGCAGGTGCTTGAAAAAAGCCTCTACCAAGGCACTTCGGGGCGGCGGTCGATACTGATGTACAGGAGGCAGACGGCAGAGCGTCGAAAAGAAGTTTCACAGCGAGGGCAAACACCTGCATTGTGAAAACTATCTGATTAGTAGTCTGCGCTGATGCACAGCTACCTAGCCCACAGACCGGCGGCGATTACAGGAGGGGTTTGAATGGCTGATAGAATTTTCAGATGATGTTCTTGGGGATGACACTAGCCTCTGATGGTTCAAGATGACGTCCTCTGGCGACAATGAGTGTAGGCAATGGGGAAGCAACGGTGGTGAGGCAGGCGGTTGAAAAAGGCCTCTTCCAAGGATCTTCGGGGCGGTCGTCGAAATCGATGTACAGGAAGCAGACGGCAGAGCGTCGGAAAGAAGTTTTACAGCGAGGGCAAACATCAGCATTGTGAAAAGTAGCTGATAAGTAGCCTCCGCTGATGCACAGATACCGAGCCCACAGACCGGTGGCGATGACAGCACGGGCTTTATATTGCTGATAGAATATTCTGATTATGTTCTTGGTGATGCCACTGGCGTCTGATGGTCCAAGATGACGTCCTCTGGCGACGATGAGTGTAAGAGATTGGGAAGCAACAGTGATGAGTCAGGCGGTTGAAAAGGCCTCTTCCAAGGAACTTCGGGGCGGCGGTCGAAATCGATGTACAGGAGGCAGACGGCGGAGCGTCGAAAAGAAGTTTCACATCGAGGGCAAACACCTACATTGTGAAAAGTAGCGGATTAGTAGCCTGCGCCGATGCACAGCTACCGAGCCCACAGACCGATGGCGATGGCAGCACGGGTTTTATATTGCTGATAGAATTTTATGATTATGTTCTTGGTGATGACACGGGCCTCTGATGGTCCAAAATGACGTCCTCTGGCGATGATGAGTGTAGGCGATGGGGAAGCAACGGTGGTGAGACAGGCGGTTGAAAAACGCCTCTTCCAAGGAACTTCTAGGCGGCGGTCGAAATCGATGTACAGGAGGCAGACGGCGGATTGTTGAAAAGAAGTTTCACAGCGTGGGCAAACAGCTGCATTGTGAAAAGTAGCGGATTAGTAGCCTCCGCTGATGCACAGCTACCGAGCCCACAGACCGGTGGCGATGGCAGCACGGGCTTTATATTGCTGATAGAATTTTCTGATTATGTTCTTGGTGATGACACTGGCCTCTGATGGTCCAAGATGACGTGCTCTGGCGACGATGAGTGCATGCGATGGTGAAGCAACGGTGATCAGGCAGGCGGTTCAAAAAGGCCTCTTCCAAGGAACTTCGCGGTGGCGGTCGAAATCGATGCACAGGAAGCAGACGGCAGAACATCGAAAAGAAGTTTCACAGCGAGGGCAATCATCTGCATTGTGAAAACTATCTGATTAGTAGCCTGCGCTGATGCACAGCTACCGAGCCGACAGACCGGTGGCGATGGCAGCACGGGCTTTATATTGCTGATAGAATTTTCAGATGATGTTCTTGGGGATGACACTGGCCTCTGATGGTCCAAGATGACGTCCTCTGGCGACGATGAGTGTAGGCGATGAGGAAGCAACGGTGATGAGGCAGGCGGTTGAAAAAAGAGTTTTA
Source organism: Amblyomma americanum (assembly GCF_052857255.1). NCBI lineage: Eukaryota > Metazoa > Arthropoda > Arachnida > Ixodida > Ixodidae > Amblyomma > Amblyomma americanum. The sequence continues at coordinate 208,271,086 of NC_135498.1, forward strand.
CCAAGGAACTTCGGGGCGGCGGTCGATACTGATGTAGAGGAGGCAGACGGCAGAGCGTCGAAAGAAGTTTCACAGCGAGGGCAAACACCTGCATTGTGAAAACTATCTGATAAGTAGCCTGCGCTGATGCACAGCTACCGAGCCCACAGACCGGTGGAGATGGCAGCACGGGCTTTATATTGCTGATAGAGTTTTCAGATAATGTTCTTGGTGATGAAACTGGCCTCTGATGGTCCAAGATGACGTCCTCTGGCGACGATAAGGAAACAACGGTGATGAGGCAGGCGGTTGAAAAAAACCTCCTCCAAGGAACTTCGGGGCGGCGGTCGATACTGATGTACAGGAGGCAGACGGCAGAGCGTCGAAAAGAAGTTTCACAGCGAGGGCGAACATCTGCATTGTGAAAACTATCTTATTAGTAGCCTGCGCTTATGCACAGCTACCATGCGGAAAGACCGGTGGCGATGGCAGCACGGGCTTTATATTGCTGATAGAATTTTCAGATGATGTTCTTGGGGATGACACTGGCCTCTAATGGTCCAAGATGACGTCCTCTGGCGACGATGAGTGTAGACGATGAGGAAGGAACGGTGATGAGGCAGGTGCTTGAAAAAATCCTCTACCAAGGCACTTCGGGGCGGTGGCCGATACTGATGTACAGGAGGCAGACGGCAGAGCGTCGAAAAGAAGTTTCACAGCGATGGTAAACACCTGCATTGTGAAAACTATCTGATTACTATTCTGCGCTGATGCACAGCTACTGAGCCCACGGACCGCTGGCGATGGCAGCACGGGCTTTATATTGCTGATCGAATTTTCAGATGATGTTCTTGGTGATGACACTGGCCTCTGATGGTCCAAGATGACGTCCTCTGGCGACGATGAGTGTAGGCGATGAGGAAGCAACGGTGATGAGGCAGGCGGTTGAAAAAAGCCTCTTCCAAGACACTTCGGGGCGGTGGTCGATACTGATGTACAGGAGGCAGACGGCAGAGCGTCGAAATGAAGTTTCACAGCGAGGGCAAACATCTGCATTGTGAAAACTATCTGATTAGTAGCCTGCGCTGATGCACAGCTACCGAGCCCACAGACCGGCGGTGATTACAGGAGGGGTTTGAATGGCTGATAGAATTTTCAGATGATGTTCTTGGGGATGACACTAGCCTCTGATGGTTCAAGATGACGTCCTCTGGCGACAATGAGTGTAGGCGAGGGGGAAGCAACGGTGGTGAGGCAGACGGTTGAAAAAAGCCTCTTCCAAGGATCTTCGGGGCGGTCGTCGAAATCGATGTACAGGAAGCAGACGGCACAGCGTCGGAAAGAAGTTTTACAGCGAGGGCTAACATCTGCATTGTGAAAAGTAGCTGATAAGTAGCCTCCGCTGATGCACAGATACCGAGCCCACAGACCGGTGGCGATGACAGCACGTGCTTTATATGGCTGATAGAATTTTCTGATTATGTTCTTGGTGATGCCACTGGCGTCTGATGGTCCAAGATGACGTCCTCTGGCTACGATGAGTTTAAGCGATGGGGAAGCAACAGTGATGAGTCGGGCGGTTGAAAAGGCCTCTTCCAAGGAACTTCGGGGCGGCGGTCGAAATCGATGTACAGGAGGCAGACGGCGGAGCGTCGGAAAGAGGTTTCACATCGAGGGCAAACACCTACATTGTGAAAAGTAGCGGATTAGTAGCCTGCGCCGATGCACAGCTACCGAGCCCACAGACCGGTGGCGATGGCAGCACGGGTTTTATATTGCTGATAGAATTTTATGATTATGTTCTTGGTGATGACACTGGCCTCTGATGGTCCAAGATAACGTCCTCTGGTGACGATGAGTGCATGCGATGGTGAAGCAACGGTGATGAGGCAAGCGGTTGAAAAAGGCCTCTTCCAAAAAACTTCGGGGCGGCGGTCGAAATTGATGCACAGGAGGCAGACGGCGGAGCGTCGAAAAGAAGTTTCACAGCGAGGGAAAACACCTGCATCGCGAAAAGTAGCGGATTAGTAGCCTGCGTTGATGCACAGCTACCGAGCCCACAGACCGGTCCCGGTGGCAGCACGGGCTTTATATTGCTGATAGAATTTTCTGATTATGTTCTTGGTGATAACAATGGCCTCTGGTGGTCCAAGATAATGTCCTTTGGCGACTATGAGTGTAGGCGATGAGGAAGGAATGGTGATGAGGCAGGTGCTTGAAAAAAGCCTCTACCAAGGCACTTCGGGGCGGCGGTCGATACTGATGTACAGGAGGCAGACGGCAGAGCGTCGAAAAGAAGTTTCACAGCGAGGGCAAACACCTGCATTGTGAAAACTATCTTTTTTTTTTTTTTATTCGAGAAGTGTGCCATGAGGCATAAGTTGATAAAGGAAAGGGGGGAAGGAATGCACGGGACTGAAAGTTAAAAGAAGGAGTGAAGAACCGTTGCGCTGAGGTAGTCGCAGAGGTTGTTAATGAAACGGTTGTCCATTGTCCACTTCACGAAGTCACTTTCGCGGTTCCACCGCAGGCCCACCTCCCTGATTAGTAGTCTGCGCTGATGCACAGCTACCTAGCCCACAGACGGCGGCGATTACAGGAGGGGTTTGAATGGCTGATAGAATTTTCAGATGATGTTCTTGGGGATGACACTAGCCTCTGATGGTTCAAGATGACGTCCTCTGGCGACAATGAGTGTAGGCAATGGGGAAGCAACGGTGGTGAGGCAGGCGGTTGAATAAGGCCTCTTCCAAGGATCTTCGGGGCGGTCGTCGAAATCGATGTACAGGAAGCAGACGGCAGAGCGCCGGAAAGAAGTTTTACAGCGAGGGCAAACATCAGCATTGTGAAAAGTAGCTGATAAGTAGCCTCCGCTGATGCACAGATACCGAGCCCACAGACCGGTGGCGATGACAGCACGGGCTTTATATTGCTGATAGAATATTCTGATTATGTTCTTGGTGATGCCACTGGCGTCTGATGGTCCAAGATGACGTCCTCTGGCGACGATGAGTGTAAGAGATGGGGAAGCAACAGTGATGAGTCAGGCGGTTGAAAAGGCCTCTTCCAAGGAACTTCGGGGCGCGGTCGAAATCGATGTACAGGAGGCAGACGGCGGAGCGTCGAAAAGAAGTTTCACATCGAGGGCAAACACCTACATTGTGAAAAGTAGCGGATTAGTAGCCTGCGCCGATGCACAGCTACCGAGCCCACAGACCGATGGCGATGGCAGCACGGGTTTTATATTGCTGATAGAATTTTATGATTATGTTCTTGGTGATGACACGGGCCTCTGATGGTCCAAAATGACGTCCTCTGGCGATGATGAGTGTAGGCGATGGGGAAGCAACGGTGGTGAGACAGGCGGTTGAAAAACGCCTCTTCCAAGGAACTTCTAGGCGGCGGTCGAAATCGATGTACAGGAGGCAGACGGCGGATTGTTGAAAAGAAGTTTCACAGCGTGGGCAAACAGCTGCATTGTGAAAAGTAGCGGATTAGTAGCCTCCGCTGATGCACAGCTACCGAGCCCACAGACCGGTGGCGATGGCAGCACGGGCTTTATATTGCTGATAGAATTTTCTGATTATGTTCTTGGTGATGACACTGGCCTCTGATGGTCCAAGATGACGTGCTCTGGCGACGATGAGTGCATGCGATGGTGAAGCAACGGTGATCAGGCAGGCGGTTCAAAAAGGCCTCTTCCAAGGAACTTCGCGGTGGCGGTCGAAATCGATGCACAGGAAGCAGACGGCAGAACATCGAAAAGAAGTTTCACAGCGAGGGCAATCATCTGCATTGTGAAAACTATCTGATTAGTAGCCTGCGCTGATGCACAGCTACCGAGCCGACAGACCGGTGGCGATGGCAGCACGGGCTTTATATTGCTGATAGAATTTTCAGATGATGTTCTTGGGGATGACACTGGCCTCTGATGGTCCAAGATGACGTCCTCTGGCGGCGATGAGTGTAGGCGATGAGGAAGCAACGGTGATGAGGCACGCGGTTGAAAAAAGAATTTTACCAAGGAACTTCGGGGCGGCGGTCGATACTGATGTAAAGGAGGCAGACGGCAGAGCGTCGAAAGAAGTTTCACAGCGAGGGCAAACACCTGCATTGTGAAAACTATCTGATAAGTAGCCTGCGCTGATGCACAGCTACCGAGCCCACAGACCGGTGGAGATGGCAGCACGGGCTTTATATTGCTGATAGAGTTTTCAGATAATGTTCTTGGTGATGAAACTGGCCTCTGATGGTCCAAGATGACGTCCTCTGGCGACGATAAGGAAACAACGGTGATGAGGCAGGCGGTTGAAAAAACCTCCTCCAAGGAACTTCGGGGCGGCGGTCGATACTGATGTACAGGAGGCAGACGGCAGAGCGTCGAAAAGAAGTTTCACAGCGAGGGCAAACATCTGCATTGTGAAAACTATCTTATTAGTAGCCTGCGCTGATGCACAGCTACCGAGCCGACAGACCGGTGGCGATGGCAGCACGGGCTTTATATTAATGATAGAATTTTCAGATGATGTTCTTGGGGATGACACTGGCCTCTGATGGTCCAAGATGACGTCCTCTGGCGACGATGAGTGTAGGCGATGAGGAAGCAACGGTGATGAGGCAGGCGGTTGAAAAAAGCCTCTACCAAACAACTTCGGGGCGGTGGTCGATACTGATGTACAGGAGGCAGACGGCAGAGCGTCGAAAAGAAGTTTCACAGCGAGGGCAAACACCTGCATTGTGAAAACTATCTGATTAGTAGTCTGCGCTGATTCACAGCTACCGAGCCCACAGACCTGTGGCGATGGCAGCACGGGCTTTATATTGCTGATCGAATTTTCAGATGATGTTCTTGGTGATGACACTGGCCTCTGATGGTCCAAGATGACGTCCTCTGGCGACGATGAGTGTAGGCGTTGAGGAAGCAACGGTGATGAGGCAGGCCGTTGAAAAAACCCTCTTCCAAGGAACTTCGGGGCGGCGGTCGATACTGATGTGCAGGAGGCAGACGGCAGAGCGTCGAAAATAAGTTTCACAGCGAGGGCAAACACCTGCATTGTGAAAACTATCTGATTAGTAGCCTGCTCTGATGCACAGCTACCGAGCCCTCAGATCGGTCGCGGTGGTAGCACGGGCTTTATATTGCTGATAGAATTTTCTGATTATCTTCTTGGTGATAACACTGGCCTCTGATGGTCCAAGATAACGCCCTCTGGTGACGATGAGTGCATGCGATGGTGAAGCAACGGTGATGAGGCAGGCGGTTGAAAAAGGCCTCTTCCAAGAAACTTCGGGGCGGCGGTCGAAATTGATGCACAGGAGGCAGACGGCAGAGCGCCGAAAAGAAGTTTTACTGCGAGTGCAAACACCTGCATTGTGAAAACTATCTGATTAGTAGCCTGCGCTGATACACAGCTACCGAGCCCACAGACCGGTGGCGATGGCAGCACGGGCTTTATATTGCTGATAGAATTTTATGATTATGTTCTTGGTGATGACACTGGCCTCTGATGGTCCAAGATGACGTCCTCTGGCGACGATGAGTGTAGGCGATGAGGAAGCAACGGTGATGAGGCAGGCGGTTGAAAAAACCCTCTTCCAAGGAACTTCGCGGCGGCGGTCGAAATTGATGCACAGGAGGCAGACGGCGGAGCGTCGAAAAGAAGTTTCACAGCGAGGGAAAACACCTGCATCGCGAAAAGTAGCGGATTAGTAGCCTGCGTTGATGCACAGCTACCGAGCCCACAGACCGGTCCCGGTGGCAGCACGGGCTTTATATTGCTGATAGAATTTTCAGATGATGTTCTTGGGGATGACACTAGCCTCTGATGGTTCAAGATGACGTCCTCTGGCGACAATGAGTGTAGGCGATGGGGAAGCAACGGTGGTGAGGCAGGCGGTTGAAAAAGGCCTCTTCCAAGGATCTTCGGGGCGGTCGTCGAAATCGATGTACAGGAAGCAGACGGCAGAGCGTCGGAAATTTTACAGCGAGGGCAAACATCTGCATTGTGAAACGTAGCTGATAAGTAGCCTCCGCTGATGCACAGATACCGAGCCCACAGACCGGTGGCGATGACAGCACGGGCTTTATATTGCTGATAGAATTTTCTGATTTTGTTCTTGGTGATGCCACTGGCCTCTGATGGTCCAAAATGACGTCCTCTGGCGATGATGAGTGTAGGCGATGGGGAAGTAATGGTGGTGAGACAGGCGGTTTGAAAAACGCCTCTTCCAAGGAACTTCTGGGCGGCGGTCGAATCGATGTACAGGAGGCAGACGGCGGATTGTTGAAAAGAAGTTTCACAGCGTGGGCAAACAGCTGCATTGTGAAAAGTAGCGGATTAGTAGCCTCCGCTGATGCACAGCTACCGAGCCCACAGACCGGTGGCGATGGCAGCACGGGCTTTATATTGCTGATAGAATTTTCTGATTATGTTCTTGGTGATGACACTGGCCTCTGATGGTCCAAGATGACGTGCTCTGGCGACGATGAGTGCATGCGATGGTGAAGCAACGGTGATCAGGCAGGCGGTTCAAAAAGGCCTCTTCCAAGGAACTTCGCGGTGGCGGTCGAAATCGATGCACAGGAAGCAGACGGCAGAACATCGAAAAGAAGTTTCACAGCGAGGGCAATCATCTGCATTGTGAAAACTATCTGATTAGTAGCCTGCGCTGATGCACAGCTACCGAGCCGACAGACCGGTGGCGATGGCAGCACGGGCTTTATATTGCTGATAGAATTTTCAGATGATGTTCTTGGGGATGACACTGGCCTCTGATGGTCCAAGATGACGTCCTCTGGCGACGATGAGTGTAGGCGATGAGGAAGCAACGGTGATGAGGCAGGCGGTTGAAAAAAGAATTTTACCAAGGAACTTCGGGGCGGCGGTCGATACTGATGTAGAGGAGGCAGACGGCAGAGCGTCGAAAGAAGTTTCACAGCGAGGGCAAACACCTGCATTGTGAAAACTATCTGATAAGTAGCCTGCGCTGATGCACAGCTACCGAGCCCACAGACCGGTGGAGATGGCAGCACGGGCTTTATATTGCTGATAGAGTTTTCAGATAATGTTCTTGGTGATGAAACTGGCCTCTGATGGTCCAAGATGACGTCCTCTGGCGACGATAAGGAAACAACGGTGATGAGGCAGGCGGTTGAAAAAAACCTCCTCCAAGGAACTTCGGGGCGGCGGTCGATACTGATGTACAGGAGGCAGACGGCAGAGCGTCGAAAAGAAGTTTCACAGCGAGGGCGAACATCTGCATTGTGAAAACTATCTTATTAGTAGCCTGCGCTTATGCACAGCTACCATGCGGACAGACCGGTGGCGATGGCAGCACGGGCTTTATATTGCTGATAGAATTTTCAGATGATGTTCTTGGGGATGACACTGGCCTCTAATGGTCCAAGATGACGTCCTCTGGCGACGATGAGTGTAGACGATGAGGAAGGAACGGTGATGAGGCAGGTGCTTGAAAAAATCCTCTACCAAGGCACTTCGGGGCGGTGGCCGATACTGATGTACAGGAGGCAGACGGCAGAGCGTCGAAAAGAAGTTTCACAGCGATGGCAAACACCTGCATTGTGAAAACTATCTGATTACTATTCTGCGCTGATGCACAGCTACTGAGCCCACGGACCGCTGGCGATGGCAGCACGGGCTTTATATTGCTGATCGAATTTTCAGATGATGTTCTTGGTGATGACACTGGCCTCTGATGGTCCAAGATGACGTCCTCTGGCGACGATGAGTGTAGGCGATGAGGAAGCAACGGTGATGAGGCAGGCGGTTGAAAAAAGCCTCTTCCAAGAAACTTCGGGGCGGTGGTCGATACTGATGTACAGGAGGCAGACGGCAGAGCGTCGAAATGAAGTTTCACAGCGAGGGCAAACATCTGCATTGTGAAAACTATCTGATTAGTAGCCTGCGCTGATGCACAGCTACCGAGCCCACAGACCGGCGGTGATTACAGGAGGGGTTTGAATGGCTGATAGAATTTTCAGATGATGTTCTTGGGGATGACACTAGCCTCTGATGGTTCAAGATGACGTCCTCTGGCGACAATGAGTGTAGGCGAGGGGGAAGCAACGGTGGTGAGGCAGACGGTTGAAAAAAGCCTCTTCCAAGGATCTTCGGGGCGGTCGTCGAAATCGATGTACAGGAAGCAGACGGCACAGCGTCGGAAAGAAGTTTTACAGCGAGGGCTAACATCTGCATTGTGAAAAGTAGCTGATAAGTAGCCTCCGCTGATGCACTGATACCGAGCCCACAGACCGGTGGCGATGACAGCACGTGCTTTATATGGCTGATAGAATTTTCTGATTATGTTCTTGGTGATGCCACTGGCGTCTGATGGTCCAAGATGACGTCCTCTGGCTACGATGAGTTTAAGCGATGGGGAAGCAACAGTGATGAGTCGGGCGGTTGAAAAGGCCTCTTCCAAGGAACTTCGGGGCGGCGGTCGAAATCGATGTACAGGAGGCAGACGGCGGAGCGTCGGAAAGAAGTTTCACATCGAGGGCAAACACCTACATTGTGAAAAGTAGCGGATTAGTAGCCTGCGCCGATGCACAGCTACCGAGCCCACAGACCGGTGGCGATGGCAGCACGGGTTTTATATTGCTGATAGAATTTTATGATTATGTTCTTGGTGATGACACTGGCCTCTGATGGTCCAAGATAACGTCCTCTGGTGACGATGAGTGCATGCGATGGTGAAGCAACGGTGATGAGGCAAGCGGTTGAAAAAGGCCTCTTCCAAAAAACTTCGGGGCGGCGGTCGAAATTGATGCACAGGAGGCAGACGGCGGAGCGTCGAAAAGAAGTTTCACAGCGAGGGAAAACACCTGCATCGCGAAAAGTAGCGGATTAGTAGCCTGCGTTGATGCACAGCTACCGAGCCCACAGACCGGTCCCGGTGGCAGCACGGGCTTTATATTGCTGATAGAATTTTCTGATTATGTTCTTGGTGATAACAATGGCCTCTGGTGGTCCAAGATAACGTCCTCTGGCGACTATGAGTGTAGGCGATGAGGAAGGAATGGTGATGAGGCAGGTGCTTGAAAAAAGCCTCTACCAAGGCACTTCGGGGCGGCGGTCGATACTGATGTACAGGAGGCAGACGGCAGAGCGTCGAAAAGAAGTTTCACAGCGAGGGCAAACACCTGCATTGTGAAAACTATCTGATTAGTAGTCTGCGCTGATGCACAGCTACCTAGCCCACAGACCGGCGGCGATTACAGGAGGGGTTTGAATGGCTGATAGAATTTTCAGATGATGTTCTTGGGGATGACACTAGCCTCTGATGGTTCAAGATGACGTCCTCTGGCGACAATGAGTGTAGGCAATGGGGAAGCAACGGTGGTGAGGCAGGCGGTTGAAAAAGGCCTCTTCCAAGGATCTTCGGGGCGGTCGTCGAAATCGATGTACAGGAAGCAGACGGCAGAGCGTCGGAAAGAAGTTTTACAGCGAGGGCAAACATCAGCATTGTGAAAAGTAGCTAATAAGTAGCCTCCGCTGATGCACAGATACCGAGCCCACAGACCGGTGGCGATGACAGCACGGGCTTTATATTGCTGATAGAATATTCTGATTATGTTCTTGGTGATGCCACTGGCGTCTGATGGTCCAAGATGACGTCCTCTGGCGACGATGAGTGTAAGAGATGGGGAAGCAACAGTGATGAGTCAGGCGGTTGAAAAGGCCTCTTCCAAGGAACTTCGGGGCGGCGGTCGAAATCGATGTACAGGAGGCAGACGGCGGAGCGTCGAAAAGAAGTTTCACATCGAGGGCAAACACCTACATTGTGAAAAGTAGCGGATTAGTAGCCTGCGCCGATGCACAGCTACCGAGCCCACAGACCGATGGCGATGGCAGCACGGGTTTTATATTGCTGATAGAATTTTATGATTATGTTCTTGGTGATGACACGGGCCTCTGATGGTCCAAAATGACGTCCTCTGGCGATGATGAGTGTAGGCGATGGGGAAGCAACGGTGGTGAGACAGGCGGTTGAAAATCGCCTCTTCCAAGGAACTTCTAGGCGGCGGTCGAAATCGATGTACAGGAGGCAGACGGCGGATTGTTGAAAAGAAGTTTCACAGCGTGGGCAAACAGCTGCATTGTGAAAAGTAGCGGATTAGTAGCCTCCGCTGATGCACAGCTACCGAGCCCACAGACCGGTGGAGATGGCAGCACGGGCTTTATATTGCTGATAGAATTTTCTGATTATGTTCTTGGGGATGACACTGGCCTCTGATGGTCCAAGATGACGTCCTCTGGCGACGATGAGTGTAGGCGATGAGGAAGCAACGGTGATGAGGCACGCGGTTGAAAAAAGAATTTTACCAAGGAACTTCGGGGCGGCGGTCGATACTGATGTAGAGGAGGCAGACGGCAGAGCGTCGAAAGAAGTTTCACAGCGAGGGCAAACACCTGCATTGTGAAAACTATCTGATAAGTAGCCTGCGCTGATGCACAGCTACCGAGCCCACAGACCGGTGGAGATGGCAGCACGGGCTTTATATTGCTGATAGAGTTTTCAGATAATGTTCTTGGTGATGAAACTGGCCTCTGATGGTCCAAGATGACGTCCTCTGGCGACGATAAGGAAACAACGGTGATGAGGCAGGCGGTTGAAAAAAACCTCCTCCAAGGAACTTCGGGGCGGCGGTCGATACTGATGTACAGGAGGCAGACGGCAGAGCGTCGAAAAGAAGTTTCACAGCGAGGGCAAACATCTGCATTGTGAAAACTATCTTATTAGTAGCCTGCGCTGATGCACAGCTACCGAGCCGACAGACCGGTGGCGATGGCAGCACGGGCTTTATATTAATGATAGAATTTTCAGATGATGTTCTTGGGGATGACACTGGCCTCTGATGGTTCAAGATGACGTCCTCTGGCGACGATGAGTGTAGGCGATGAGGAAGCAACGGTGATGAGGCAGGCGGTTGAAAAAAGCCTCTACCAAACAACTTCGGGGCGGTGGTCGATACTGATGTACAGGAGGCAGACGGCAGAGCGTCGAAAAGAAGTTTCACAGCGAGGGCAAACACCTGCATTGTGAAAACTATCTGATTAGTAGTCTGCGCTGATTCACAGCTACCGAGCCCACAGACCTGTGGCGATGGCAGCACGGGCTTTATATTGCTGATCGAATTTTCAGATGATGTTCTTGGTGATGACACTGGCCTCTGATGGTCCAAGATGACGTCCTTTGGCGACGATGAGTGTAGGCGTTGAGGAAGCAACGGTGATGAGGCAGGCCGTTGAAAAAACCCTCTTCCAAGGAACTTCGGGGCGGCGGTCGATACTGATGTGCAGGAGGCAGACGGCAGAGCGTCGAAAATAAGTTTCACAGCGAGGGCAAACACCTGCATTGTGAAAACTATCTGATTAGTAGCCTGCTCTGATGCACAGCTACCGAGCCCTCAGATCGGTCGCGGTGGTAGCACGGGCTTTATATTGCTGATAGAATTTTCTGATTATCTTCTTGGTGATAACACTGGCCTCTGATGGTCCAAGATAACGCCCTCTGGTGACGATGAGTGCATGCGATGGTGAAGCAACGGTGATGAGGCAGGCGGTTGAAAAAGGCCTCTTCCAAGAAACTTCGGGGCGGCTGTCGAAATTGATGCACAGGAGGCAGACGGCAGAGCGCCGAAAAGAAGTTTTACTGCGAGTGCAAACACCTGCATTGTGAAAACTATCTGATTAGTAGCCTGCGCTGATACACAGCTACCGAGCCCACAGACCGGTGGCGATGGCAGCACGGGCTTTATATTGCTGATAGAATTTTATGATTATGTTCTTGGTGATGACACTGGCCTCTGATGGTCCAAGATGACGTCCTCTGGCGACGATGAGTGTAGGCGATGAGGAAGCAACGGTGATGAGGCAGGCGGTTGAAAAATCCCTCTTCCAAGGAACTTCGCGGCGGCGGTCGAAATTGATGCACAGGAGGCAGACGGCGGAGCGTCGAAAAGAAGTTTCACAGCGAGGGAAAACACCTGCATCGCGAAAAGTAGCGGATTAGTAGCCTGCGTTGATGCACAGCTACCGAGCCCACAGACCGGTCCCGGTGGCAGCACGGGCTTTATATTGCTGATAGAAGTTTCAGATGATGTTCTTGGGGATGACACTAGCCTCTGATGGTTCAAGATGACGTCCTCTGGCGACAATGAGTGTAGGCGATGGGGAAGCAACGGTGGTGAGGCAGGCGGTTGAAAAAGGCCTCTTCCAAGGATCTTCGGGGCGGTCGTCGAAATCGATGTACAGGAAGCAGACGGCAGAGCGTCGGAAGTTTTACAGCGAGGGCAAACATCTGCATTGTGAAACGTAGCTGATAAGTAGCCTCCGCTGATGCACAGATACCGAGCCCACAGACCGGTGGCGATGACAGCACGGGCTTTATATTGCTGAAAGAATTTTCTGATTTTGTTTTTGGTGATGCCACTGGCCTCTGATGGTCCAAAATGACGTCCTCTGGCGATGATGAGTGTAGGCGATGGGGAAGTAATGGTGGTGAGACAGGCGGTTTGAAAAACGCCTCTTCCAAGGAACTTCTGGGCGGCGGTCGAATCGATGTACAGGAGGCAGACGGCGGATTGTCTAAAAGAAGTTTCACAGTGAGGGCGAACATCTGCATTGTGAAAAGTAGCGGATTAGTAGCCTGCGCTGATGCACTGCTACCGAGCCCACAGACCGGTGGCGATGGCAGCACTGGCTTTATATTGCTGATAGAATTTTCTGATTATGTTCTTGGTAATGACACTGGCCTCTGATGGTCCAAGATAACGTCCTCTGGCGACGATGAGTGTAGGCGATGTGGAAACAACGGTGATGAGGCAGGCGGTTGAAAAAACCTCCTCCAAGGAACTTCGGGGCGGCGGTCGATACTGATGTACAGGAGGCAGACGGCAGAGCGTCGAAAAGAAGTTTCACAGCGAGGGCGAACATCTGCATCGTGAAAACTATCTTATTAGTAGCCTGCGCTGATGCACAGCTACCATGCGGACAGACCGGTGGCGATGGCAGCACGGGCTTTATATTGCTGATAGACTTTTCAGATGATGTTCTTGGGGATGACACTGGCCTCTGATGGTTCAAGATGACGTCCTCTGGCGACGATGAGTGTAGGCGATGAGGAAGGAACGGTGATGAGGCAGGTGCTTGAAAAAAGCCTCTACCAAGGCACTTCGGGGCGGCGGTCGATACTGATGTACAGGAGGCAGACGGCAGAGCGTCGAAAAGAAGTTTCACAGCGAGGGCAAACATCTGCATTTTGAAAACTATCTGATTAGTAGCCTGCGCTGATGCACAGCTACCGAGCCCACAGACCGGTCGCGGTGGCAGCACAGGCTTTATATTGCTGATAGAATTTTCTGATTATGTTCTTGGTGATGACACTGGCCTCTGATGGTCCACGATAACGTCCTCTGGCGACTATGAGTGTAGGCGATGGGGAAGCAACGGTGATGAGGCAGGCGGTTGAAAAAAGCCTCTTCCAAGGAACTTCGTTTCGCCGGTCGATACTGATGTACAGGAGGCAGACGGCAGGGCGTCGAAAAGAAGTTTCACAGCGAGGCCAAACACCTGCATTTTGAAAACTATCTGATTAGTAGTCTGCGCTGATGCACAGCTACCGAGCCCACAGACCGGCGGCGATTACAGGAGGGGTTTGTATGGCTGATAGAATTTTCAGATGATATTCTTGGGGATGACACTTGCCTCTGATGGTTCAAGATGACGTCAATTGGCGACAATGAGTGTAGGCGATGGGGAAGCAACGGTGGTGAGGCAGGCGATTGAAAAAGGCCTCTTCAAAGGATCTTCGGGGCGGTCCTCGAAATCGATGTACAGGAAGCAGGCGGCAGAGCGTCGGAAAGAAGTTTTACAGCGAGGGCAAACATCTGCATTGTGAAAAGTAGCTGATAAGTAGCCTCCGCTGATGCACAGATACCGAGCCCACAGACCGGTGGCGATGACAGCACGGGATTTATATTCATGTTAGCATTTTCTGATTATGTTCTTGGTGATGCCACTGGCGTCTGATGGTCCAAGATGACGTCTTCTGGCGACGATGAGTGTAGGCGATGGGGAAGCAACAGTGATGAGTCAGGCCGTTGAAAAAGGCCTCTTCCAAGAAACTTCGGGGCGGCGGTCGAAATCGATGTACAGGAGGCAGACGGCAGAGCGTCGAAAAGAAGTTTCACATCGAGGGCAAACACCTACATTGTGAAAAGTAGCGGATTAGTAGCCTGCGCTAATGCACAGCTACCGAGCCCACAGACCGGTGGCGATGGCAGCACGGGTTTTATATTGCTGATAAAATTTTTTGATTATGTTCTTGGTGATGACACTGGCCTCTGATGGTACAAAATGACATCCTCTGGCGACGATGAGTGTAGGCGATGGGGAAGTAACGGTGGTGAGACAGGCGGTTGAAAAACGCCTCTTCCAAGGAACTTCTGGGCGGCGGTCGAAATCGATGTACAGGAGGCAGACGGCGGATTGTCGAAAAGAAGTTTCACAGCGAGGGCAAACACCTGCATTGTGAAATGTAGCGGATTAGTAGCCTGCGCTGATGCACAGCTACCGAGCCCACAGACCGGTGGCGATGGCAGCACGGGCTTTATATTGCTGATAGAATTTTCAGATGATGTTCTTGGGGATGACACTGGCCTCTGATGGTCCAACATGACGTCCTCTGGCGACGGTGAGTGTAGGCGATGAGGAAGCAACGGTGATGAGGCAGGTGGTTGAAAAAAGCCTCTACCAAGGAACTTCGGGGCGGTGGCCGATACAGGTGTACAGGAGGCAGACGGCAGAGCGTCGAAAAGAAGTTTCACAGCAATTGCAAACACCTGCATTGTGAAAACTATCTGATTACTAGGCTGCGCTGATGCACAGCTACTGAGCCCACAGACCGCTGGCGATGGCAGCACGGGCTTTATATTGCTGATCGAATTTTCAGATGATGTTCTTGGTGATGACACTGGCCTCTTATGGTCCAAGATGACGTCCTCTGGCGACGATGAGAGTAGGCGATGAGGAAGCAACGGTGATGAGGCAGGCGGTTGAAAAAAGCCTCTTCCAAGGAACTTCGGGGCGGCGGTCGATACCGATGTACATATATATATATATATATATATATATATATATATATATATATATATATATATATATATATATATATATATATATATATATAATATGGTGGAGCTGACATAAAAAGAATGTAAACCAATAAGCTCCTGCCTGCACCACTGACGTATAACAGGCTTGACCCAATCGTAAAATAAATGAAAAATCCCGAAGGCAATCCATCGTTTTGCCACCCGTAGGTGGAAAAATAAAAGAATGGGGGGGAAATGCTACAAGCGACCCATCGCCGGGGGAACGGGCCCGGGGAGACTCCTTTGATCTCCCCTAGGACGTAGCGGAGGGGGTGGCATATAGGGTATGGGAAATTGGAATTGGGAAAGGGTTATGGGAAATGGGGTGGGAATGGGGACAGCGAGATTTTGCTCTGAACCTTCGTTTGACATCGACTCCACTTCTGGCCCGCCTGGCCACGGCAGGTAGGGCATCGAGCTTTTCCAATGGTGCGGCTCCCCCACGGGATGCACGACCACCCACTGGCTCCGACCGTCGGAGACAGGAAAGGAAAAAAAAAGTTCCTAACTTGGGGTCCGCAGCCACCTGCTCCTCCACGATTTTAAGGGTTGGATCGGACCGGCTGGTTACTAGCCGTCGACTGTGTTTCGCGGTTTTTCAGACTCCGGAAGTGTGTGTGGTGTGGTCCGGCCAACAGAGGCCCAGGTCGTCAGCCTATCGGCGCTTGGCCCTCGGCACCATAACCCGGTAACCCTGGGGGACCCACCTGTGCTACCTTCCAACCACCATGCACTTATTTCCTCCCCTTGCTTGCTCCACGCCTACTGAGGAGGGAGTATTCAAGGCCGGGCGCCCGGGCCACGGACCAAGAATCGGACATAGGGTGAGATAAGCCGGGCCGACTCCACCGGTATTCCATACATCGACGGTTTTCGCACTGGTCCTACTGCACACCCTCTACCTCGGCGTCCCCAGTGGCCCCCAAGACCGGGTCAGCCTCGGCGTCCGCAATATGCCACCCTCATAAGCGATCCGCAATGAGACTGCTTCCCCGAGGACATCGATTCCGAGGAGCTCGGGCTGTCGGAACCCCCGCACGGACCTGGCCTCTATGAAGCCAGAAACCGTGCGTCGGCACGCTACCGCGCGGACCTGACCTCTTAGTAGCCAGAAACCGAGCATTAGTAGCCGTGCACGTTCCCGTGAGCGGAGGTTTTTGACATTTGACATTCCTTTCTACCTGATTTCGTGAGTCCAACCTGGTATGCCTCCAGGCCTGCCTCCGCACAGACAACGGACCTCACGATTCGGCTGGCCCTCACAGCCGTGGGAGTCGCTGCAGCTCCCAAGAGGTTGGGCCCCGGACAACCCATCCCCAGCGCTGTGCGTTGCACCGGAACAAAGCCTATTAGCCGAAATTACACCGGCCCCGATATCCGGTGGCAGGGGGGGCCACGGGCAGGCCGCACAGTCGGATTTCCCCACAGGAGGCAGACGGCAGAGCGTCGAAAAGAAGTTTCACAGCGAGGGCAATCACCTGCATTGTGAAAACTATCTGATTAGTAGCCTGCGCTGATGCACACCTACCGAGCCCACAGACCGGTCGCGGTGGCAGCACGGGCTTTATATTGCTGATAGAATTTTCTGATTATGTTCTTAATGATGACACTGGCCTCTGATGGTCCAAGATAACGTCCTCTGGCGACGATGACTGTAGGCGATGGGGAAGCAACGGTGATGAGGCAGGCGGTTGAAAAAAGCCTCTTCCAAGGAACTTCGGGGCGGCGGTCGTTACTGATGTACAGGAGGCAGACGGCAGAGCGTCGAAAAGAAGTTTCACAGCGAGGGCAAACACCTGCATTGTGAAAACTATCTGATTAGTAGCCTGCGCTGATGCACAGCTACCGAGCCCACAGACCGGTCGCGGTGGCACCACGGGCTTTATATTGCTGATCGAATTTTCAGATGATGTTCTTGGTGATGACACTGGCCTCTGATGGTTCAAGATGATGTCCTCTGGCGACGATGAGTGTAGGCGATGAGGAAGCAACGGTGATGAGGCAGGCGGTTGAAAAAAGCCTCTTCCAAGGAACTTCGGGGCGGCGGTCGATACTGATGTACAGGAGGCAGACGGCAGAGCGTCGAAAAGAAGTTTCACAGCGAGGGCAATCACCTGCATTGTGAAAACTATCTAATTAGTAGCCTGCGCTGATGCACAGCTACCGAGCCCACAGACCGGTCGCGGTGGCAGCACGGGCTTTATATTGCTGATAGAATTTTCTGATTATGTTCTTAATGATGACACTGGCCTCTGATGGTCCAAGATAACGTCCTCTGGCGACGATGACTGTAGGCGATGGGGAAGCAACGGTGATGAGGTAGGCGGTTGAAAAAAGCCTCTTCCAAGGAACTTCGGGGCGACGGTCGATACTGATGTACAGGAGGCAGACGGCAGAGCGTCGAAAAGAAGTTTCACAGCGAGGGCAATCACCTGCATTGTGTAAACTATCAGATTTGTTGCCTGCGCTGATGCACAGCTACCGAGCCCACAGACCGGTGGCGATGGCAGCACGGGTTTTATATTGCTTATAGAATTTTCTGATTATGTTCTTGTTGATGACACTGGGCTCTGTTGGTCCAAAATGACGTCCTCTGGCGACGATGAGTGTAGGCGATGGGGAAGTAACGGTGGTGAGACAGGCGGTTGAAAAACGCCTCTTCCAAGGAACTTCTGGGCGGCGGTCGAAATCGATGTACACGAGGCAGACGGCGGATTGTCGAAAAGAAGTTTCACAGCGAGGGGAAACACCTGCATTGTGAAAAGTAGCGGATTAGTAGCCTGCGCTGTGTCACAGCTACCGAGCCCACAGACCGGTGGCGATGGCAGCACGGGCTTTATATTGCTGATAGAATTTTCTGATTATGTTTTTGGTGATGACACTGGCCTCTGATGGTCCAAGATGACGTCCTCTGACGACGATGAGTGTAGGCGATGGGGAAGCAACGGTGATGAGTCAGGCGGTTGAAAAAGGCCTCTTACAAGGAACTTCGGGGCGGCGGTCGATACTGATGTACAGGAGGCAGACGGCAGAGCGTCGAAAAGAAGTTTTACAGCGAGTGCAAACACCTGCATTGTGAAAACTATCTCATTTCATTTCATTTCATTTTATTACCTTAAAGACCCCTCGCGGGGTATTACATAAGGGGTGGGATTAGCAGGAAAAGGCACAAAACAATACCATTAGTGATCATGAACAAAAAATGTTGTTTAGATTGTTTGCAAATGATGAAGGACAGGTGATGTCGACGATGTGCTGGGGAAGGCCGTTCCAATCCTTAGCTGCACGTGGGAAGAAGGAGGCTGAAAAAGTAACAGTTCGGGCACGTGGGCGAAAAACTTGAAGCGTGTGGCTAGTGCGATGAGAAATGTATGATGCTGGCGTGATGTAAGGGGCACGGTTAAGTGATGAGTAAAAGAACTTGTGGTACAGTGATAGCGTGGCAATGCGACGACGAACGGAAAGAGGCGATAGTGCTGATTTGGTTTTTAAGGCTGAAACACTGACGTCGTAAGAGTAAGAAGAATGAATGAACCTTGTAGCGCGGTTTTGAACGGCTTCTAGATCGTTTACGAGGTTAATATGATGCGGGTCCCATATGGCGGATACATATTCAAGTTTAGGTCTAATGAGCGACTTGTAGGCGAGCAATTTCACGTGATGTGAGGTGAGGCGAAGGTGACGTTTAAGAAATCCCAGAGTTTTGTTAGCCGATGATATCACGTTAGTAACATGTGCATTCCATGTTAGGTCGTTGGATAATGTGACGCCTAAGTATTTGAAAGATGATACAGATTCTACGAACTCGTTAGCGATTTTGTATTGGAAGGCATGAGTCTTTTTGCGACGGGTGATGGAAAGAAGCTTGCATTTGCTAGGGTTGAGGGTCATAAGCCAATCTGCGCACCACTGTTCAATTTGGTTAAGGTCCTGCTGGAGGGCTTCATGATCAGTTATGTTTGTTACTTGGCGGTAAATTACGCAGTCGTCAGCGAACATTCGAATTTGGCAGGATACGTATTGAGGGAGATCATTAATATATATTAAAAACAATAGGGGTGCAAGAACAGAGCCTTGTGGGACGCCGGATGTTACAGGGAGAGGGTTGGAAGACTGGTTATTTACAATGACTGACTGAAAGCGATTTCTTAAGAAGGCCTTGATCCAGTTTAGCACGTTAGGATGAATGTTTAGAATAGAAAGTTTTTGTATTAAACGTTGATGTGGAACTTTATCAAATGCTTTAGCGTAATCCAGAAAGATGGCGTCAACTTGAAGGTTAGCGTCCAGGTTAGTATGTAAGTCGTTGAGGAACATGGCTAGTTGTGTTTCGCATGAATACCCCTTGCGGAAACCGTGCTGGGATGGATGGAAGAAATTGTTAGCGTCTAAGAAGTCCATTACCTGAGAGTATATGACATGTTCCATGATCTTGCAGGGGACGCTAGTTAAAGAAATAGGACGGTAGTTCAGAGGGGAATTTTTGTCACCTGATTTGTAGAGTGGAACGACCTTCCCAACTTTCCAGTTTTCCGGAATGAGACCTGTAGAGAGTGATTGCGAAAACAATAATTCAAGATACACTGCACTGATACATTTTGTGTTTTTTAGTAGTTTAGTGTTTATCTCGTCGATGCCGGCTGACGAGGAAAGTTTCATTTTCTCGATTAAAGACGAGATGCCTGTTGAAGAAAAAGTTATTGCGTCCATCGGTGAGGAGGCATTAGTAGGAGGTATTCTTGGAGGCGGGTTGCGCTCCTGGGTGAAAATTGACGAGAACGCCGTATTGAAGATGTTAGCGCATTCTATGTCGGAGGCTTGATTACCGGATGCATGAGTGAGAGTTACTGAGTGTGATGGTGCGGGATTGATAACGCGCCAAAATTTTTTGGGGTTATCGCATAGCATGCGCGGTATGTCGCTGTTAAAAAATGAGTGTTTAGCGTTGGTGACGGAAGTCAAGTATTCTTTTTCGGCTGAAAAGTATTTTTCCCACGCTTCGGAATTGCTTTTAAATTTGGCAGCGCGAAAAAGCCGCTTCTTTTTATTCTCCAGTCTTTTTAGTGTCTTAGAAAACCAGGGTTTAGAGCGATTTTCACGAAAAGTTATTCTAGGGATAAATTTTTGCGTTAGTTCATGAAGTTTATTTTTAAATATTAGCCAATTCTCGTTAACAGATCTCTGGTTATAACCGGCTTCGAAGAGTGGGAAAAAAATGCTCAGTTCATGATTAATGGCATTGTAGTTACCCTTGTCATACAGGGTGATTGTTTTCTTTTGTGTTTCATGGCGCTCGGTGCGGAAGGAAAAATCGGCTTGAATGACTTTATGGTCGCTAATGGGCTCTAAGTATGTAATGGATGACAAACTGTCAGGATGAGAGCTTAGTATTAAGTCTAAAATGTTGCTCGAATCGCCTGCGGTGCGTGTTGGGCTGGTTACTAGTTGGTAAAGATTAAAGTTCAAACAAACATCTAGAAAATCCCTTGATTCTGCACTGATTGGCTGTGAATGAGAACGGTTGAGCCAGTTTATTCCTGGATAATTAAAATCACCAAACAGAAGAATATGCGCGTTCGGATAAGATATCATGAGCTGGTTTAGCATATTGTTAAGTTCACGAGAAAAGTTTGGGCTAGAATGCGGAGGCCTATAACACACGCCGATTATGACTGAATGCGGTGAAGTACGGCACAAAAGCCACAGTATCTCTAAGTTAGATGGGAGACGGATGGGTGAACAAGATAATTCTGGTCCAGCAGCGATCAGCACGCCACCCCCTCGAGAATCTGTGCGGTCCTTCCGATAAACAGAAAAATTCGGCAAATCGGCAATAACTTCAGCATCAGTGATATCATTAGTAAGCCAGGTTTCAGTTAGTAACAGCATACTGCTGTTAGATGATATGACTAAGCTAGACACGCGTTCTCGTTTCGGCATAAGACTGCGAATATTAGTGTAGGTTACAGAGAACGAAAGATGATTGCTTGGTAAAGTGCGGGGACGGGTATTGATTACATTTGGGGGAGGTAACCGCTATGGTATCTCTTTAACCATCTGCGATGAGATATCGTACATGTAACGTTTAGCTCCAATGTGCAATGTCTTGTAGCGAAGTGAAAATTTAGCTTTTTTGGCTTTGGCGAATGCTACAAGGTGGCTACGCGCGGTTTGGACGGAACGAGAGAAGTCTTCGCCGATGCTATAGGATGTGTTCTTTAGTTTCCGGGCATTTGAGAGAATATTGTCTTTAGTTTTGTAGGACGTGAATTTGGTTATTATTGGGCGGCAGCGGTCGTCAGAGTGGCGTCCAAGGCGATGTGCGCGTTCTATTTCTTTAGGGTCGATTGATATGTTAAGGCGATCCTGGCAGTGACGAATGATGATTTCTTCAGCCTCAGCATATGTTTCGGCCGCATTAGTGTCTTCAAGGCCATAAAATATTAGATTATTCCGCCGCGATCGATTTTCGGCGTCGTCTAGGCGTGTTTCTAGTGCAGAGACTAAGCTGGCTGTCTGGGCGGCGTTAGTTCGGACAGTATCAAGGTCTGTTTGTAAGGTTTTTAGGGTTTGGTAGTGGTTCTCGAGATCAGTCATTCTTTCGTTCAGATTGGAGATGGTTTGGTTTGTCGTTAGTAGTTGGTTTTTTAGTTCACCCACATCAGCGATGAGTTGAGATTGACTGGCTGAAATTTTTTGCAGCTCGGCAAGAATGGCGACAGAATCAGGACCGGGGTTAGTTTCAATATCACCGGATAACAACAACAGAAGAGAACGGGCAAAATCG